>NC_024322.1:13417416-13469181 GCF_000523025.1 Cynoglossus semilaevis
TAGTGACCAACTGTGGTATTTATTTTTTTTACCTTCAAAAAAGCCTCCATAGATTGATTCACCTCCTCTTCCATTGCCTGTGAGAAGTAAAAAGTATATAAGTACATCACACAAACAAAAAAAATAAGTAATTTTTGTAAATATTGTTTGGTTGAAACAGCTTGATTGTTTTTTATTTCAAAATGTGAGGAAAACATAGACAGTCATTAGTCAAGTTAAAAACATATTTAACACATCTACGTACCTTCACTAAAGTCTCCACCTTGAATCATGAAGTCTTTTACAATACGATGGAACAGACATCCTTTGTAGTGCAGTGGTTTCTGTGTTCCTTTACCGATGCCTTTCTCACCTGGATAATACAAAATTAATTGATAAAGGTTTCCTTGAAGTGTGTGCCATGAGAAGCAAGTATTATTGATAAGCTTTGGGAGGTCCATGTATTCCTTACCGGTACAGAGGCATCTGAAGTTTTCACATGTTTTGGGACAAATGTCTGAAAACAACTCTACCACGATTCTGCCAACTGAAGACAACAGGTTAGAAGATTTCTGTTTTAAACACGTCATTCGCTGGTCACTGTTTGATTAATGTAGAGGTGTGGACACTGAAGCCTCATTCACACAGATACATATAAACACAGAAACTATGTTGACATGCCAGTTCTTCTCCTTCAAATTCCGTAGGTGACAAAACAATAGTTGTATCCATATATGCCCAAAAGCAAATACTTGTTTACATTTTAGGAGAGCTCACAATGCGTTGATTTAGGGTTGAGTTAAAGGTTAAAATATTTTTAACCATGCACATCTACCAATAACCTCATTAGAGCAGCAATGCTCGTAATATACCATTTACTGCTACTACATATGCAATCTAATTACAATCCTGCAACTTTGTATGCCCTCAGGGACAGTCAGTTGGACTATATCTGTTTAATACATATTTATTCGACACTTTACACGTGACTTCATGTTTATGAGCATGCGGTCTGCTTCTTACCGAGCACGTTGCTGATTCCTACGTCAAAAAAGCACCGAGGGCGCTGGACCTTTATCCCCATGATTAACCTCTTCTGATCAAGCTCCTGCAGGTCAGATTCACAAAGAGTCTGAGGTGACAATGGGATAAAACGGGATATAACACGGTTAACACGTCTCAGCAGACAAATTAGTTCAAGCAAGACTAAGCATGCAAAATAAACAGTAACGGCCAAAAGACGATTCGTTTCATGGAACAGAGTAGCGTTTCATTAACATAATGTTATGAGTGGTATTGTCGAACCGTTTTACTTACTAGGTAACGTCATTCAAAAAATAAAGTTGGCTTTTAAAAAACGGTTTTATTTACCCACAGTGACTATTTTATTATGCAGTTTCACTAAAACCCAGCGTTAACACAAGGCCCGGTGCTAGCATTAGCCAGCACGACTAGCGTCAAAACATAACGAAGAGTTCGGCTTCTAACACAACACGGGGCCTTCTATTGAAATCCCTTATCTACGTGTGCAGTTAGTACTTTAATTAATTGAAAATATCTCATCACCTGAGAAGCAGTGGTTTCTGCTAATGAAACATGCAGCGGTTAAATAACGACGGGAAATGAAGTTTCATTCAGCGTTGAGCCGACTGTTTCCAAAGATGGCGCGACAGGGACGTCAACCTCCGGGTGCTCGTGCTCCATTCAACGTAGAGTACGCACTCGAAAAAAAACACAGGGTTTTCATACCCTGAACTTTACCTGTCAGGCACAGCTTTGTCCTTGAATAACGTACTGGCAGTCACAACTACTTTAGGTGTTTGTAAATTGCAATTTATGAAGTAAATGAATGTTAATTTATATATAGCAACGTGGCCTGGTTTCAAATTAATCACCTTCTCACCATTGTTAACTATGCAGGAAAACTACTTGCAACTATTATTTAAAAATATTTTTTTTAAAAAGAAGTTTGCCTCCAATGTGGAAAGGGATGTCAGTGAAAGTAATTCCTAACTTAAAAAGACTCAAAGAGTTTATCTCGTCAATTGTTATGTGATTGTAAAAATGTCACAATACCAGAGGCAAATCTAGGAAAATCTAGTCAGAATATATACAAAAAAAATCGAATTCGTTATATTGATACGCTTTATTCTTTACTCTATTTTTTGCCTGTAAGAACAAACCCAGGGTTCAACACGTAATCGTTCAACATTGGCTAAGGAAATGTTACACATGTTAGCACACATGCTGTACTGGTTTGACTTTGAATGGGTAACTTTATGGACAGTACTGGATCTGGTGCCAGGTAAACATTACTGAAGTCTAGAAAAACCTACACAAGCCTTAATTATAACTGTACCACTAGGTTGAAGCGATGGTTTTACACAATTTAGGAAAGTGTTTTTTACCCACGTGAATGCCTCATTACAGCACTAGGGTAACCATTGATAGTCCCGCATAGGAAACTAAAGATGTTTCTGCACAACCCCAATGAGAGATGTCCTCCTCTGAGCAAGTAAGTTTTTATTGCTGAGATGCCAAATATATAGAATGTAGTAGTTGGGATTACATTAATGCCTGTTTCTTTTAAGTTGACATAGGAAGAACATCTCATTGTTGAACCATTTGGCTGAACCTTCTGCGTTTGACACCAGTGTTCAGTGGACACTATGACTGCAGTGAAGACTTTTGTCCATACATCTTAACCCAGACAAAGGGCATGTAAATATGTTCCGGCTCCGGTTTGTAAATTCTTGCTGTCGTAGGCTCCTTCATGTTGGGACAGGGAACACAGACCAGGTTCTGGAACAGCTGCTGGTTTGCTCAGACAATAACCAGGTGCTTGATCTGGTGGGCAAGAACATAGCCAAGCTCACAGTGAACCATGTCAGCTGTGCTGTGAGGATGTTGTGGCACTTTGAGAGGGAAACAGAAGATTTCCGCAGGAGGCTGGAGCCTATTAACACCCACCCTCAGTTCTTGACCCTCAAGATTTTGGCTCAAAATAAAACAGTTCTGATGGATGATCCTGTGTTGGTGGACACACTCTACAACTTTCTGAGGTACATTTTAATACAGTAGAACATGTTTGTTTGACAAATATAATAACATTTTTCAGTAAAATGCAAAAAGTCCAAGTTAATTTCTTAAATGCAGTTTTTTTATGATTATTACAGTTGTTGTGAATTGTATTTTTTGGAAATGGGATTTGTGTATACTTGTGTCAAGTCAGCTCATTAAATTAACAACTTTCTTCTAGATTGCATGTTGCTCCTCACGACTCTGTCATTCAACATCTGGTTTCAGAAGCATGGTTAAGGTTGGAGAGGTACAGTTCACTTCATTTTAATTTGTTTTTTTATGCAAAGCACAACAATATTATATCAACAATATTCATACTTATTTAAATTAATAAACTAATTATTTATTACCATATACTGTATGTATTTGCACAATGCCACACAATCTGCAATATTTTTATTTTTTTGTAAACAAATATACAGTTATCATTAAAAACATAAATGCAATATAATAAAATATAGTTTAACATTTTAACTTACTGTTACTCTAATGTCATTTTTTCCAGTTTACCGATCGCCAGCCTTTCAAAGTTTGCCAATTGTCTAGTTGATCACCACAATAGATGCAGTCGTCTTTTTGGCCAAATCACCAGCATCCTGGACAAGAAGCTGTCCTCCATCACTGAAGCCAGGTATGTCATGAGCCCATACAGGTCTGTTGTATGCAACTCGTATGACTGATTCACTCATTGACATTCTTTTTACAGGGTCCTCACCTCACTGATGACAAGCACGTCTTTCCTTGTATCCCCTCGGCTCCGAGATGCCTTAATTAGCAGAGCAGATGATCTTATAGACATAAATAATTGTGTCGACTTCTCCGATCCTCGGAGAGTGGTGCAGTTCTTGCGTCATCTTCAGCATGTGGATATACCAATGTTGGAAAAGTGCAACAAGATATTTATGCAAAACGTTGCTTTTATGAGTACAACTTACATCAACATGATCCTGGAGTTCTATAAGTCCCTCCAGTTCCACAACAGCGAGTTTAATCTGGCTGCAAAACAACGACTGATAGAACTGATTGACTCAAGCACTGACCCATTCTCTTTTTTTCAACTGTTTTGTGCATTGGCTCCCATGGGAAATCCAAAACTCAGAGAAAGGTTTGTAGAAATTTCACCTGAAGGGAAATCCAATTTCCTACAGAGTCCTTGATCCTCACCAGTCTACTCTGTGGTCTCACTACTCTTAGGTTGGAGAACACCGCCTTGCTGCTAGCAGACGATCTCAGTGCACATCAGGCTTTGTATGTACTTACATCATTGAGAGAGATGCAGAGCAGCAACCTGAGCTTATTGAACAAGTGAGTGTGTATTACTGCCATGTAGAATAGACATGTTACATCATCAATCCAAAGTGTCAGGCTTTGGGATGGGTTGTTAAAGACCAAGTTCCTGGGAATATTTTATATAATTTTTTTTATATATATAAAACACCACATCTTCAACGCTATTGATAGATGCCTTCTTTTTATAACCAGTCTGATACAAATGCTAACTGAGTAACAATAAAGTTGTTGCTTGCATGTTTTTAAAACTCGAAGTAAATATCTATCACATTATTTTCATGCGGAATTATGTTCCAGAGTTGCATCAGCAATCCAGAGGAATCTTCACAACTATAAACCAATAGAAGTGGCCAGAATCACCACATACCTTTACAGGCTGCACTACCAAAACCCTGAGCTCCTCACTGCGCTGAAAAACACCACACTAAAGTGAGTGTTTGTTTTTGCCAGGGGATAGTTGGTTGTCTGACTGAAGGACTAACTGTATTTTGTTTGCCAGTTTTTTGCAGCAGAAGACAATTCCACACGAGCTGGCTGCGCTAGTCCGGACCTTGTCAATGCTGCCCAACCCGAGGCTGGATCAGACAATCAAGTCACGGTTGGAGGCAATGATACCACAGTGTAGTCTTGACGATCTGAAGACCATTGTCTATGCTGTAGACAAATGGATAGAGAAAGATCGGTCCTACTGCCACAATACACCCGATAAGTATGTCCATCTACTGCAAGCTGTGAAACGCCACGGAAAAGAGTGGCTGCAAAAAACTGATCAGCTAGACGTAGTGCTAAGGGACCTCAGATTTGTCCATGGGAAGTGGTTTGATGAAACTCTGCTCAATGAGACAATAGCCACTATAGAGGGGATGATGGATCAGATATGCTGGAAAACTGCTCCGAACCTGGCAACCTTCTTATGGAAGATGAAACACATCTGCCCTCCTCTGCTGGACAGAATTGTCAGTGTTGCCATTGAAGACATTGACAAGGTACTTTAAGAAACATCACTGCAGTGTGGGCTTTGACAGTCTTAGTCTCATTATTACATTGTAACTTATGTGTAATATTTTCATATTTAAAAAGATCTTATAATCTTAATTAGGCCTATATAGTATATGAATGTGAACATTTATAATTTAAAAATATAATTATTTATTAGTTTTGGTCTGGAATAAACCAGATTTTCCCCGCTCCTGTTTTCATACCGAATTATGTTCATTGGATCTCCGTTTGAATGTCATTTGTCAAATTCAGTCACCGGGAATTGGACATCAAACCTGGTAGATTCTTTTCTCCATTTTTAAGTGCGTCAATATGTTTCGTCATCGTCATTTAGCCCCTCATTGCTTTCTGTTTTTGTTTGACTAAGCATTTGACGAAATTAACTCTTCATCACAGCATGCTGAAACCAAGTTAACATACTTATACTAACTGTAAATTGCTGTATCATTTTCCAGATTCACTACACTTCCATATATGCCCTACTGCGTCTCTACTCTCACATGAATTACGATTCTGCACAAGTGGAAAAGCTGTTTGAGATGTCCGTCCAGTACATCACTCCTCACATCAGTAAGCAATACGTCGCTTTATTTGAATTTGACCAGTTGTGAGTTCACACTGACGCCATCTCTCAACTTTAAACCATATATAGACTCCCTACACCCCCACCTGGTGGTTGACCTGTCTTATTGCTTGGCTAAGGCTGGATATTTCCCCGAAGAACTGATCAGAGCAGTCTTCTGTGTTGACTTTCTGAGAAAGCTGGATTCACATCTAGAAAGTAGGTGTCCTGTGTGAATCTCTGTCATTATTATGAATTCCCAAGATGAAAATGCCGGGCTCTGCTTTAACCTGTTTCACATCACTTTTACAGCCTTGTCTAAATCCCTCAGTTGGTGGACGCGCCTGCACCTCATGAAGCTCAATCGAGCCGTGTGCATAGAGTGTCCAGAGTTCCAGGTGCCATGGTTTCATGAAGAATACTGCAAGTTTTACCATCACACAGGTACAGTAATGTTGTTTTTGGTTGTCTTTTAATGTCTGTGGATTAATACTTTGTTTTCAGTTTAATTTGCAGTATCAAATGTCTGTTTTCAGGCACCTTTTGTCTCAGCTCTGTTCAGCAGCAGATCCACAGCATGTTGGTTGATATCCTTGGAGGCGTTAACTATGTTCGACCCGCAGTTATCACGCCATACTTTTACATGTTCGGTGAGTGATATCAGAGCATTTTTAGTTGAGGTAATCAGTCTTCTTACACACAAAAATGGAAGTTCTTTGTGCATGTGTTTCTTTTTCAGACTTTGAATGTATACTGGACAAACACCTGCAGCCTTTGCCTTACAGTAATGTAAGCACATTGTCAATATCAGACAGAGAGAGGGTTCAGTGGGGGACCAGCTCACGGGACATGGTTATGCACACGTTGCCACCTGGAGCGCAGCGGTAGCAGCTTATTTGAATTTTAACATGAATACAGCAATTATGCAAATATTTAGAAACTCAAATGTTTTTTGTTGCTGCTCTTTGTTCCTCTTCCAGAGTCGCTGTGGTCTTCCTTAGTTCAAAGTTTTTCTGTAAAAACGCCCATCACATTAATGGTGCAGCCATGATGAAAAAAAGACACCTGGAAATCCTGGGATATCGCGTTGTTCAGGTGAAAAGACTCAAGTCCCATTGACCTTTGACACAGGCTGTAGCAGGCACAAAAGTAATACTTTACTTAATACTTTTTTTTTCAATTAAATCTTAGATCCCTCACTTTGAATGGCACTCCATGGAATTTTCATCACCAGATGCTTGGAAGGTATATCTTCGGAAGAAGATTTTTACAGAGATTTCTTCTTGAATGCCTTAATATTAAATATACATGTATGTGTGCATATTGTATATATATATATATATACACTGTATAATAATTGATTTATTTTAAGAATGTGAACTTAGGCAAAATAAGTATCTTGGCATGGCTAAGTGGCTGATATTTAAGTGCTCCACTTTTGTCATGGAGCGACAAGGTTCCCTGTGACTGTGTATATTGTCCTTTTTGTATAAGATTAGGTTTTTTTTAAATAAAATTAAAATTTTGATGTCCATATGGTTAATTTAACATTAATGAAAACTAACTCTATGATCATAAGAGCCCATTCTGCTGTAATGTCACCTGTTTAACTCTGCAAAGATACACTTAATTTATTTAAAAATGTCTTTCGTATACTGTACATGTCTGGATTATCACCAAGATGTTAATGATTCTTCCATAGATTATAATCACATATATAATTTGTACGACAGCAACAAATTCTTTAAGTCAAATGTAGCAGGAATCGATTGCGTTAAATAGTCGTCTGAAATTAAGATTCAAGATTCAAGTAATGCTTTATTATTAAACATTTTCCAGTTTCTTTCCAGAGTCCAAAAATCATAGAGGATTAGGTTAACTGTTTGCTCTCAGTTGACCATGAATCCATGAAGTGTGAATGACAGACGACTGACGTGTCCAAAGCTTATTTTTAAACATAAACACAAATTATTGTGAGGCAAACATATTTGATATGTACGTGTTTTTTTTATTTATTTTACATAAAACACTTTTCTAAAGGCTGTGATGAAAACTACATGCCATTAGCTGGGACTTAAGGCGAGAGATTGATTCCCTAAAAGTTAAAAAAGACAAATGTACTAGAAGAATGTACCCAAAAGGTAAAGGTGTGTGTCTGAGATGTTGAGAGAATCGAAACAACCATGACCCTCGTGTGAGCAGTGAGGTTCTCCTACAGCAGCAAAATATACAGTTTTATAGTCTGGGCATCCTGGCTGTGTTCAGACGCATGGACACACAGGAGGCACCGGCTGCGTATCGCATTTCTTTGATCATTCCTATCCACTGCTTCTTGTCATCGTCGTATCTGGTGGGGAGAAAGGACGGGGAAGTAAAGGTGAAGGAAAGAATTGATGCCATAAAATTAAAAAACTATAAGATAATATGTACATGAATATAAAATGCAAAAAAAAAAAACGTACTGCCAGATGTCGATGACTTCACTGGGTGCACACTCTTTGTTCTCGTCCTCCACCATTGTGAAACCCCCGACAGCGTACAGCAGCCCTCCGCAGCTGACCAGGTTGATGGAACTCCTCTCCTGTGGAAACTCTGTAAATGGAGCCCACCTGCAACAAAGATGTTTGAGGTCAACAAGGCCAAGATACAGACTATAGTGTCTCCTGACAATAACTCAAATATGGCTGGAAGTAAGGTGCTGCTTAGTTGTAGATTAAACACCAGAGTAAAACTTTGACCTTTTCAAAATGTTTTGCAGGCTGCCTCGCCATAGCCCATGGCACCCCTTGGGTCCCTGAACCTCTGGCTGAGAACTACTATACTTGGATGTGTGATAGTATTCGACATTATTTCCATATATTTTGTTGTAGCTCTGACGGTGGGAGAACGTACTTGTTGGTTCCAAAGTCGTAAGCTTCACATGTGGCCGTGATGCCTTCTTCATTGACTCCTCCGGCAACAATAATTTTTCCCATGTGGACTGTGGCTCCAAACATGGACCTGGGGGTCTTCATGGAGGCCACCTCCTTCCACTCTGACCTCTTGTGGTTGTACGCATACATTTTGTTGGTCGATTTACTTTAATCCACAGACAAAGTGGGTACAAACATTGAAAAAAAAAGTTAAATTGTGTAATTTATTCAGGGCTGTCAATTAAATTAAAATTTTATTCACAGTAATATGGATTAATTATCAGTACAAAACACAGGGTGTATTGTACTGAGCATGGATTAAAATATTTAAATTATATAGATTAATAGACAAATTAAAATTGTTCCCGCCCTTTTATCCAAGTCTTACTTGTCATCAGATTTGCCTCCAATACAGTACACCAGCCCGATGTCTGAGACCACACAGTGGCCATGGATTTTCACAGGTAACTTTTTCGTCTCACTCCACTTCATTTTTCTGAAAAGGACGATGAAACAAGGCATAGTAAAATATAGCCGCAGCAATAAAATGCATTAAAAAACAAGTGGTGGGTAGTTTGAAACCCACTCAGTGTCGTAGCACAGCACAGTGTCGTGTGATTCACTGGATTGCAAATCCTTTCCTGCCACAGCGAAGATGAGTTTTTCAAACTCTCCCATGGCGAACAGACACCTGGGCGAGGGCAGCGGCGGCAGAGCAGTCCACTCCGATGTGAGACTGTCCAACTGGGAGACATGTTTTTTTTTATGTACAAATGTAAGAGAGAATCTTGTGCTGAACACTGAGGCATATCAAACAGATGTGTTCTACCTTGTAGAAGTAACACTGCATCGGGTTCTCTTTGTCTTCTTCATCAATAAAGAGTCCGCCCAACACATACAGGTCGTTCTTTTTCGTCGTCAGGCTGACGTGGTTTCGTGGGATCCTTTCAGTCAAGGCAGCCAAAAAACATTCATTCTCTTGGCCGTCATAAGCCACAGCAGCTGTGTCACTGATCATCAGCAACATGTCTTTGGCGTACATGCCATATCTGCGATTATCATCCAAGTGGCCAGGCAGCTTTTCTTCTTCTTCTCCTTCTTCACCTAATCCTTTCTTCTTCTCCGGCAGTTTCCCCGCAGAGGCATCCTTGACACTTTTGAGAATCTTGAGAAGCTCAGGATTGGACTTGATGAGTTCGTCCTTTTCCACTTTTTCCTTGAGGAAGTTCTCCGGCAGAAGTCGGAAGCGAATGCACTCAAAGGCCTCTGGCAGGGATTTGATGCGTTTTTCTTTGTCTTTCCTGATCCACTTCATGACAGACTCAAACACCAGCTCCTCCTTTTCCACATTCAGTCCATCTGCCCCAATGATGGCAAAGAGTTCCGGTGGAGCAAGCTCTAGGAATTCTTCATCCTTGACTATGGACTCGAACCGGTCTGTGATGTAATCCCGAGCAGCCATGGCTAATCTGGTCGAGTTCAACATCAGCCCCAGTCTATAGATGGCCAGGCAGTTCTTCATGGACAGCTGCTTCTGCAGGTAGTTCACACAAACCGTGAACACCGATGGGATCTGGAAGCGATTGGCCACGGCCAGAATGTCTTGAACATTATTGTCATTAATGTCTATTTCGGCCGAGTACATGTAATTCACGATCACTTCCATGGTATTAGGATCCAGGTTCTCCAGGGGAACCTCATTCTGGCCCACTTCCTTGCCATCTTCCGAGAAGAAAATCTCCCGGAAAACCGGACTGCATGCCGCCAGAATGAGCCGATGGCAGGGAATGTTTCTGTCTCCAACTTTCAGGAAGCAGTCCACCAGCTTATTCTCATTCAGGAGCTCTTTGAGTCCGTCCTGTAACAAAGTGCTCTGGAACAAATGAAGCTCTTCTCTCAAACTTTGGGGATCCATTTCTGTAGACGAAGGCAGCGAAGGTGAGGCAGGGTTCAACTGACCGTTCCAGCTGGTGCCCAAAGACAACTATAGGCAGTCAGGTCTGAGGCCACTTCAATATAACTGTGTCCCTCTAAATATAGTCCACAGTTCCATCCAGCAAGAATTCAGGTTGCCCAATTCGGTAAGCTCACACAGCTGTCGCAGCCTTGTTGCTCTAGTGATTCATAAAAACATTGTTGTGCAGACACACAAAAATAACCTGTGATCTTTTCATTTTTGTACCTGTGTCAAATACAATAGAACCTTATGACACACTCACACAAATGTATAATGAAAATACAAACCTCGACAAACAAATGTATAATGAAAATACAAACCTCAGTGGCAGAACTGTGTGGTCCAACGTACAGGGTATACTGGACATTTACCACATTTACCTGATCAGACACATTTCACCCACAAAGATGTGGGAAATCTGACAGAGAACTTGTGCGTCAACCCCTTCAGTAGGGAATTACCTAACGAAGTTGACAAGGACAGAGGACAGCTGTCGGCCCAGCAGGAGACACTGTCCTCTGCCAACATTTTTTAAATACTGGTGCTTTGTTAAAACAACATTGTTATTTTGACACACAACACAACTGGAAAAAAATACATGAACACATTAATTTATTTAAAAATACAATCTGAAATACTGTTCACTTCCTAACCACAGTGACAAAATATACTATATACAGTACATGTCCACAACCAATGTAACTGTGACATATGGTAAATTTCAACAATGCCACAAAATATATAACAGTTTTTACAGAAACATAGACAGAAACATACATATAATTTGTTATGGTTCAAACTGTTTTATAAATTTCAACAAGTGCCACAAAATATTTTTATTTACAGTATCCCCTAAAACATTGTTTTTTAAAAGATTAAGCCAAAAGAAGTTTTTACAGAAACATAGACAGAAACACATTTTGCTTCAGCCCATGACCTCCCACAGACCATTAAGTGTGAAGTTGTCCTTGAGTTTTTCAATGGCAAGGCCCAGCTCCTCTGAGAAAACTGGTTCCCGATCTTGTTGCTTTGGGGTAAAAAAAAGAAAGAAAAAGAAATGATATTGAATGACCTTTGCTGTGTTTTTTTTTTTCATTCTATAATAAAGATAGTTTGCCAATAATTTACCTTGTTACCATCTGCAAAATAGGCCTGAAAGTAGAAAAAAAAGAGCAAATACACAATTTAGAATGTAAAGGTTGGCATCACTCAGACAAACAGGAACAGCAGACAACTTAGTCATGTTTAGTTTTTAGACCTAGCACCACCATTAGGTAAGGGCTATTCTCAGAGCCTGTAAACCAAACCAGTGACTCCCCACAGGAGCGTAGTGGAGGCCAGCAGGAACACTCACTGTGAACGCATCTGTCTGCTCATCAGGCTCAATTTCCACATCATCTGGAAGCTGCTCCACTGTGAGCTCATCAAGTGGCTGCGGCTGCAAAGCACGGACAAAATCACAGAATGACACTGTGACATCCGTGGTCAGTTAGAATAAAAAGTTACACCAATATTCTCTACCTTTTCTTCCATTTCGTAGTCCACTCCAAAGATGGGGTTAACGGAGTAAACCTTGTGTAAGGAGTTGATTTCCTTCAGGGCATCTTGGAGTTTATCCACGGGGTCAATTTTAAATCCAAGCACATAACCACCACTCTGTAACCAAACAGAACAAAACCGGTTATTGATGACTATAATTGTTAATGAATAAATATTAGACTAGTGAAGGGATGACAGATTACCTGACGTGAACTCTCTATCACCAAGGCCAAGCCAAACTTTGAGTCTCTAATTCTTATTGACCACTGAAGTAGAGGAAAAGAAATGTTATTTGCTTCTACATTATTTTTTTGTGGAAAAGAACAGAATTTGTGAAAAAAAAATATGTTAGCCGTCTACAGTATACTTACAATCTGAAGGTAAGGAATGCTAACATTGAAGCTTTCATTCATGTTAGCATGCCACACGACCCGGACATTGGTGATAAAGAACGTACCAAGATTACCCTGAAAGAAGGCAAAATACAGGAACAATCTCAAGTCAGCGATTCGGATGTAGCAAGTTAAGAAAACAGTCCGAATGTATAAATCTTCATTCACAAATCTTTCAATTAAAAAAACAGTCTGAATGTATAAATCTTCATTCACAAATCTTATGTTTTTGTGATGATTTAAAATTAGAAACACAAACCTGATCACTGGATAAATTCCAAACTCCATTTATTTTGTCATAGACCTGCTCCCTCGGCAACAGTCTCAGCTGTTTATTTTGAATGAGAGCAGCACGCAGTTTCAGGTCCCTGTACATTTTTGACGTCTCATAGGCCCTGCGAGAAAACCAAACATTAAAAACCACTACAGCAGATACATTCTTGGATCAGACATTAGGACAGAATTGAAGATTTAATGAGATTTAATTTTTAAAACCTGTGTACAGCAATGACGGAGGTAAACAGCCGGGGACTTCCTGGAACCACATTTGTGAAAATGAATTCAAACCGTGTATTGTTGGATTTGGTTAAGATATAGAGAGCTTCAGTTTGGCCTCTCAGTTTCTGAAAAAAAAAGAGATAGTTTTGAAGTCACAATAAATAAATTACAATAAATTATTTAGTGCAAATGGTAAAAGTCTATTCTCTATTCTATTATTTTGTTTGTATGTTTATCCGAATAAATTATTTACTGCAAATGGTAAAAGTTCTATTATTTTGTTTGTATGTTTATCCATGTCAGAGAGAAAATATGACATGAATATCACCTTCATTGAGTTGAATGAATCATTAATCATAATTAATTGACTATATAATAATTTTGATGTGTACTTACTGAGTTAGCTGTTCTGGTTGTGATATTAATAATTGAGTTGTAGCCAACAGCTAAAACAAAACAGATTTATATTTAACGACAGAGCAACACATTTTTATTATCTTCATATCATGATATTACTCTTTTGACTTGATTAAAGATATTTACATCAGTGCTTTTGCTTAATAACAATGAAATTATTACAGGTTTACTCACATAAATTAACTCTTGGAAGGGCCAGTGAGTGCCATATAATCCTCAGGTTTGTTACTAACAGACGTCCTGCAAGATAAGAAAAAATGGGTTATTACAAAACAACAAAATGAGTACCGTTTTAACCTGAAAGGTACAACAGGTTTACCCCTGTCTCCGTTGTTTCCTTTCGTGTCTTCTATGGAGTCCAGACAGTCAATAAGAACCTCTCCAGGACGAGTTTTCATCTGCCTGTGGACAACGACGCACTTGTATGTAAATCGGTGAGATTCAATGCATATGTTTATAAAAATCTACTGTTTTGAGCTGAAAATATCGTGGTCTTAAAGAATAAATTCTTCAGCCATACGCTAGGTTTAGACCATGTAACCCACCGGAGCTAATTAGCTTCTACCATTGTATTTCCAAAGCAAACGTATTGTGAGAGTTTACTTACTGAGCCGTTATGTCGAATCTTACGTCTCTGTCTTCCCAGAGCGCGTCTAAAACTGACGACATGTTTAAAAAATAATGTCACCCACAGGTTTGTTAATAAATGTATCTGTAATCCACCCACTCTCTGTACTCCAGGTTGGAAGGCTAATCTGGAGAAGCCCGTTTAGCATCTTAATCACTGTAGCAACGGACGGCAAGCCGAAGGGACAAAAGTCCTGTAGTCGTCATTACTAAAAATGTTCTTTATCGTATTTGATGAAAGAGTGAAAAATTGGGAACATGGATCCCAGTAGTTCACTACTGCACCCCTCCGTCCTGTTATATAATGTCTAAGACTATTTTTGGAACATAAAACAAGTCAACATTGTGTATTTTTTAACATTTTTATTACAAAAAATACAAATCACGAATAAGACAAACACACAAACACACACACAAGCTTTGTCAGTAGATAGCCTGTCATTATATTGTTTGCAGATTCCCTTAAAATAAATTACCCAGCCAGTATAGTGGACTGAACAATAATCCATATTGGTGAGTTTAAATTCCATGTGATTGACATATGTCTGAAGGGAGCAGCTAATAACACAGTATGTGACCTATATAAATTGTCACCTGGGTGGTGCCCACTTGGACTTCCTGGCTGGGTGTCTCCACAGTCTGTAGGCAGTACCAGCACAGACAGCTGCTGGGTATAATGCTAATGGACACAGTAGTAATAACAACAAACAGACAAAACACTCAGAGCATTTTCACAAGATCGACTGTAACACGATGTAAACAAACTTCACACTTAAGCTGTCTATCTAAAAATATATTCATTTGATACTAAAAGACATCTGAATTGTGAATTATAGTGTAAATATCTATAATTAGAATTTTAATTTTTTTTAATCCCAGAATATTGTAAATGTAAGGCAGGGCGGTCAGCCTCAGTAAAATGGTTTGTGTTTTGACAGATTAAGCACTGACTGATATTTTTTGAGGTAAAACAGTTTTTGAGGAAGTCAAAGTGTGTCAGGTGTACCAGGCAGCAACAACAAGTGTACCAGAGCAGCAGCAACAGGTTTCTAGCATCATTCAGTAATTCGTTTAAATCTGAAAAAGCCCCACTATTTAGAAAGCACTGTCAATGTGTCAGTGTAAAGAAAAACATGACCAAAAAGTGCAATGAATTTCCAAAACATGAGAATTCATCAGATTAACATTAATTTGCATTTGCAAAATATTGGATAGATATTCCCTTTTCAATGGTGTCCGTTTCTCCCTTTTTATCCTGCCACAAAAAAGGAAAGACAAATTAGTATATTTTTATTGCACAATGAATGTGTAATTAAGAGTCAACAAAGGCATGTTACCTGTTCTGGACAGAACACAGAACTTTTTGCATTCATCTTCTGTGTCGAATCGATTGTTGTTTCCACCACAGCCTCCATACCAAAATTGAGCACAGGAGTTAGCCTGCTTGTCATAGTACCAGTGAATACTGTAGTCCCGGCAGTGGCCTTGGGACAAGTCGAGGTTACAGCGGGGATCAGGAAGAGAAGCTGCTAATAGAAAATCCATGCGTGAGACAAATGATTCGTTTTTTTAAATCTTTTTTTTTTCACCAAATCATTGTCATGATGTCAAGATCTGTAAAATCGAGCAGCGCTCACCTTCTGGCTGGACTGATATCACCGTTTCCGGCAGAGTGGGCTGTGAAGATGAAACTGAAACCAGTGTAGATGAAGATGTTGCTGAGGAGGACGATGATGATGAGGACGATGAAGATGACAGGACAGTCCCTGTGGAGACTGAGCTTTCTACTTTAGGTGATACCACTGTTGTTCTGTTGACTGCAGACACGATGCTTCCGCTCCGTATGTGAGCTCTGATGTCTAAATCTTCACCCTCATCCTCCTCCACAGCCTAGAAAAAGAAAACGTCAAAACCATTTACCAATTGCCTCAGGTGAAACAACCACGAAAATACCACAAGTGTATCCAATGTTAAAGACCTGAATTCGGAGTGGATCTGCACTGATGGGCAGGGCAAAACTGTCTCCACGGCCGCGGCTGTTGGGGCGTCTCTGAATTTGGTTCTCTTCATGGTTAACAGTAAACTTACCCCCGTCGTTTCCATTAACATAACCATTATTTCCATGACCATGATACACCTTGGTGTCCTCCACGTGACCATGGTTTTCAACGACACCGTACCCATGACCGTTGTTGCCGTTCCGGTGTCCATTTAAGATGTGATTGTAAAACACCGCACCATTTTCGTCTTCGCAGAATTGGTTGATGAGCTGGGATTCCAGTGCTGAAAAAAAATCATTACAGTCAAGGAATCTTTATGATAATAGTTACAGTGCCAACATTGAGATGTTTCCGAGTCATTACAGTCAAGAAATCTTTATGATAATAGTTATATTACAGTGCCAACATTGAGATGTTTCCGATTTTCACCTGGTAGTGTGTTGAAGTCATCAATGAGGTACATGTGTTCACTGTCAGGGTCAGAGGCGATGAGGTTGAGTTCGCTCAAGAACTCAGCCTGCGTGGGATCAGATGAATTGACGATCCCCAGGGCATACATCTCAATATTAGCGGCGTGAGCCTCCCTCACAGCTATGTCAAGTTTGACAGACTCTCGCTTGTCGGTCTGACCATCGGTGATGACGATGGCTACTTTTCTGACCCCAGGTCGAGCACTGAAGAAGGCCTCCTGAGTGGCTTTTCTGATGGCAGTGCCAGTGTAGGTGCCTTCACCCATGTATGGCATTTTTCTAATGGCTTGCTTCACATCCTGCTTGTTCATGTATCGAGCCAGGTTGAACTCCAAGAGGACGTCCAGACTGTAAAGGACCAGTCCGATTCTTGTTGCATTTCGACCAACTGTTGTGCGGTCCACCAGGCGTGTGACAAAATCTTTGATGATTTCAAAGTTTTCTGGGCCGACACTTTCTGAGCTGTCGATGACAAACACCAGCTCCATGGGCCTCTCCTTGCACCTGATGCCACATCCTGGAAAACCACAGTACGGGTTGGACACTTTTTATAATGACAATATGCTTCATTATGAGTCTGACATTAGCTCATTCAATAACTATTAAGTAAAGTAGTCAAATGTCTCACCACAAACTTCTTTGATCAGCTTAATAATGTCTTCTCTCTGAAAAGGGACACTTACATCAGTGTGAACTCATTATACATTGTTACATGACCAAACACTAAATCTATATCTGAAAACACCTACTGTCAGGCCTGGTTCTCCTTTAGCTCCTGGCTTTCCCTGTGAGTTGAATAAACCAATTAGGACCAATTAGTTAATGAGCTACTAATTCTACTATCTCTTTTACGTACAGCTTCTCCAGCGACTCCAGAATCTCCCATGTCTCCTTTAAAACCTTTCATTCCCCTCTCACCCTGTAGCCCACGGTCACCCTGTTACAAAGAGCAGAGGTGTAATTATAATATTATTATTGTACTATATCCTTTATTTTTGAAAATTGGAAAGGTCTTTTTTTTTTTTTAACTCACCTTTGGTCCAGGTAAACCTTCTCCTTGTGGCCCTCTAGGTCCAGTCATGCCTTGAGATCCAGGTTCTCCCTGAAACAAAATGTAACTTTTATTTTATAAACTGTGACAAAATATTTGACCCACATCGAATTTGTCAGGCAGGTGAAAGGTACCTTTGGACCTTGAATGCCTTCTCCTTGTGGTCCAGTTGGACCAGGAGGTCCTGGTCTGCCAACATTACCCTATGACAAACAAGTGCAGTTATTACAACTCTGGTCAAAGTCATATTTGTGTGCATGAAAACTGAATTTGGGAAATTTTAATACAGAGGTGAGCGACTCTACTGCAACAAAGCATTACAATTATTAATATTATTTTATTGTTATATATATTAATTACAATTATTAATATTATTTTGTTATATTATATACATATTTGTTTTTTCATAGACTTACTGGTGGTCCCTGTATGCCCTCTCCAGGTGGTCCTGGTAAACCAGGCAATCCTCTAAAGCCAATGTCACCCTGAAACAAACATGATATCAACAATAGACCACAAAGAACTCTAACAGTGACAAACAACCAAATAAAGACGTATATACAAACCTTGGGTCCAGGAATTCCTATTCCTTCTACCCCTACTTCACCTGGCAGACCTGGCAAGCCTGGAGGACCCTGAAGAAAATGTATAAATTGAGATTGCACCAGTCAGCACACACAGTAAATCTTTGATATTATCAGGTTATAGTTGATTATATTTATTAAGAAAATACAAACCACTGGGCCAGGACTGCCTTCACCTTTTGGACCGTGTGGACCTGGCAAACCCGGGTGACCGCGATCACCCTGGTTTAAAAATTAAATGATGACAAGTGTCAAGACGAGTGTAAAACTATGATTCCAGGTGGTA
The DNA here is from genome assembly GCF_000523025.1 of Cynoglossus semilaevis. Lineage (NCBI taxonomy): Eukaryota > Metazoa > Chordata > Actinopteri > Pleuronectiformes > Cynoglossidae > Cynoglossus > Cynoglossus semilaevis. The sequence continues at coordinate 13,436,061 of NC_024322.1, forward strand.
ATTTTTCTTGTTTTATTAGTTTTTACCTTTGGACCAGGGAGTCCATGTCCCGTTTCACCTATAGGCCCAGGAGGTCCAGAAGGACCGACATCACCCTACAAAAAGAAAATCAATTCGAAGGCATCAACAATATTCTGTTGTGTAGTTGTTGTTTACTTTCTGAAACAGAATGTTGTCTTTGTTTTACCTTAGGACCTGAAACAGATCGTCCTTGAGGGCCTGGCATACCCTGGTGCCCTGGTATACCACGTTCTCCCTAAAAAGAGGCAGTTAACAGTTCCTTTATATTAAGAATATTTAAATTGTTACTACCTTTAAAGGTCTTTGACATTGACAAGTCTTCATAAGCTAAATCAAAACAAATCTTACCTTTGGTCCAGATGGTCCAGTAATCCCAGGAGGTCCGTGTAATCCACGTATGCCTCTCATACCTTGGTCACCCTTTGAAAATTAAAACCAAGTTATTTGATCTGGAATACAAAGAATATGAATATGTGCTATTTTTTAAGGTATACCTTCTCTCCCTGAATACCAATTCCTGGTGCTCCTTCGAGACCTCTTGACCCAGGCAGACCAGGCTCACCCTAAAAATGACAATTATTTATTGAATACAATCAGTCAGTAAAGACATTGGTTTAGTTTTATGTCTTGGTTATCCTTGGTTGGTCAATTAAGCCAGGGAATTGAACCACTGATCTTCTTGATGAAAGGTACTCTTTCATCGCAGTTGAACATCATATTCATAGTTAACCAAGAATCTCTAGTGAAAATCTAACAATAGGATTTTCACCTTCTGCCCTGGAGCTCCGTCTTCCCCAGGAAGTCCAGGAAGTCCCCCCAAACCACCTGCTCCTGGCTCTCCCTGTGTGAGAATGTTCAGTGTTTGGTTAAGCCAATATATTGCCAATAACACAACTTTAATTCAGTGGTTTGTTCGGCAGCATGGATGTGTTACCTTTGGCCCAGGTTCTCCAATGCCCCTCTCTCCTGGAGTGCCCTGCTCTCCTGGTAAACCTTGGTCTCCCTAAAAATGGAAGCAGTGGACAGTTGTGAGAAGTAGAAAATTCTTAACGATTTGTAATGACTCTTGGTTTTTACTAGTTTTCAGCAAACCTTAAGTCCAGGCAGACCTTCTCCTGGAACCCCTCTACCTCCTGGTGGACCTCTGGGACCCTCGATTCCCTGCATGGTGATAAAAGTCCCATCAGTGCAATACTGGAATATTAGCGATACTTTTTTAAGTAATATAAATGCAGTATAATTCCCCTGACCTTTTCTCCTTGTATGCCAATTCCTATTGGTCCAGTTAGTCCCAGTGGGCCTGGAGGCCCCAGATCTCCCTTGAAACAACACAAACAGGTAAAAACAAGTTAGTTCCACTTGAATAAAATTAGATTTCATTTTTCATAATACTTAATAAAAAATAGTCTCTTAAAATTTGTCAATTCCTCACATCTCATTGGTAGAATCACAAGGTTTGTGTTTTTCTTTCTTTTACTCAGTCAATGCTTACATGATAATTATTGCATGGATTCTACTTTTAAATCTTTGGTTTTCAGAACCCAGATTACCTTGTCCCCTTTGATTCCTGCCCCCTGCTGCCCTCTCGGCCCCCTCAGCCCTGGGAGCCCACGATCTCCCTGAAAAACAAAATCAGGTCAACAGTTACATCACAGCCTCTGAAATTGTGAGTTGAGTTGAAGCCAGATCTGCATTGTTCCCTGTCATAGGACTATGGAAAAAGAGCATGTTGGTTCCTGTCAGCTTTTTGTGATTGATGTTGGAATAATCCCATCACCCAGGTATTATTTTCTTGACTCCTTTCACAGCATTTGCTGTGTGCATGCACATGGATTCAGACTTTTTATGTCACATTCACAGTTAATGCTTTATTTAAAACATTGTTATTCTTAAAAACAAAAAAAAATTGAATCAGATTACAAACCAATCTTTTTTCCCATTGTGGCAAAAAACAAACAAACAACTAAATTTGTACTTAATTTGACAAGCCTGCCCCCCCTACAATAAATTCACACCCTCGGGGGGTGGGGGGGCGCAGGAGCTTCCTTTAGTCATAAACGTGTACATAGATTTCCTTTCTCTCTTTCCACCACCACATAATTATGTTCCTGTCATTGTCTGATTTACTCACAAGCTCAGTCATGAACTGCAGTAAAAACCGAGGATGACTTGTGTTACAACTAGTCTTGTGTTAAAATGATAATAATAAGACACCATACATATGCTTGTCAGCAATAACCACTGTTTCAGGTTCAAACTGTAAAACCCTACACTACTGTGCCCTCATTCTTTTTGTGTCAAAATGTCGTTTTTACACGTTTCACAGATTGAGCAGAAATGCTGGAGTGAACGCCTGAGCTGTGAGTCAGTGAGGCGAACGTTGTGAGATCTGATTTTGACAAATGCAGGCCATGAACTGCAGAGATCTCAGTTACAACCCTGGCCAACACTGTCTTTTTATGACAACATAGTAGATACATAAGAGTTTTTACAACTGCTTTGTTACGCATTTAGGCTAGAAAATTTTGGTCCATTTTTATTTACGTTATTTCTAAAGAGAAATCATTGGAATTTTCTGAAAGGCACCGTGACTGATTCAACCATGTAGATATTTTTGTCTTTGATGGATTTTATAGAGAAGAGTTTCCAAACCCTGGGTCGGGTACCTTATGTGTGTCCTAAAAATATATATGTAATAGGGAATGCATTTTGTTGTCATTTGTGTCTCTTGGAAAAGTTTTTACTTATTCATAGATTGAGTTATAAAACTATGCTGTAAATTTAGTCACACTTGAGTGTCATATAGGTCAGTGGAGAATGAACATGACTGCATTTTGTTTTATTATTCATTCAATTTTGGAATTTACCTTGGGTCCAGGTATTATTTTTTTTTATTATTTATCCAATTTTGGAATTTACCTTGGGTCCAGGTAATCCTTCTCCCTGAGGTCCCTTTTCTCCTTGAATTCCCTGTGGTCCTTGAGGTCCCTGTTAAATAAAACATTTAGCGTATTAGCACAGTGACACCACAATCATTGCTTGAAAAACTACAAAATACATTAAACATTACAAAGTGTAGCTTGTTTACTGACAGGAGGTCCATGTTCACCCAGTCCTGGATGACCTGGAGGTCCTGGTCTGCCTTGGAACCCCATATCACCCTGGAGAAAAAAAAACATTTTAATTGAATATTTGTAACCTGCATTCATGAAATGTTTTTTATCTCAAATTTGACAAATTATTTAAATATATAAATCAAGTAGGACAAATATTTTAAATAATATATATAATAATATATAAAATGTATAAATCAAGTAGGACAAATATTTTAAAATAAACACTGACCTTTGCTCCTGGTAGACCAATGCCAGTTTCCCCCTGTAGGCCTGGAGGACCAAGTGGTCCACGTTCACCCTGTCATCACAAAAAATATTTAATTCAACACAGAGTTCATACTTCCAGCATGAGCTCATCAATAGTGATAAAACCACAACATTGGTTTATCACTTCAAAGAACATTCAGTTCATAAAGATGTTAATGCAGTGTGGAGGATATAGACACTGTGATATCTTCTATTTTTACTTATTAATTTTTGATTAACTCAACAGCATTTTGAAAAAAAAAGTAAACAAACCAAAGTTTGCGAGGTCTTTGTTATTGATACATTTCTAGAGGGGCAGATTAAAATGTCTGATACACCTAATAATTTACACTAATGAAAAAAAAAACTTCCTATACACACCCACACAATAAGATTTGCTGGAGATAATAAAAGTGTATTCCTTTGCCCTAAAAGGAAACCCCCTTACATTAAAAACTTAACCTCTGTGTTAAATGCGTTACAAATTCTTGTCTTACAGCAGCTCTTTATGGGATACAACTCCAGAGACCACCAAGACTGCTTTTTTTTTACAAATACCACCTACATGTCCACACACGGTGAGACACTGGGCATGAATGCACTTCCACATATGTTGTTAACTATATGTAGTATTACAGAGACAGACAATGCTGTAGGCACTTCGGTCTGACGTGTAGTCTGTATTTAGAAACAAGATACAGGCAATGGAAGGAGCCTATAGCATTTTCTTGGGATCATAATGTTCATCTCTGTACTCTGTGAATTATTGCCCTATTGCTCTACCTGAAAAGAAAAGCCCCTCTGTGCTGAAGTCTAAGGTGGTAAACAAGCTCTTGTTTAAATAAGTCATAAAAAAGAAGCTGCAAATGTCACAGGAGACGTGGTGAGGAGTGAATGAAAGCTGTCCGTCACGACCTGACCTGCTTCCCCTGAGGGCCCTCTGGTCCGATGTCTCCATGAGGTCCTGGTAAACCCTGGACAAAGACATTTTTTACAGGTTAGAGGTCACTGACACTGGTGGATAAATGCTAATAAATGTGTGTCAACTTATAACACGCAGTAACAGTGAATAAAAATGGTAAATGTTTAGTTGAAATGAAAGTTTGGCCATATACTTTGGCATACATATAATATATATTAATTGCATATATATGTACGTTGACCAAGCCACATGCACAGATTTGTTTTTCAACATGGCTTAATTGAAGTTTAAATTTGAATATTGTTACATAGAAAACTCTTCTAGCATGTACCCACGTTTATGCTCCGAAATGTGTATTTATTTTATATACGTATACATATGGAGCATTACAAACCTGCAGGCCTCTAGGTCCTCTTTCACCAACTGCTCCTTCAAAACCCTGCGATATATTAAAAAAAGGAGAAACATCAAAATAGTTTATTAAAGAAAAACACAATTTAAAACAAAAGAATAACTTTAATAATAATTTTTGTCAATGGAATTGTCATACTCTGTCTCCTTTGATTCCTGGAGTGCCGCACTCACCCCTCTCCCCCTGTGTAGGAGGTAAAAGTCACTCACTTTTTCCCACTTTTTAAAAAAGAACAGATGTATCTCTGTTAAAAATAGACGTACCTTGTCTCCCCTTTGACCCAGTTTTCCCTGTGAAAAAAAAATTACGTGTTTAAACAAACAACTGTGAATATCAATTTCACACGTTTTTTTTTTACCTTTCATAAATTGTTTGTTTACCTCAACACCTTCTCTTCCAGGCAATCCACCTAATCCTGCTTCACCCTAATTAGAAAGGATTAGCATGACATTAAGTGTTTGCCATAGATACTGGGAATGTTAATCTTTTGTTGATACAGATATGAGGAAGCAGGTGAGATCTCAGAGGAGCCCACCTGCTGTGAAAAGGTTGTGCTTTTTTCACAAATTCTCACCTTTTGCCCTTTTTGCCCCACAGCTCCGTCATCTCCGGGACGGCCTTTCTTTCCCTGGAGGATGAAATGAAATATCGTAGATATATTTGAAAATGTTCACCAAATATACAACCCCAAACTAAAACCTGAAGTATATGTATCTGCTATGCTCTTTGTCAGGTGAAGGCACGACTGTTTTTGTCTGGACAAACATTGTCTGAGACAGACAGAAGACAAAAGCTCCATTTGGAATTTGCCGTAAATCCCTGCCTGTGGATTTGAACTTTCCATGGATGGACTTGAGTCATCTTGTCCATAAATCCAGGGGTTATCTGCACCTGGATGATGTGTGTCAGTCATTGTCTAATGCAGATCACTGGTTTGTGAATGCAATAACGACGACACTCTCAGTCTCGGTGCAAGAATTTGAAGCATCTCTCTGTGGAGAGAGCACCTGGGTAATGACCTCCGTCTTTCAGCAGCACGATTATCCACCAAGTCGTTGAAACGCTTCACATTACGAGTGCTGTCTGAGAAAAAGAGGGGGCTATTTGGATGTTTGTTTATATGACAGATAATGCTGATGGGTGTCAAGATGCACCAACCTTGTTTTATGTTGTAGTAGTGAGAGTCTAATATAAATGGGTGTATAAATGTATAATATTTACTAACTGTTTTTCAAATAATACAAAAAAGTGAAAATAAAACATTTTAGTTTATGTAACTTAAGTATTTTCCATATTTATCATTTGTACTGAGATCCCTGGAGTAAAATAATGCACATTTTCAATACCACAATATTCTGTTGCATTATATTCTGTTAGATTGGATTGATTACTATTCTGTTATATTCAAATGGATTGGATCACATTGGATTAAATTGGATTGTGTTGATTTAAATTGACCAACGTTTTAGTTTTTTTAAGGCAAATGGTTTATTGTGTTGTCTCTGGTTTCCATGGAAGACTCTGGAGAAATGCACGGTAACTTCCTATGACCTGACGCCCACAGTAGCAGCAAACATACTGTATTCATCTCAGTGTCACCCTTTTCTGTTGCCATAGGTTTTACAATGTGTGACATGTTTCTCTTTTCACACAGCTTAGCTTCTGGAAATGCCCCGAGGCTTAGAGATAACGGCAAACAATTACCCCCCAAACTGTTTTGAACTGCACCTCCGTCATAGCAGGTTTATGCGAGATTTTAAGATTCTTGGAGTGCTGTGCTCTGTCAAACCTCTGTGACAGCTTTGTTTGTGGAATCTGTTGGACAGTTTGAGGATGAATACTCACCGCGGGCCCACTGGGTCCCCTCTCCCCTTTCTCACATGCACATCTCTGGGCCAGAGGGCACTTCAAAAAAAAAGAGAGAGAGATGTTTGTTAAACTGACGTGAACGTAATTCTATATTATCAGAAGACGCAATGATCTAATGGTACATCCTTGAATGTGAGGTTTAGGCTCATACTTACACCCTCATCAGCCAAGTTGGTCTGCAAAAGAAAACACAAAGTGAGGTGATGAAGATCTGACTTCTCAGGTTTCTTTATTCATTTCCTAAATGATGTCAGATGTGTTGAGATAAGTCAGTGGAGCACAAATACTTGGAGAAATATTAATATTACTTCATGGAGAGGTATAAAACTATTCCTGATTAAACAAAACGTTGCATCATTTACACCACATTCTCATCTAAAGCCCAGAGACAAAGGCTACAACCCATGGATTTATTGAAAATTCTTTCTTATGTTTCTTTATGGCATTGTCACCATTTCATCACTACGCAAATACCTGAACAAGCCTGTGCACACATGCATCCACTTCTTTAGTGCTTTGTGCTAAAAGACATTTTGCATTGTACTCACAATCTTTGTGACAACTTTTTCCACGATGTTCTCCTCCTGCAAGTTGTAGAGGAATTGAGAGGCAGGGGAGCTGGCCAGAAGACGCAGCTGGGCTACATTGGCTGGTTCGTTGGCTGCCCAAGTGATGCCCAGAGTGAAGAACCTAATGCCCTGGTTCTTGGCATCAGCCACCGCAGAGAAAATATCTGGGTTCCTCGGGTGTGAAACTCCATCAGTTAGCAGCACAGCCACCTTGATGCTGCCAGGACTGGATTCCTCCAGATAGATTTTGGTCATGTTGGTGATGGCGTAGGTGGTGTAGGTGCCGTGGCCGATGTAGATTATTGGAGTTATCCGGGTCTTGAAGTTCTCAGCACCCTTCCACTCTTTAAAGGTTTGCTCTGTGATGACGTGACTGCTGTACTGCAGCAGGGCCACCCTCAGGCTCATGCTTCGACCGTTCTGAAGCTGGATACCCTGAAGTCTGTCCACTACATTCATGGCAAACTGCTTCTCCTGCTCGTGATTGTCCTTGGCACTCTCAGAGCTGTCCAACAGGAAGGAGAGCTCCAGGCCACAGTCCTCATCCACGATGGCTGTGTGCAGACACAAGATCATGTTTTATTCCCACTGCAACCCTTTTAGGTAACATTAAATAACATTAAATGAAATGAGAAAACTTGTTTTCACAACTGTCCTACCTTGTCCATTGTGAATATTTGCAGCCAAATGTTTGGGCCGGGGTCTTTTGCTTGTCCTCCTGTCCTCGGAGTAGTCTTGGGCCCAAACACTGGTCAGTGCTGTGAGAAGCAGCACCAGTGTAGAGTGGCGGAGCATCCTTGCTCCAACTATGGAATAAAAAAAATGAAACAAATCCACATTAAAACAGTCAATGTCCATTTAAAGAATCAGGTTAACTTTTAACAAAACAAAACATTTTAGTCTTTTTTCTTCATTCTTTTTTAAGAGACTACAACCTTCTTAATAAAAATGTATTACCTTTAAGTAAATGCAGCCCAAATTACAGGCTTGATCAGAACGGCAGAAGCAGCCAAGCACAAGGATGCATATGTTATGCAGCAGAAGCAGTGACAGTGATTATGCTCAGCCAAAAGTGAGGGACCCTGAGATGCTCACTCCTCCTTTATAAGGAGACACCCTCAGACCACCTCCCATAGAGACCTGCCAAGAACTCCAGACCTGCCCCCAGGGAGGGGAAGGCTTCTGGTTTACGAGTGCAACAATGAAGCAATATTGTCAGAGCTGTTAAATTTGATTTTTAACACAAGTCGTCAAAAATAATTTAAGCAGTTACAGATGCAAAGTTTGCTGAAGTTAAATAGTTTTAGCCTGAATTTAACAGCTGGATGATATAATAACATAGCAGGGATAAGAATTAAAACCTTTTCACTTCTTTGCTTCTGCTTAGACGATCTCAGTTTGTTCTCACATTACATATTGTGAGGTGAAATATGTCTTAATCGTGGTGTCAAAACTGTTTGCTTTACTCCAACTGAACGAAGGGAGGTGTGTTTGACTATACAGGTGAAGGCAGATTTCTTTTTTACACAGGAATCTTCACTGTTGCCGCAGAACTTAGAGGGAATTACGCAACTAGTTATGTTTTTATAACATTAAATCACGCTAACTAAATATAAGATAAATAAATAAATAAAGACTTAAATTAAATTAGAATAAAAAACTTTTTTTTAAAATGAATCTCACATGAATTCCACAGGTAAGGTCATTTAAAGTTTAGAAGTTTTAATGGCAAAGGCCTGGTCACCTTTGGTCCACACCCTTGAGTTTGGAATGACCTCCACCTGGGAAAAAGGATCAGCAGGAGAAAAAATTTCTTTAATGGAGTCCTCAATTACCATAATAACTGGAACACTCAAGAATGGGGCAAATGGAGTCAGTTGTCTTTAGTGTAACAGCTTGACACAAATGTAAAACACCACCTGAAAATTACACTTAAAAAGAGATAAGTAAAAAAAAAACAATTTAACCATAAAATGATCAATGTCATTCACATAAATTATATCTAGTAACCAATACTGAAAAGACGAAAGATGAGTAAAACCTTAGCTCTATAAATGTGAAAAAGTCTTCAATATTAATCATCATTTAAATTATTCATTTATATTAAAAAAATGAGCACCGTATAAATCAACTGAAATGGAATACGACTTCACCAGAAAGAAAAAGCCACAGGTTCTTCACCTCTTAAGCCCTTAAAGATGACCATCTGACCACTCACTGGTGGCGATGACCTTTCCACATATGCCTCCTGGTGTGGTTTCAAGATTGGGCTGGTCCTGTGCAGACTGGCTGAGGATCCAAGAAGCGTTTAGCCGGCTGTTCCCGAGGTGAAGAGTCTTTGTATTCCACAGCTCCAGGCAAGAAAGCAATTAGAGGAGACTCTCTGACACAAAGGAATTCAACGCTGAATGATCGCTTGGCAGAATCCGTGCTGTCGCCTTGTTTTATGATAAATGACAGCTACTCATTGTACTTGTATAATACCACTGGATTTATAGGAAGGGAGGAGGCTGTGAGTCAGGTTGTTCATGTATGTCTTGGACCTAATAATAAAATTTATGTTTACTTCATTTCATCAGTTGTGTAAATGAAAAACAAAATGGAATTAAATTGATATTATGAGAAATGTTTTCATCATCATCATACTGTTGCCACAAATGCAAGGGAAACTGTTAATGAATTTAAATGTGGTAGTGGTCCCTGGCTGGCTCTGGTATGATCACTGTCTGCACAGTTAACCATATTAATTTAGTTGTGTTTTTGATTATTGCTATTAATGCATATGTGACCTCCCAGCACCAGCAGTCAACAGTCGAGGTTGATGTACCTCATAAAGCTGGTTTTCATAAGGCTAGTTTCAAAATGTAAATTTTTAACTTGCCTTTAAATGTGAGCTCAAAGTTGAAACCTTGAGGAACCTTGGGCACTTTTCTGGTCAGCAAGGTACAATACCTGTGGAGACACACAATACATTCCAAATAAATGAACATAGTTGTCATTAAAGAAAGAGTGCTGTTGAATTAAGCATGGTGCCGGTGGCAAGATACTATGGAAGAAGTATTTTCTGTGCAACACAAACATTACAGAGGGCAAAAGCTTGCAAGTAGGAAAGTGTTTAATTGTCTAATAAAACTAAGGCTGAATTGTTTGGCAAGAACATGTAGTGATTGATTTGACATAAAAGTCACTGCATACCAACCTGAAAACATCATCACAGCTATTAAGAATAGTGAAGAGAGCATCTTGATTTGGGGCTTTTCTGCCTCTGGGTCTGGACTGCTCTTTAGGAATTTTAACGTCTATCAGAGCTATTTAATAGCTCAACATCGGGGAGAGGTCTGTCAGATAAATCTGATCATACAACATCTCTGATCTGAGTACATGTGTTGAATGATAAGATCTAAAAAATACATATACTGTGGTCAGACATAAATAAACAGTTCACATCTTAGAAAATCCAAAGTTCATCCAAAATTTGTTTAATTTTTTTAAATCTTCTAGCTCTAACCCTGTTTAAATGTGGGTATAATAACTATTTCAATTAGTCTTGTAATAGGGGTGTAGTTATATTTTTATTATTTGTTTTTTTGGAACAAAGCTCAGTAACAGGTCATTTAAAAGCATGTACAAGGTTCCATAAATAAAAAGTACAATTAAAATTAAAGAGATAATTAGTTAAAAACAAGAAAAAGAGAAGAAATCATAGGAAACGTTCGTTTTTGTAAGATTGGAATGATGTATGTACAAACAACTTAGCCTTCAACTTATTTAAATAACTTGAAATAAAAATGAAATAACAATTGGTCTACTCTACTCTAAATGTTTGTTTATAGAAGGCATACATGCCCAAATACATGAATTTTCTTTCACTTATGACGAACTCCTACCTTTGCTTTGTATTGCAATTATTTTTATTATCATGTACAGGTTCGAGAATAGAATCCTTTATTTTTGCGGAGCCACAAGTGAAGCTTTGGGTGAGTGCTGCCCTCTCCGGTAAGGATGAACTATAACAACCCCGCAATACGCGCATGCCCAGTATTCAGTATCAGTATTCAGTAAAACCCTGACAGAAGTGAACGGCGTTTTCACCTTCAGCCATCTTAACCATGTTGGGCGCAGTGGGACGGTGCTGCAGCGGTTCCCTGCAGGCTTTCAAGCCTGGATTTAACGCTTTAAAAAACATCACTGCTAAACACGCAGCCCTAAATGCCAGTGAGTACATATTTTCACTTTGAGTGTCTGTCAGCGTTGTTTAAAAGCAAAGGAGAGGCTGAGTGAGGCCCGGCATAAAATGACCACAGAGTTTTTGGTTCATTTGCACGTGATGTGTTTAATTTATTCATGGTGTATAACTACAAATAAATAACAGCTGTTTTTAACGGTATCGTCAAATTACTACCAAGATTAGAGGCTCTTTGCACAAGAAAAGTGCTGGTAACAGGTATTATTGAATGACCTTTCCTCGTCAGTCATAACAAGACCTTAACCGTGACACTCACTTGAATCATCATCGACCACGACAGTTATGTAAAGACAATGAATTTGTTTCACATTCTGTTCCAAAATATCACATGTACATTTACATGTCTGTATGTATATAACTTGACGGATGTCAACTGAAAAAAAAGTCAAATGGAACTCACACCTGTTGCAATGCTTCAATATCTGAAACAAGTTCCATTTCAAGTTATTTGTTAAAGAATTTGATGTTTGATTTGATATCAATGCTTCGTGTCAGCAGTGTTGTTGTTAAAGCAGAGGCTACTTTCCATTATGTTAGAGGTTTTTGTTATTTTTTTTTCTAAACTTAAAAATAAAATCATTGTTGATATTGTTGTAGCTACATACTCTGTCTTTTTTTGCCCCTTCAGGCAGGGCTTATGCAGCCCCAGCGGCTAAGGCTGCACTGGCCAATGGCCAGATTGTGGCAGTGATCGGTGCCGTGGTGGATGTAAGGTTCGATGAGGATCTTCCTCCCATTCTCAATGCCCTGGAAGTACTTGGTCGTGACAGCCGGCTGGTGCTGGAGGTCGCACAGCATCTCGGTAAGTGGGTTGCAGTCTAATAAGAATCAGTGTCCAAGCCTGCTGTGGTCTTTAATATTTACTTTTGTGTTTCTCCAGGTGAAAGCACAGTCCGAACAATTGCCATGGATGGCACAGAAGGCCTGGTTCGTGGCCAGAAGGTTATGGACACTGGAGCCCCCATCAGGATCCCTGTGGGCCCCGAGACCTTGGGCCGGATCATGAACGTCATTGGAGAACCCATTGATGAGAGGGGTCCAATTAGCACCAAGCAGTGAGTGAAAAATATGAGTTGTTCTAGATAAACACCTGTATATAAATATGTTAATGCATTATAAATGTTTTATATATTAATTTATTAATATTATTGTTCTTTTGTTATTATCCTGCAGGACAGCTCCTATTCATGCTGAAGCCCCTGAGTTCACTGACATGAGTGTGGAACAGGAGATCCTGGTTACTGGTATCAAGGTGGTGGATCTGCTGGCTCCTTATGCCAAGGGAGGAAAAATTGGTTGGTTCATCACATCCTGTTGTCCTTTAATATATATATATTAAAAAACACCATTGCTCCTTCCCAGGTATTTGACTTCTGTATATATATATATAAAAAACACAATTGCTCCTTCCCAGGTATTTGACTTCTGTCTATTATGTGTTTAAGGTCTCTTTGGTGGTGCAGGTGTGGGAAAGACTGTGTTAATTATGGAGCTGATCAACAACGTAGCCAAAGCTCATGGTGGATACTCTGTGTTTGCTGGAGTGGGAGAGCGCACACGTGAAGGAAATGACTTGTACCATGAAATGATTGAGTCTGGTGTCATTAACCTGAAAGACACAACATCCAAGGTAAAACTTTACATTTGGGAAGGGTGATTCTTCTCTCCTTTTATTTTTAAAATGTGAAATAAAGTGTGTACAGATTCAATCTCTTTCAAAAAGTATAATTGAGTGTGATATGAATAATATGGTCCCTGATGTTTCAGTTTTTCTTAAATAATTTTCTCATCGTCCACAGGTAGCTCTGGTGTACGGTCAGATGAACGAGCCTCCTGGTGCCCGTGCCAGGGTTGCTCTAACCGGTCTGACTGTTGCCGAGTACTTCCGTGATCAGGAGGGACAGGACGTGCTGCTCTTTATTGACAATATCTTCAGGTTTACTCAGGCTGGATCAGAGGTTAGAAACGTCTGAATCTGTCAAACACAGCTGGAGTTTCACAGTACACCACAGGTGTCCCTAAAGAGATGTTTGATTTCAGGTGTCTGCCTTACTGGGTCGCATCCCGTCTGCTGTGGGTTACCAGCCAACTTTGGCCACTGATATGGGTACAATGCAAGAGCGAATCACCACCACTAAGAAAGGCTCCATCACCTCAGTACAGGTGAGACAGTCCAGGAGGATGAAGCCTAGAACCATATTAGGACCCTGGCTTTTTTTCCCCCATGTTAACTTTATTCACTGTATCACAGGCCATTTATGTACCTGCTGATGACTTGACTGATCCTGCTCCTGCCACAACCTTTGCTCACTTGGATGCTACCACTGTGTTGTCCCGTGCCATCGCTGAGCTTGGCATCTACCCTGCTGTGGACCCTCTGGATTCCACCTCCCGTATCATGGACCCCAACATTGTCGGAGCCGAGCACTATGATGTTGCTCGTGGTGTACAGAAAATTCTTCAGGTAAGCCTCATCTCTCAGGTTGTTCACTCAAAATATGCATGCCTCTGAACTGTACTCCCTTTCTGTTTGTACTTTGTCGTAGGATTACAAATCACTGCAAGACATCATTGCCATCCTGGGTATGGATGAATTGTCCGAGGAGGACAAGCTGACTGTTGCACGTGCTCGCAAGATCCAGCGATTCTTGTCGCAGCCCTTCCAGGTTGCCGAGGTCTTCACTGGCCATATGGGAAAGTTGGTGCCACTTAAGGAAACAATCAAAGGCTTTAAAAGTATTCTAGGAGGTAAAGTGTTTTACTGCGCTTGAAGCTTCTGCTACAGGTTTAAAGTAAATAGAAAATTGATTATCTTTGTCTTGAATGACAGGTGAATACGATGCCCTGCCAGAGCAGGCATTCTACATGGTGGGTCCCATTGAGGAGGTGGTGCAGAAGGCTGAAAAGCTGGCAGAGGAGCATTCCTAAGTGATTCATGTAAAAGTTTTGTACAGAATAATTACCTATTAAAACAACACCATTGTTGTTCAGTGCCCCTGTAAATGAAATAAATAAATTACATTGTGATATTATAGTTTTCTTTGGTCCACACTATTTCTTTTCTTGTGCTATTGGTCAACGGTGAAATCAAATAAATGCAACGTCACTTTACCTTCATTACAAACATTCCTAAAATCCTAAAAACTTGTAAGTAGTGAACATGGAAGTTTACCAGACAAAAGGACAAAGATTTTTTTTTAATAAAGTTTATTTATAAAAAAGATTTTTTTTAATAAAGTTTATTTATAAAATGGCAAAAAACAGTTAATTGCATAGAAAATCACTATACTCATTGAAATAAATCAATGAGTAAAACTAGACAAAAATTAAATTTAAATTAAAACCCAAACTTTGGAGGATGATCCTTTTATGCCTGATCTTGATTCCCTAAGGTTTTTACAATTTATCTTGGTCATCCAGTATTATCTTTCACCTTTTGCTCCCTTTGTCAATACAATTAAGGTGAATTAAGAATCTACAGATTGTACTTCTTAATGCACATCTAAGAAGGGCATCATCTGGTGGATGTGACGGTACATAAGCCTCAGGTTTAGCCTGTTATTTGTCGTATTCTTAATGCACATCGAAGAAGGGCCTCAGGTTTAGCCTGTTATTTGTCGTAGCTTCTTATTTAGTTCTCTCTCCTGTGTGAGGAGTCTGCAGCTGTGTTCCTTGAAGGCTTCAAAGTCCTATTAAATTAAAGAAAAAAAAACATATTGTATAAAGTATTTTCAGTCTAGACATTTTTTCCAGAACAACAGTTTTAACAAACCTTTTTAAGCCTCTCATACTTGAGGGTGGTTTCACTGAGACTACGCTGCAGGTTCTTCACTGCAACGGCTGTGTTTGAAGCTTCTGCCAACCTGACACTAGGTCACAGACAAAGATAAATGTTATTTTTTACTCAGATGTGCAGTAAAAAAAAAACAAAACCTTTCTAAACTACCTTTCATCTGCCTGAATTATGGTTTTTCTCTCCTCTTTCCATCTTTTCTTCAAATGCTGGAGTTCCTCCTGTTTCACCTGTGTTCAAACACATTTGTTTGCACATGAAGTGGACAAATTCAGGACAAAGGGCAAACATTGTATTACCTGTATCACTCGAGCTCTTTCCATGGACAGGGATAAGATTTTGCTCTTCTCTTCTGCCAGGCCTGCTATGGTTTTCCTCAGATCCATCTCCTTCAAAGCAAACTTCTCCTCAGCTCTTTCTAATTCCAACTTTAAGCCTGATGTGAAGGAAGGATTTGATTTGTTTTTCAAAAGTGAGGACTTACATTTTTGCAGGACTTTGTGTTGCGTGGTCTCCCTACCTTTACTTGTCTCCACAGCTTCATTTTGCTGTTGCTGGGCATCATGCAGCTGATGAAGGAGGGACACTTCCATGACTTGTTGCTGAGTGGTTTCATCCAGTTTTGACTGGTACTCTGCTAATTTCTCCCTAAAACATTAATGATGAATACACTGTCAGTCAAGCGATGACACGCAGTAGTAAATTCCAAGAATATTCAATCTACCCATTCAATTAAATTCACTCTTTACATAATAACCAATGACCACCAAGGATCTTGTTGTCCATCTGTTGATTAACTTACTTGAAGACTTTTTCTCTTACTGTAGAATCCTCCGTGACCAGTTTAATTTCTTGCTTCAGTTGTTGAACGACTCCTTCTTTGTCTTGCAACTTCTGAGAGAAAAGGGTGTTGTTTTCAAGCTGCAGCTGTTTATTTTCAGCCTTCAACGTGGCGTTCTCGTTTTTGTATTCATTCATGAAGGAAATAATGGACTGTGTGTTGGTCGCTAATTCTGTGAATCTCTTCTCCAACAACTTCTCTTTCCTGCTCTTGGCCTCCAGTTCCTCCTGGTAGTTTGTTATTTTCTCCTCCAGTGTCGTGTTGACATTTTCCAAAGCTTGGCACCGATGAAGCAACTCATCGGATTTCTTTTTCAGTATGGAGATGAGACTCGACTGTTCATCTATCCTGGACCGCAGTGTCTCTGACACACCCTCCCCAGAAAGGTTTAGAAGTCTTTCTGTTGACCTCTGAATGTTGTCCATTTCCTGATGGGAAAAAGGGAATTTAAGGCTACCTTGAAGTTTAGGTTATCTCTGGTAGACAGATTTTATTTTTATACTATCTTTATACTATCTACAAACTCCATACTTTTTAAAGTATTTTAAACCTGCATACCTCTTGGTTCATTGTGATGTTATCAGCCTTGTGTTAAATGATTACAAAATGTTATTTTATTTGCTTTTTTTTTACAGGAATCAACTTCCAATTCCTTCTCCAGATGCGTTAACTTGATGTATTGGTTGGCAGGTAAAACTGTACTTTAATACATCAGTGATACTTATTTAGAAACTCTACCATTGGTGAGTTTTTTTTCCTCTTGGTATTCATTTGTATTAAAAGGCACAGAGGTGAACACTGATTCTAATGAAATCCTTTCATCAGCACAGCTGGATAAAAGGCAGTGACAGTTTTTTTTTCTTCCTATTAATTTCTTGGAGAACTGTTAATAAAACTAGTGTTCATTGTTGATATTGATAAAAAATCCCACACAAACTCTGGTGGGGTTTAGTCTTGTTTGAGATTTGAAATGCTAATAAGACAACAATAGAATTACTTTGCACAAAGCCCTTGTTTCATTCTAATGTCATTTTTTTTCATTCTAATGTCATTTTTTTCACTATATATAACATATTTTAAATCATATCAATAACAGAATCTCAGAAGCAATGAATGAAGTAATAAACATGTAAATAAACACGGTGAAGTAGTTGGGAAATCTTTGTAATTGGATACATTATTAGAATACGTGCAAGTAGTTAAATGTTACGGCAAAATATAATTCATTGCAAAGATAGTACTGTGCACGAAATGATATATATTAATTTTACATGAAATGTAACAGAGATTTTACACTTAAAAGTCAGACTCACCAGCAAAAAGTGAAATGCACACACATTATGTGTTGCTGTGAAATTTCAGCATTTTTCTGTAAATCCAGAAAATAAAATTATTTTGCGGATATCCGTAATGTTCAACTGCCCCAGGGTTTAGTTGATTGGTCGCTAATGACAACAATTCAAACATTTTATGGTTCCTTTTTTGCGACAGTGCCACCTGTGACCTGTTTGCAGCTATGTGGAGTTTCCTTATTTATTTATTTTTGTAAAGAATAGATTTATTGTTTGATAATTTAAAATCTTTTAAAATTTCAAATTGTCACTCAAATAACCTTATGAATGGTAACCAAGTTTGAACTAGGAATTTAACGATAATAATAATGTAACGGACTCACGAGGGCGATGTTGAGCCGCTTTTGAGGCAGGCCGATCCCAGTCCGAGTTTGTTTTCCAGCGCGTAAAAAGAACAATTTCAGATTTAATAATTTCTTAAAACCGGTTTAGGAGTATCATTTGGTTGGTTAATTTTTTTTAGTTCTTACTCGGTCAAATATATAACATATTTTTAATAGAGAGAAAATGGTGAGATTAGAAATCCATCATTTAAGGTATTATAAGCTAGGCTATGTGCAATAATTGTTTAGCAGGGGCTATTTCTATGCTACTATATTTACATTTTATCCCATAGTTTCGACTTAATAACTCTTTGATTTTCTCTTGTTATTTTTCCACCTCAGATTTAGAACATTTTTGTTTTCAAGGTATGGCGTTTTGTCACCTATGATTTTTTTTTTAAGTTGGACTTTGAGACGTTAACTGGAGAGGTTGTTTTCGTAGCTTATGATTTCGACGTTTTCTTTTGTCATTTAACTTCAATCTCATTGTTGAATTGTAGATTCGCGGTCCTTTCTTTGCAAACTATCGACGTTTTAATTTCTGATTTTATCTCGTGATTTCGATTTGAATGTCGTAAATTCGATTTTTTTAACTTATAAAGTAATATAAACTTCTATCGTTTGAAGCTTGTAGTTGTGGCGGTTTATTAAAAATTACTTACATGACATTCTCATGTAATTCACGTGAAAGCTAACCATTTATCTTATAATCTTTACTTAATAACTTTTTTCAAGTTTCGTGTGACTGTACAGATACATACACTGACATCTTTTTTATTTATTACACTTTTAATTTGCAATTGTGATGTTTCAACCCGTATTTCTGTCAATTATTTCTTGGATTTATATTACTTTCTAATCTGGTAATTATAATTACATAATTATAACCACAGTTTTTGTTCCATAACTTTAAATGTTTTACATTTAAAACAAACAGATGTAATGTGTTTTAAGTTTTAGTGTTCCTAAATTGCTCCAAACATTTGCCCCACAGAGTAACTTTGGAGAATCAAAGCAGCCACTAGTGTGTTTGGGACTGTGGCTCTTGGTCGGCAGAAGCAGCGTGGCATTATGCAGATTCCGGGGCCAAGGAGGGATTTATTTATCCGTAGGGCCGAGACCGGATTGGGGGAGAGGTTCTCCTGGCCTTTGTCCACGCCCCTTTTCATCAACTAGCGGGTCAAGAAGGAGAGACGTAGGAGAGCAGCAGCATCTCAGGACGAGTCCTCCACAGCTCCTCCATCTGCACAGCGGAGCTGGACGGAGCAGCCAGAATGTGGAGAGCATCGCTTCTCGAACTTCTCCTCATCTTCTTATGCGGTGTGAGGTGGTGCCACTCTGAGGGTAAGTGCTGTGATTTATTTATTCAATTTACTTCATTTTCTATCCTCACTCGGGTTGTCAGAGGCTCCACTCCTCCACTCACTGCACTTGTTGCTGCATCCGAACCAACCACTTCAGATAAACAAAGACAGTAATAAATAATTCCTATTTCTTGAATTTAATTATCTATTAAAAAACAACAACAACACACACACAGCCAATTGAATCTATAAAAAAACAACAACAACACACACACAGCCTTGTTGTGGATCCAGAGAGTCTTTGTTTTATTGGAGCTACACAATATCCTCCACCCATTAAGTCCTGGCCACAAAGTGAGGCAGTTTTGGCTGTAAAGCCTAAAACGTTTTACCACATAGGGTTACTCTAAAGGTTAGGCACAAAGCCCTCCTCAGACAGATTGGAAGTTCTCCTGAGGAACTTTTGCCTGAGCTTTACTGTTGCTAGGTAACCGTAAAGAGCATGTGACTTACAGACAATCTGTGAGGACTGAGAGCTACTGGTACAAACCCCGCTCACTGGAGCCGGTTTCGTAGAAATAGTACTGATTTAAACCAAAATATAAACGAAGATGAGTTAAATTCACACATACAATCAGATGGATGTTGAAAATACTCTGATGCTGCTCTTTATTACTGGACATCTTTGGCTACACTGTTTGTTTGTGTCCCAGCTGGATCCTGCTTCTCACATTGTAATCTGCTTTCTTTTTGCTCAACCCTTAGATTGTAAGCTCCTTAGTGTGAATCAAGTTACTAATTACACCGCAGGTTCTGCAGAATGGAATCATTTCTGAGGAGGTGTTAGAGGAAAAAAACTTTTACCAGGAACTATAAAAATGTTGCGGTTATTTACCCTATTTAAAAATAAACATAAACCTTTGTTGGTATTGTTATTGTGTCAGACAGTTCCCAGAAAGGAGCATTTTACTTGCCAAACATAGAATAAACAATATGACTCTGGCATTTACTATTAATTGCCTCAATTGCCTGCACATTGCCTCAATGCTGGCCAAGGTTAAGTGCCAACTAGATGTAGAACTCACCATTTGGTAAATACAAACATGCTGCCCGGGTAATTGTGTCATGTAAATATAGTTGGAATATTCTGGTAAGATTACAAATCGTTTAAATCTCTAGTTTCCCTTTGAGTAGCGCAGACACTTAATCTCTAACCAAAATAACAAAACTTAATAATTGTTTCTTCCACAAGTTTCCTGTAACAAATTATCCAGGACTTGGCCTTGAAACTGCTTCAAATTGCTGACCCTGGCATTAATAGCTGATTTGTTAAGTGTCATATGCCATAAATGCTGATCCTGACATGTTTTGTCAGTGGTTTAAGTTGTCCTTAAACCAAATCTTTGGCCCTTGAACTCTTGTTATGTTCACAAAAATTAATTATTACCTTTATATAAAAAAGGATGATGAATACAGAATAAATATGGATTAACATTTCATATTCATTATTGTTGAATATATATATATACAAATATAGTTGTTAGTTTTGTGTTTTCCAAAAAAAATCACATCTTTTTGTCCAAAAAAATTTAAATACTGAAAGAGATTTTTCCAGTATTATAAAAAAGTTTGACATAAATGTATAATTCTAAAACAAAAACATATTAAATTTCAGCGGGCCTAAACTGTAATGTACTTTTTTGTGTACTTGTAAATTATTTTTTTATATGTTTGATCAGGTATGTTGCCCCGATTGAATGTTTGAATCTAAAAAATGTGTATTAGCATGTGCACAGTAAAACTCACGCCTCTTTCCAGTATAAGAGCCTAAATCCTTGTGCAACAGTAACAGCAAAGCCTCAGAAAAAAAAGAATGCATTTGGCACAAATCTGTTCTTTTCCTTTAGTTACCTTGGCCTAAGTTACAGAGATTCAAGGTTACAGACGTGGAGTACGTAGTCTAGAAAGAGTTAGAAGCTTCAAGAAAAAACCCAATGATGTTTCACTTAAGGGCTTAATTCATTCAAAAATTACTTCTCACATTGACTTGGTAAATTTGGTAAATATTCTTCAGTTTGTTCCACACCTAAACTTTATTCCTTGCCTTGTGTCCTTGTTGTTTTTAGCCCCAACCTCTGCCAAGGCCCCTCAGGTTTTCACTGTTTTGTTTGTAGCACTAAGAGCCAAAGTCACTTGTTTGCCAATGGCCTGCATACTGCTGCATTGATTTCCATATGAAATGGGCAGCATCACTGCGCTTTGACAGCACAGACGTTTGGCTGGGCACTGCCAGGGGTCGTTCATCTAACCACTTTTCACCACAGCCGTTTATTTGCTGCACCAAAACAAGACAGCGCTGATGAAAGCTCGATGACATCATCAGGCCCCCCGTGCCTGACAAGAAAGAGCGTGTCAGAAGTAGAGCCCAGGTTTCCTTAATGGGTGGCCACGAGAAGGGGTGGGGGGCTTATGTTTCACTTCCTTTTTACCTTATCACAGGAAGTGAACCCTCCTGCACCCATGTTCCTCCATGTACATCTCCAAAGTGGTACTTTTGTGGTGACAACTTCAGTTATGAGTTCACAGCACCGCTGGCACCTCTTTTGTGCCATTGTAATTTCACAGTGGGGTCTAGGGCATTTGGGTGGGTGGGAGGGGGTTCTTTCTAATGAAAATTCCTCTACTGCTCCTCTTTGTTGAGCCATAGTAGGGCGTCTATCATGGATAGTGCGCTGCCCTCTCCTGCTGTGGGTTTAAGTTGCTAATTAGGAAAGTTGTAAAGGAAGAATAACACTATGTAAAAAAAAAAAACAACACAAAACGCTGAACTCAAACGCAATTAGAAAAAAAACCTGTCATCAGACCTGGACAAGACACTCATTAGTGCATTTGCCCTTCTGACAAAATTAACAAAGAAATTTGAGGATTACAGCAGAGTTACAGAGGCCATGCTGTCAGAGTGTAAGGAGAACTCACACAGGAGGTGGAGTACGGTCCAGCTACAGTGTCTCTGTCACCTTTCCCAGAAGCTACACTGACAGGAAATACTGGCTGTATGTGAACCCCTCCTGCAGCCTGGGTTCTACACAATAAAGTTCATCATATATATATGTATATGTATATATATACTATTATCATTCACAACAATATAACTGATGTAATATATTTTGAAAGAATGATAATATGATGAAGACCTATGATGTAAGCAGTGCTCTTGGTGTTTTCTTTTTTATGGCAGTTTTGGAGACTTCTACTGTCTCATCATTAGCTTTCTCTAGTTTTTAAACAAGTGCCGTGTGTTTTTTACTAAGGTTTAGTAATGTTAGTTTAAAAACTTACTGGTGCACGAAAAAACTGCTACTGATTTAGGCGCTGTAAAGAATCTGTGACCTGGTACTGTACCTCGGCACGGTGGTTGGTGACCTGTGTCTCAGAGTTCATGGTTTGAAACTGTGAAAAAAGCAGTAACTAAATTAATATTCATCTTTCAGAGTCTTTTAGCGGTTGCTACATTTCATTAGAAAAACAGAATGACTTAAACAAGACAAAGTTGTGACCTCTTCTCCTTTTGACTGTTTGTTAATTTTAGTTTTACGCAAGCCACCCACGAACGAACATTTTCATTCATTTCGTTCTACTTCTGCTGTAGCATATGCAGCATTTATCTGTTGCCAGGCTATAGATGATGCTGAAACCTCTGGGATCACTGCTTTGCAACAAAGACTTCCTTTGAGCTGATTGTGGGCAATTTTATCATTAGTAAACTGAGTAGGAAAAACGGTTTGCTTCTTGGATTGCTGCTGCAGGAGTTAAGTATACAACCTGTTGTACTGGGTGATAAATGCAGGATTTTTATAAACTCTGGTTTGGTCAAAAATTGTTCTTTTCCTTAGCACTTTTTTATGCCAGGATAAAGAAAGTTTAGATGAAAAAGCTTATTTTAAAATGTTTTCTTTTATAATTATGAAGTCATTCACATTTTGCATAAATATTTGTCATTCATTTATTTTTGACATCAAATGGAAGAAAGAAAGAACGAAAGGGAAAAATATACAGGTTGCCCCTGTGTTTATTTAAATAGATCTAGAACTCTGATGTCAGACTCAGATCATTTCATCATTTTAATGGGCAGTTGGTTGTGCCTGTTTGATATAATGGAATAGACAGATCAACCCCCCCACCACGCTCTACTCCACCCTTCACCACCCCAGGCGTGCACCACCAATCACCACCTAACATCTTGTCTGATGAAGAATTTGGATTGCAGTGGTAGTGGTACCACTCAGTACCACTATTTATTTCAATTATGTTTCAGGCTGGACAGGACCAGCCACTAAACTATGCTGCCTGAATCAATCTCCCCTGGAGAACGTCAGGGAAGGTAGAGTGGTAGCACCTTATCTCTACAGATGCCACTCAATGAGAACATCAAAAGGAGGCTGGGGATGAGAGCAGAGAAGGTTGTGTAACTGTCGGGAGGATGGCTGGCACGCATGTCTCCAATGATACCGTCTTAGCTGTGGGCTTCATCAGGGGAAGTCATCCCTATAGGGTGTTTAAGTAACCTCTCTCCTCAGACAGAGCTAATGAAAAGACCAGGTGGAAATAAAATAAAAAAAAATAGACATATATATTTATATATATATATATATAGACATCTATATTCACACAAGGTTTTGGAGCCTATTTGAAGGTGGCATCAAGTTCAAAGTTTTAACATGTTTTTGTAACTATTTTTTACACTGTGTGCAGGATGTGACTCCGGTGGTGGCATCAAGTTCATAGTTTTAACATGTTTTTGTAACTATCTTTTACACTGTGTGCAGGATGTGACTCCGGGCAGTTCCGCTGTGGAACGGGCAGATGTATCCCTGGAAGCTGGCACTGTGATGGAACATCAGACTGTGTGGATGACTCTGATGAACATGACTGCCGTGAGTTTACAACCAGAAGTTCAATCAACCAAAATTAAAGATAAAGCAAAATAAGATTTAAATATTTCTGTCATAATAATACACACATGTTTATACTTTTGAGAAGATACAGAGATTTACATTAATTATTTCCTTGTTCTTTCCCACAGCTCAGCTGACATGTGATTCCAGTCATTTCCAGTGTTTAAGTGACGGCGAGTGTATCCCAAATGTGTGGGTGTGTGATGATGAGGAAGACTGTGAGGACGGATCAGATGAGAGACACCACTGTCGTGAGTGTGTTTCACAGTATCAGTAATGATAAGTTAATACCCTTTGTTTAGTTACATAGTCTTTTTTAAGTCTGATGTAGCCTGCAGTGTTTTACACAGTAAAACAATGTAAAATACCAACGTCTTCTATCAGTCACTATCACCCTAAAGGACATGGTCCATTAAATTTGTTTTTAGGAATGTGAACCAGTAAAGGTATCAAACAAAAACAATTTGACCTGAGCTGTTCTTACTTGTCTTACCTACATATTGCCACGGGCAGCTGGACGGACGTGTGCCAGTGGCCAGTTCAGCTGCAGTAACGGGGCGTGCGTCCCAGAGGAATACCGGTGTGACCACACAGTGGACTGCTCAGACGGGTCTGATGAGAGAAACTGCCGTAAGTTTTCTTCAGGGCTTATTTTTTTTTCTTCTTTCCCTTCACTGTGAGTCTCATGTGGCTTTTTAATCAATTAGTTCAGATTAAGACGTTCGCTGACTGACAGAATGGGCTACAATATGCGTCTTGTTGTCAAAGGTTGATTGCAGATTCCTTGGTGGATTAGTCAAGCTGAAGTTCAGCTGCTATGCCATTATTGTCCCGACATGGTAGACTCACTGCACTGCACACTGTGGTAATCTCACAATTGCATAAGGCATGCCCCAGTAACTGCCCATTTGTGAAGAGGTGGCTGTAAAAGTTTCCTCCTTAATTCTTTCCACTTCCCTCAGCTCTACACACCAAAATACAGAAAAGAACACTGTGGTCCGGCAGATTTGGTGGCATATCGTACAGTCTCCCCATTGATGATTCAATCTTTCAGATTACCCCGAGTGTGCACAGCTGAAGTGTGCTGATGGATCCTGCTACAACCACACTCAGCGATGTGACCAGATAATGGACTGTCGCGACGGCTCTGATGAGGCAAACTGCAGTAAGAAATCAGTCACCTTTAAAAAAAAAAACTTTTTTTTTCATGATCATTACCAATTTTTTTTCTGCTCTGTTCTCTGTAGCACAGCAATGCGACCCAGGTCGCTTCCAATGTCATAACGGAGTGTGTGTTCCTCTACGCTACGTCTGTGACCATGACGACGACTGCGGGGACAGAAGTGATGAGCTGAACTGCAGTATGTAGACCAGTGTTTTTCAACCTTTGGGGCCCAGAAATTTGTGATGTAAAAATGGGGTCACACCCAAAAAAAGCTTGGGAACCACCGACGTAGACTCTGGTCCACGTGTGTCATCCTTTTCTGTAGTAAAACCAAACATACTCTTAAACCTGATGAATGACAAATACAATGCTTCATCTTTTTATTTGGATGTACAAGTTCTCTCTGTTTCACTTTCAGCATACCCTACATGCAGAGGAAACTACTTCACCTGCCCCAGTGGACGCTGCATCCATCAAGTGTGGCTTTGTGATGGAGAGGACGATTGTGAAGACAATGCTGATGAAAAAGGCTGTGGTATGGATACATGGAAATCAAAATATCTCTCTCTCTCTCTCTCTCTCTGTCTCTCTCTCTCTCACTCACCCTAAAGACCAGATTTACCTCTAGTCTCTGCAGTCGTATCAGGCCAGAAAGACACGGTGCCTGTGCTTCTTTAAGTGTGCTATTCAAATGCTTCTTTGTGGCACACAGCCCCCCCCCCAAAGTGCTTTAGAATTCCTTTACATGGCTGTGAAGTGTGTTTTTTTTAGAGGATGGGCTGCAGCAGCACCCACATAACCCCTTCAAACCCCCCCCACTCCCTCTCACTCAATGACTGTCCCAACTTCCCAGTGTGTTGTGATTTATATATGAGGAGGGGTCTAAAGATGCACAGGTAATAACAAGTTGGTTTAATGTACAGATAATGTGGTGAGAGAGTGTTACCCAGGAGAGTGGCCCTGTCCGTCCTCTGGCTTGTGCATCCCATTGGATCAGCTGTGTGATGGGACAGCACACTGTCCTGATGGAGAGGACGAAAGCAACACCACTGCAGGACGCAACTGCAGTAAGATTTAGATAAATGTATCCCAAATATCTGGTGTTGCAGCACGTCAGACCCCCAGGTGTTGTATTGACCTTCCATGTTTTCTTTTTCCAGGCTTCTGGGGATGTTCTTCTTTGAGCTGTGAGCACCACTGCCATGCTTCCCCTGATGGTGGAATTTGTTCGTGTCCCTCTGGATACATTGTCAGGAATGACAGTCGCTCCTGCATAGGTACTGTTGGATTCTGCTCATTCTACTGAAATTTCTCTATGTGTGAGTCAGATCCCTTGTGTTCTTCTAGGCAATAGGAGAAGAGTTTTAGGCTTAACTCGTGTTTATTAAAGATTCAGCAAAATAGGCAGTTACAGAGCTCTGAGTCAGATCTACGTACCCCTGATAAACAACATAAGATGTCAGTTCACAAAATCTGACCAACTATCTTTCCCTGAGCGTAACAGAGTTGTGCACGCAAACGTTGTCCTCTTCTGATTGGATGGCCTTGTTCTTCTTCTTGGAATTATCCTTTTCTGATTGGATGGCCTTGTCCTTCTTCTTGGAATTATCCTTTTCTGATTGGATGGCCTTGTCTTTGTACAGAAGTCCCGAATAAACTTCAGTGTACTGCAAAAACAGGGATTTGTTTAGATCACAATTGAGTTTTCTTATGTAACTGACATTCTGACAGTCTGCTCTCACTCATCTTCTGCTTTATCTGTGATTACACCGAAGATTTCGACGACTGTACAATGTGGGGTGTGTGTGACCAGCTGTGTGAAGACCGCATTGGCTCCCATCGCTGTAGCTGCCGAGAGGGCTACACACTGGAGCAGCACAGATACTGTCGAGCCGACGTCTCCAGTAGGTGTCATTTCACATGTTGGAACATCTTTTGTTTGACATGTTTGTCTAGAATTAAAATGACATAATTGTTTATTTGTTTATTCTTGTTGTACTTTTTCCGTTAGAGGCTTTAGCCTATTTAGTTCGTTCATTACTGTTTGTAACATTCAGTTATTATTCCAATCAGAATCCCCTGTAAAAAACAGATTTTTTTGGTATTATCCTGAAGACTCTAACAACCTTATGCATTGTGTTGTTCTCTTTTCAGCTGGAATTCCAACAACCGTGTGTTGTTCTCTTTTCAGCTGGAATTCCCTCCTTGATATTTTCTAATGGCAGAGACCTGTTAATTGGAGACATTCATGGCAACAGTCTACGAACTCTGGTTCACTCTCAGAACAGAGGGGTTGCAGTTGGAGTGGACTTCCACTACAATCTGCACAGGATCTTTTGGACTGATACCATTCAGAATAAGGTATTTTTTAACCAATTATATCTGTTACTGTTACCGCACTGAAGTTGGACTAAACTTAATTGTTGTGATTATCCTAAGAAATATCTGTAACCCTAATACCATAATAATGAGATGGCTGCTGGCTCCAGCATGGCTGAGCCATAATGAAGGTAGAGGTAGATGAGGAATGGAATTCAAATGGCCTAATCTTGAAACCTGTCTGATATACTGATATGATGTTCACATACCAGTGAGTAATTTTTGTAACTTGATCGTGTCTGAAGTAATCAGGCTGTATTTGTTTTCAGCAGCTCTGTACTGTATATCTACTGGCATCCTTTGAAAACCTCTTTGTTCAGCTCACGTTTGTCTGCTCTGTGGTTAAACTACTGCAACCACTGCTTCTGCTTTGGTTGCAGGTCTCTGACTCTGGTGTTTATTAGCCACTGTTGCCGCAGTATTTTGGATTAAAAGTATGGGGAGCACTGGCAGGGCATGTGAATGCACCTGAGAGGTCACACTATTAGGCCGCGTCCACATCTTCAGTTTCTCCTGAAACAGCTGAAAATGCTCCTCTTTAGACACCTGGGTTGTATTTCAAAGGCAGCTCAGCTACTTAGAGCAGAGTCCCTCTAGCCAGCTGTTTGGTGCCAAGGTTTCAGTTGAGCAGCCTTAGTGCTACCACAATCCCCTTTTTCACTGCAACTATATTTAACGTCATGTAAAAACGTTATACATGTAGAAGAGAAAATAAATAGATATTGTGTTGGTGCTGGCGAACTGATCAGGTGATGTTTTACAAGGACACTCGAACTGAATGTCGGCCTCCTTAGTGCTGTCAGTAACACCTGTGCTGCTCCGAGTGTATTATGTGAAAATGTCTGCTGTAGAAAAGGAGTGTCAGACTGAAGTTTTTTAATGAAAAGACACAACATTTATTACCTTACGATCCATGTGTTATTTTCATCTTCAGGTGTTTTCTGTCGATATGGACGGCTCCAACCTGCAAGTGGTTTTAAATGTATCAGTCGACTATCCTGAGAACCTGGCCGTGGATTGGATTAACAATAAACTGTATGTGGTGGAGTCCAGTGTCAACAGGATTGACATGGTGGACTTTGATGGAGGGAACAGGGTCACACTCATCACTCAGAACCTCGGTAACCCAAGAGGACTGGCCGTGGACCCCACTGTTGGGTAAGCACATCTCCTGGTGTCCATCCAACCCAGAACCCCATGTACTGTATCTGACATGCTCCACTGGCATGGAACAAGGGTGTGTGTGTATGTGCGTGTGTGTGTTATAGATGAAGAGAGAGAGAGAGAAAGATAGAGGGGGAGAGACAGAGAGAGAGAGACTTTCGGGTAGAATAATTAGAATGTGGGAGACGATGGTAGTTAATAATAAATTGCCCATAGGGAAATAATAATGTATTTTATTTTTCTGACTTCATTGGTTTTTCTGTTTTACTGTTGCATAATAACAGTAGTCTGTATAGTCTGCACTAATATTATTAAAATATTATTTGTTGCATAAATATGAACGTTTGCTGAAAAACCGTTGGTCAAAGATCAGTGTAGAACTGATTAAAATTGACACAAATAAGATGTAAAATCGCATTGAGAATATGTTTAAACAAAATATATATTTCCTCTCTTTTCACAGGTATATGTTCTTCTCAGACTGGGAGGCTCTAAATGGTCAGCCAGGCCTGGAGCGAGCGTTCATGGACGGTACCAACAGATATGGTATTGTCAGAACTAAACTGGGTTGGCCTGCTGGGGTCACACTGGACATCGAGGCCAAGCGCATCTACTGGGTTGACAGTCGCTATGACTACATTGAAACTGCCACATATGATGGTCTTCACAGGTAAATATTTCTTTCACAAAAACATTTTAATTCCTTATCCACCGACGTGGTGAGTTTCATACAGTGTCTTCTCTTTGTCCTCACAACAGGAAAACAGTCGTCCATGGAGGGGCTGCGGTCCCACACCCTTTCAGCATCAGTTTGTTTGAGCATAGTGTCTACTTCACTGACTGGACCAGGATGGCTGTGATGAAAGCCAACAAGTTCACTGACCGCAGTCCTAGGGTTGTTTACAGTTCAGCTCAGACTCCACACGGAGTTGCAGTAATACATCAGTTAAAACAGCCGCACGGTGAGTAAGCTGTGGAGTGGCCGAGACACAGCTCACCAATCTCATACTTCTTACACTTCATGCTGCAGTGGCCACATGTAACTTTACCCAGATGCTCATTTTATAAACTCCCGCTTCTTTTTTTCCTCCAGTACCAAACCCTTGCATGGTAGACAGAGGTGGGTGTGAGCAGATCTGTGTTCTCAGTCACAGAAGTGACAACGGTGGACTTGGCTATCGCTGCAAATGTCGCATGGGATATGACCTGCACGCTGATGGAAAGCGATGCCTGGGTAATTTGTAAAATGTTTCTTGATGAGTCATAATCTTTCATGTGTGGTTGATTCATTTATGGGGTGGCAGAGGAAGCTGTAGCCAATGACAGCAGTCATGCAGGCCAGATACAGACACAAAGAAACCTTTATTTAAACCTTTATTATACCTGGTAACTTGTATTGTAGGGGGCAGTGGTAGGACAAAGAAACCTTTATTATACCTATAACTTGTATTGTAGGGGGCAGTGGTAGCTTGGTGGTTAAGAAAGCAGAAGCTGAATATATATCACAACTTTTTTCTTTGTCTGTGTTCTATTTGCAGCTGTCCGCCAGTTTCTGCTGTTCTCTTACAGCTGTCCGCCAGTTTCTGCTGTTCTCCAGTCAGCTGGCTGTGAGAGGAATCCCCTTCAACCTCTCCACACAGGAAGACATCATCCTGCCCATCACTGGAGCCCCTTCCTACTTTGTTGGGGTGGATTTTAGTGCCGAGGACGATTCCATCTTCTTCTCGGACACATCTAAAGACATTATCTACAAACAGAAAGTAGACGGGACAGGTGAGCTCCGTGTCTCTTGTTGAAGCAAAACGCAGTTGAGGAATTAGAAAACGACAGGCTGTCGGGTGGTTGAAGTATTTCAAGCAGCTAAGATATTTTACAGCATTTCCACTCTGCTTACATCCCTGTATAGTTTCTTTCTTACCACAGAGCTCAACCATGTGATTCAGTCTGGCTTATACAGGGAGTTAAGGGAGGACCTGATGGGGCCGGCTGGTACAATGGGGAGTGAAGGGACATGAATGTGGACAGTGAAAAATTAACTTGCTTTTCAATACTATCACAAAATAGTGAAAATAGTGGGTTCATCAAAGGCTGTTATGTCAGTCAGTTTTGATAGTAGAAAAAAATGTAACATTAACTGTGAGTAGTCACTAATATGATAATCCAGGAGCTGCTGCCGACCACTGATGCAGTTTTACAGCTGCTCTAGTTATTTCTGTCGGCTCCACAGGGAGGAAATGCAAGCTTACAGCCTACTTATTTAAACAGGTCTTTCTTTCATCTCAGTGGTAAACCCTGGTGTGACTCCTTTCTTCCGACAGGCAGGGAGGTATTGGCAGCCAATAGGGTGGAAGGAGTGGAGGCCCTGGCTTATGACTGGATCTCAAAAAACCTCTACTGGACTGACCCTCGATACAGAAGTATATCTGTCATGAAGGTTGCAGATAAATCCAGGAGAACCATCATACAGAACCTGAACAACCCCAGGGCCATTGTGGTGCATCCTCTGATTGGGTAATTTACTTTAGGATAAAAAGTTTCTGTTTAAACAGAAAATAGAAATTTTGTTAACTTCAAACACAAACAATCCAGCCTTTTTTACATTAAAACATTAACTTAAAACACATTCAGTAGTAATTATTCTTACTTAACACACCACATTCCTTAACCTTTTGCCTATTTGCCCTCAAAAATATTTTTAAATATGAACTATATCATATGTACTACAGTCTTTAAAGTAATATCAGATTATTCTGCAAAATTAAATTTCTGTCAAATAATTCTCATGCATTCTGTTACAACAGCTATATCTTTTGGACTGATTGGTATCGTCCAGCAAAAATAATGAGGGCATGGGGCGACGGTTCTCATGCCCAGCCTATTGTGAACACTACTCTTGGCTGGCCAAATGGCCTAGCAATTGACTGGAGGTGAGTCAAAGGAGCTGCAGCCCCACAATGCTGGACTACATCTTCCTGACCACACACTTAAGCTTTTTCCACATACGATTTGTGACTGTTTTGACTGATCTCTTTTTTTTAAATCTCTCTTTTGCAATTATTTCACTACTTTTATCTCCACACAGTGCAATGCGTCTGTATTGGGTGGACGCCTTCTTTGACAAAATTGAGCACAGCAATTTCGATGGTACAAACAGACTATCTCTGGACCGCATATCCCAGATTTCCCATCCATTTGGCCTGACCATTTTTGAAGGTAGTAAGACATTAAATATTTCCACAAATCCTTTGCTCACTCCACAACATGAGGTAAGGCGGTGGATAGGTGGAGATTGATTGAGATTGTGCTGTGCTGCTTCTTCAGGTTATGCATATTTCACGGACTGGCGTCTGGGTGGCATAATCCGTGTACGTAAGACTGACGGTGGAGAGATGGTGATCATCAGAAGAGGCATCAGCCACATTATGCATGTCAAGTCTTTCAGCTCCAGCACTCAGATTGGTTAGTTTGCCCCATAGACTTCACAGAGCACGTGTAGCACTTTTGCCTCTTGTTGCTGACAACTCATTTCTTTTCACTGCCTCAGGGTCCAATCTGTGCAACAGACAGACCAATCCTAATGGAGACTGCAGCCACTTTTGCTTTCCAGCCCCAGACTCCCTGAGAGTGTGTGGCTGCCCGTATGGAATGAAGTTGTCACCAAACCAACAGACTTGTGTGGAGGACCCGTCCAGTGAGCCCCCGACTTTGCAGTGTGGAGCCAACTCTTTCTCCTGTGGCAACGGCAAATGTGTACCAAACAGCTACAGATGCGATGGTGTTGACGACTGCCATGACAACAGTGACGAAGTCCACTGTGGAATTAACAGTAAAGCCTTTTTAGTAAATCCTGTTTATTTTTGCTGGTTCAACTGAAAAACCCTTTATTAATTGTTAACTAGATGTGTCTTTTCTTCAGACAACACTTGCTCTCCATCTGCTTTCACCTGTGCCAACCAGCGATGCATACCTACTAGGTGGCGCTGTGATGGGCACAATGACTGTTTTGATAACAGTGATGAGAGAAACTGCCCCACGCAAGTACCTGGAACATGTGGTGCCAATTTGTTTGCCTGCGCCAACCATCGTTGCATTCCTCACACTTGGCGCTGTGACACTGATAATGATTGTGGGGATGGCTCCGATGAAGTAGACTGTCGTGAGTATCTCACACTAAGTCTTAGGGTTAGGCAATAGGCAGATCATAAAAGGATGGTGTCTTTTTTACCTCTAAATGATCTGGAATATTCTGTAGAATACATAGATAATGGATGAGTAGAAATTGAGGGTCAAAGTCAAAGTTGCCAAAGTTTTTATTGTCTGAAATTTGGTGTTTTACAGATCTGAGTAGCACATGTCATCCAGGACAGTTCCAGTGTCCAGACCACCGCTGCATTGACCCTAGCTACGTCTGTGATGGGGACAGGGACTGTGTGGATGGTGCAGA
>NC_024322.1:13469211-13474593 GCF_000523025.1 Cynoglossus semilaevis
AGTTTTGAAACCAGTTTATGTTGGTTTGAATCAAATTCTCTTAATAGTTAAAATGAAGATGAGATCTTTTTCAGCCTGTAGACCTTTTTTATTATTTCACTTTAAACAGGTTTCAGTTTCAAGATTTAATTTAGTTTCATTCTTGGTGGTCAGTCAGTGGTTTACAGGTCAGGATTGTTCCAGAAGTGGTGGAGCAAAGCAAGTTAATTTTAATTTATTTTTCAGTCTACAACTGCACTGTGAATGAGTTCAAGTGTTCCCGAAGTCACCAGTGTATCAACGCCTACTACAGGTGTGATGGAGTGTTTGACTGCAGTGATCGCTCAGATGAACAAGGCTGTCGTGAGTGTTTATTCTCATAGCGCTGCTTCATTTAGTCTGTCTCCAGTATTTGTTATTCATATCTTATTTATCTGCTGTCTTTGGTGTTTTCTTTCCCCAGCCACCAGGCCTCCAGGACTGTGCCACCATGACAGTGAGTTTCAGTGCCAGTCTAATGGAAACTGTGTTCCATCTACTTGGGAGTGTGATGGTCACCCAGACTGCGAGGACGGCAGTGACGAACACCACGCCTGCCCGCCTCGCACCTGTCCATCCTCATTTTTCCGCTGTGACAATGGAAACTGCGTGCTGCGCAGCTGGATTTGTGACGGAGACAACGACTGCAGGGACATGAGTGACGAACGAGATTGTCCCACTCCACCTTTTCGATGTCCAAGCTGGCAGTGGCAGTGCCCGGGACACAGTGTGTGTATCAACCTTACAACTGTGTGTGACAACACTCCTGACTGTCCCAATGGTGCTGATGAGTCTCCTCTCTGTAGTAAGTCTGGCTCAGTTCATTGGCTCATTGTTATACTGGTTTCAGAACTTCCTTTGTGCACCACAAATACTTGATTGTTTAATTGATCCACTCAAAATTCATTGCATATTCACCTCACAACTCTTGATTTTTCTGATTTTCATTATTTAAAAAAGATGATTTTTGAAAATATATTGTCACTTGTTTTTCTTCCGTGTTAAAATCATGCATGAGTGATTTGACCTGTATTAACATGAAATTGATTTGTGATTTTTCCCTTTTTCACAACTTTCAGATGAGCCTTTACCAGGTAGGAACAAAATCTCAATCATTGGTTGAAATTTAAATAGTCTTGTTTAATTTTTAATTTTAATTTTTACAAACGTATAATTTCTATTAACTTTTCAGTAATACAAATAGTGTTACAAGCTTAATCAGCGACATACATTTGATTCCAGTCAGATCTTTGTAGTAAACATGTGCTACAAATATGTGTCTGAAAACTGCTGGAGCACCTTATTTATCCATAGTTATGGCATCATTTAATAGATTTTAACAACGGTTATTTACTTTGAAGTTCTTTTTTTTTTTTTGGGTAGTAATGAATTTTCCCATTTCTTTTTATCTTAGATCAGGAAAGCTGTTCTGACAACAACGCCGGCTGCACCCATGGCTGCATCCAGGGGCCTTTTGGGGCCCAGTGCACCTGCCCTGTGGGCTATCAGTTGACCAATGACTCCAAAACCTGTGAGGACATTGATGAGTGCAGTTCTCCTGGTCTCTGTAGCCAGCACTGTTTTAATGAGAGAGGCTCTTTCCGCTGCCACTGCCAGGGTGGTTATACCCTGGAAGCAGACATGCGAACCTGCAAAGTCTCAGGTGAGAAGGGATGATGTGCTAATCACAACATACTTTTGTAACATGTATTTAGGAATTATGTGTTCTGCATATAAAATAACTCCACAGTTCTTCAACTTTTTGTTGCACATGATGTCATTTACACACTGTGGGTTTTGTTTCACCAAAGCAACTTTGGCTTAAAATACTCTACAACTAAAAAACATTGAGTTGAGTTAGTTTGGATTTGGTTTGACATTTTTACCTATTATTAATGTCATAATTTGGATAAGATTTAAAACACGTCCATCTACCTATTTTAATTTGTTATTGCAACATTCAGGAAAACTTTTTAAAAAATCATATTAAGGAATCTCAATCAATCTTGACTAATTACATTAACAATTATTCCTCAGTAGTAGACCTACAAGAAACCCTTTTTACTCAATTTTGGAATGTTGATTTATCACAATTAATTGTGATTTAGCCAAAGCTACCCTATGATTAAACAGATTAAACATTATTTAATGTGTGACAGCCTGGAATTATATAATTAGTCATATAATAATCATTATATCAGAAGGAATTCCCTTTAAAAAATGTACCTGTTTTTTCCACTGTGCTAGCTGCTGAGCAATAATGAACTGTAATAAGGGGGGGGGGCACTGGCCCCTGGACTACAAGACACTGTCTTTCTTCTCCCTTGTCTCTCACTGCTGCTCTGATTTCTTTAGATAAGACAAATAACATATATGTCACTCACTGGCCATCACTGGTGTAATTAGGTCATAATCACCAACAAAGGACTGTTTATGGGGAGCGTGCCTGACATGAGCTCCTCTTCCACGCTGATAACCCACTGAAAGGCTTTGCAGTACAACAGGTCATTATTTGGACAAAAGTGCATTCCCCCAGGATGGCCATTTGAGCAGGGAGCCATTTAACAGTCCTGTTGTATAGGTCCTGGTAGACATGCCAGACCTGATAAGTGCTGTTATTATCTAAAGAATGGACATGGAAAACAGATAAGTGAGATTCTGTGTCTTTTTACAGATTCTCGTCAGGCCTTCTTGCTCGTGGCCAGTCGGAATCAGATTGTGCAGGATGACATAACCTCTCAGCCCAACGTGGTCCACTCGCTGGTTCGAGATGGACGCAACATCGTGGCCTTAGATTTTGACACAGTCACGGACCGCATATACTGGTCTGATACCAGTCAGGACAGAATCTGGAGTGCTCACAAAAATGGCAGTGATAGAACTGTAGTAAGTACCAATTTTCTTTGTCATCCTGTAATACATGCATGTCTGAGTAAGCACATAAAGAATGAACAACTTCTGGGTAGATTTTTGACAGTGGAGTGACAGTGACAGAGAGCCTCGCTGTGGACTGGGTTGGCAGAAACTTGTACTGGACAGACTTTGTCCTGGAAACTATTGAAGTGTCCAAGCTGGACGGGAGCCATCGGACTGTATTAGTTAGTGAAAATGTCACTAATCCTCGGGCTTTGGTGCTGGACCCCAGGGACAGGTCAGTCATGTGCAGTACAATTTTCGACCTATTTATTTGCAGCGTGGTTTATTGTTTCTAATGTGTTTTTTTTTTTTTTGCAGTGCTCACCTATTGTTCTGGACCGACTGGGGGAGAAACCCCCGCATTGAGAAGGCCAGCATGGACGGACAGTTAAGATCTGTTATTGTGAGCAACAAGTTGTACTGGCCGAATGGTCTGACCATAGACTACCCCAACAACTTG
Organism: Cynoglossus semilaevis; assembly: GCF_000523025.1. Lineage (NCBI taxonomy): Eukaryota > Metazoa > Chordata > Actinopteri > Pleuronectiformes > Cynoglossidae > Cynoglossus > Cynoglossus semilaevis. The sequence goes on from NC_024322.1 coordinate 13,472,606, forward strand.
TTGTACTTTGCTGATGCCTATCTGGATTTTATTGACTATTGTGATTATGACGGCAACAACAGGAAGCAAGTTATCGCTAGTGACCTGGTGAGATTTCTTGATTTTTTTTTTCTGTTTTTAAAAGAAAGAAACGTAAACAGAGTATATGTAAGACACACTGTTTTTCTTGTGCTGCTCTCTGTAAAAAGGTACTTCAACATCCCCACGCAATTACCATTTTTGAGGATTTTGTGTATTGGACCGACAGATACATCAACCGGGTGATGCGAGCCCATAAGTGGCATGGAGAAAACCAAACAGTGATGCTGTTCAACCTTCCACAGCCCATGGGTCTGGTGGCAGTTCACCCAGCCCGGCAGCCTACAGGTACGGCAATGACAGTGACACACAACAGTGTTTTGCTTGTGATATGTTTAATGTTCTAATGTGTTTGTGTAATATTTAGGTGAAAACCACTGCCTCAGATCCCCCTGTACTCATATCTGTCTGCTGTCTGCTCTGGGGCCAAGGTATTACTCCTGTGCCTGTCCCTCAGGCTGGATACTGTCAGTGGACCAAATCACCTGCACCAGAGGTATGCATCCTGCCAAAGGGAGGGAAACTGTCATTACTGAAAGTTATGGAAGAGGAAGTCAGGCTACAAGAACCTGATTGGTTGATGTGCTGATTAATCATATAAGTAGATATCGTTGTAAAGTTGTTGCAGCAGGCGCAGCAGCCATTGGAAAAATTAGTAAGAGTCATAGTTTGTTCCAAGTACTTTTCAACAGAATCCTATTAAGAGTCTCTTGAAAGGTGCTGTGTAAATATTAGGAATCATACAAGTGTGTCTTTCAAGGTCTAAAGAAGACAATGGACCCTCAACAGCTTAACTCATCTCGAATTTCGTCCAGTTCAGGCCCAGCCAATAATTATCCAGCACTGAGAATGCCCCACAGCATTCTTGGATTCTAAGCTCTGATTACAAAGCAAATCATATTGTGGAACCAACTTTCATCAGTCAGTCCTTTTAATAGGTAACAGGCTGATAGCTCGGTGGCCTCCTTATACACTGGCAGTTTTAGATTCCTGAGGTCAAAACCACTAAAAATGATTTCTCATTTATCTAAAACAAATGGAAGAGACTATTTTTTTTTTTTTCATTTTCTGATACCAGTTATTCTCTTTCTTGTATAGTCGAGGATCCATTCCTGGTGGTGGTGAGAGACAGCATCATCTACGGCATTTCCCTGAACCCACAGGACAAGAGCAATGATGCCATGGTGCCCGTGGCTGGGCTGCAGAATGGCTATGATGTAGACTTTGACGACAGTGAACAGACCATCTACTGGGTGGAACATCCAGTGAGCTAGAGTTTTATCTTTTCATCGTAAAATTGTCTTATAGTTCCGCTATTACAGTAGTAGCAATAAAAATTCAAAATTCAAAATCTCTTCTTCACCAGGGTGAAATCCACAGGGTGAAGTCTGACGGTACCAACAGGACAGAGTTTGCCCCTGCAGCCATCCTGGGCTCCCCTGTAGGCCTGGCTTTGGACTGGTTAACAGAGAACCTGTACTACACCAATCCGGCTACGCAGTCTATTGAGGTGAGTTAAGTCACTCAGCTTTGTTGTTGTTGGCCCCGGCTTTAAATAGCATTTTCCTGATCTCTTATTGTGTTTGGTCAGGTTTTGAAGTTGAGAGGTGAGGTGCAGTACAGGAAAACTCTAATCACAAATACTGGATCTCCGACTGGCGCTGGAAGTCCTGTTGGCATCGCTGTGGACCCAGCACGTGGGTAAGCTCAGTTTAACACAACCCCGGCACAAAACCAAAAAAAACTGGTTTTACATAACTAATACATTAAAAAAAGACAGATGTATCTCCTATTTTGACGATAAAGTATTGTAAGTTTATATATAATTAAAGACTAAATTTCTTAAGTTATTTTTTTCCACATTTTTAATTGCAGCAAACTCTACTGGACTGACCAGGGAACAGAAAGAG
>NC_024322.1:13474621-13507484 GCF_000523025.1 Cynoglossus semilaevis
GGCCTGAACCCTGTTATCTTGTTTACCCACAATCTTGACCACATTGAGTTCCTCACTGTCGATATTCGGGAGAACAAGCTGTACTGGGCAGTTACAAGCACTGGCATGGTGGGAATGTAGTTTTCTGTTCCATTAATCAAGTTCTCAAAAATGTCAACATCCATTTACCTGGTGGTTGTTATAATTCCCTATCCCATAGATTGAACGTGGTGATCCAGACGGTACTAATCGCTTCACCATAGTAACAGGCCTGTCTCACCCCTGGGGCGTGGCCGTCTATGAGAACTACCTCTACTTTACTGACCGGGATTTTGAGGTCATTGAACGTGCAGACAAATCCACAGGTGCCAACAGGATTGTGCTGCGTGACAATGTTTCTGGACTCAGAGTTCTAAAAGTGCACCACAGAGAGAGTGAGTAACGCAGGGAGTCATCATCGGTGAAGCAGAAAGTACATTTCCATCACATTGTTATCTTTTAGTTACATGCCGTTCTCACACCGTTTCATCTCCTGACATTCAGCCTCTGCAGGTACGTCCAATGGCTGCACAAACAATGTGGGAGTTTGCGAGCAGCTGTGCTTGCCCAAGCCGCACAGCCTGTTCAGTTGTGCGTGTGCAACAGGTTTTAAACTCAGTGCCGACAACAGGACCTGCACGGCCTACCAGTCCTATGTTGTAATCTCCACTCTGTCTGCAATCAAAGGCTTTAGTCTAGAAGGGGCAGACCACTCTGAGGCCATGGTGCCTGTAGCTGGGAGAGGTCAGTTTTTCTGTAACTTACGTTATTGCAATTTTACAATGAACTTATTTATTAAGGTTGACAACTGTACCCTAGATCCAGCTACTTTTTAAAGCTTCTCACATGATCTTTTCTTTTTTCAGGCCGTAATGCTTTACACATTGATGTACACATGCAGTCTGGTTTCATCTACTGGTGTGACTTCAGCAGCACTGTGGCAGCTCAGAATGGGGTCAGACGGATCAAGCCAGATGGCTCGGGATTACGTGGCATAGTGACATCTGGAATAGGTCGCAACGGCATACGCGGCATTGCAGTGGACTGGGCCGCAGGTATGCAGACGTTCCTTGGTGGATCTTAAGTTCATTTTCACCTGGCAAAATATATTTTACTTTACATGTTTTATCTCCATGTGGAATATGTGATTTAAGTCTATTATATATCACAATGTAATTACTGGTAAATGTTTATATCATACATCATTTAAACCATATCAAACACTAGGCTAATTTACTATTAATAGTGAGAAAAATATTTATGCTACTATAAATTTTAAGGTCTGTCTAACTTTGTCTTCAGGTAACCTGTATTTCACCAACGCATTCCTGACTGAGACGTATGTGGAGGTGCTTCGCCTAAACACCACTTTCCGAAGAGTACTCTTAAAGACTCAGGTGGACATGCCACGCCACATCGTTGTGGACCCCAGAAACAGATTCCTGTTCTGGGCAGACTATGGCCAGAACCCCAAAATTGAGCGAGCACTCTTGGATGGGACCAATCGCACTGTTTTAGTCTCGTCAGGCATCATCACTCCACGAGGCCTGGCTCTGGATAGGTCAACTGGCTATGTCTACTGGGTGGATGACTCTTTGGACATGATTGCTCGGGTCAACCCTCATGGAGGAGAGACAGAGATAGTCCGCTACGGCAGCCGCTATCCAACTCCATATGGGATCACAGTGTTTGAAAATAGCATCATCTGGGTAGACAGAAATTTGAAGAAAGTCTTTCAAGCAAGCAAAGAGCCTGGTGGCACTGAGCAGCCTGCAGTCATCAGAGACAACATTAACATGCTGAGAGACGTCACCATCTTTGACCAGCGTACGCAGCCAACCTCTGCCCAAGAGCTTGACTTAAATGCCTGCATCGAAGCCAATGGAGGCTGTGCCCACTTCTGTTTCGCACTGCCTGGTTCTCGTAACAAGAAATGCAGCTGTGCATTTGGGAATCTTGCTGCCGACAGTGAAAGCTGTGTGGTATCCAGAGATGATTATCTCATCTACACAACTGAGAGCACAGTGCGCAGCTTGCGCCTCGATCCTGAGGATCACTCATTGCCTTTTCCTGTGGTCAACGTCCCCCGTACCTCTGTGGCTCTAGATTTTGACTCCACAGACAGGAGGATCTATTTCACACAGAGCTCTGGCGCTGGAGCAAGCAAGATCAGTTACATTGGCCTGTCTTCTCCAACGTCAGCTCCAGTGGAGGTGGTTTCAGGTTGGTTTCACTTTTTGGTTCTTTGTTGATGTCAACAATGATAAAAATATTACTCAAAGTTTTTTGATCACGTGTTTTCACAGATCTTGGAGCTCCTGATGGTATTGCATACGACTGGATAAACAGGAGAATTTACTACAGTGATTATGTTAATCAGAGCATCAGCTCCATGTCTGTGGACGGCTCTCAGAGGACCATTATTGCTCATGTGTCTAGGCCAAGGGCCATCATGCTAGATCCCTGTCGGGGGTAAGACTGTTTTTGTTTTTGTTTTATTCTCTTTATCGTTGGTTGCTTCTTATATCTCTCAGAATAAAAGTACTGCCAAATTAAATGAAGTTCTAAGTTATATCTTCTTCCTCAGATACATGTACTGGACCGACTGGGGAACCCATGCAAAAATTGAACGTGCCACCCTGGGTGGTAACTTCAGAATAGAGATAGTAAACAACAGTCTTGTGTGGCCCAACGGACTGACCTTGGACTATGAAGAAGAGAGGCTGTACTGGGCAGACGCCAGCTTGTAAGTTGAAAGGAAATCAGCACGTGTAATATGTACTTGGTTATTTTTTGGGGTGTTACTCTAACTCTGCCAATTGGTTTTCTCTGCCACCAGACAGAAGATTGAGCGATCTTCTCTCACAGGCTCCAATCGGGAGGTCATCGTCAGCACTGCAATCTACCCTTTTGCTATGACCATGTTCGGCCAGTTCATCTACTGGACCGACTGGAACACGCGCAGCATCTATCGAGCCAACAAGCACGACGGCTCTGACCAGAGGGTCATGATTCAACACCTTCCATCTCGGCCCATGGACATTCATGTGGTGGCCAGCAGGAAGCAGCAGCAGTGTGATAGTCCCTGTCAGCAGTTCAATGGAGGCTGCAGCCACATTTGTAGTCCAGGTACAACTAGTGGTCATTACAGTTAAACACCGTATTTTAATAAAAGATAATATCAAAACTTTGTTTTTAGGACCCAATGGACCTGAGTGTCAGTGTCCATCAGAAGGTCGCTGGTACCTGGCTGACAACAAGCACTGCATCCCTGACAACGGGACTCGGTGCCAGGCAGGCCAGTTTACCTGCCTGAATGGCCGCTGTATTCGTGCCCAGTGGAAATGTGATAATGACAACGATTGTGGCGATGGCAGTGATGAGTTGGAGAGAGTTTGTGGTAGGGTGTTCTAATTACAAAAAGTAAATATTTCAAAGATAGTGTTTGTGCAAAAAAGAAATTTGTATTTTTTAGAATGAGTCTGTAGCTACCCTGCAGTGCTCTTTCTCCCCTGCAGAGGTTGCTATAGACATAGTTGTAAATTCCTTTTCTTTCCATATTTTATTTATTTTCCATCTGAACAATTTAGAGGTGTTTGATTTGTTCTAACAATTTCATTCTTCCTTCTGAGTCAGTCACTCATACTAACCCTTCTAACCTCTTTCTCAGGATCTAAACTTCACTTCAACTATGTCGGTGTGTATGTTTGCTGTACATCTCATGTCGTGTCAAATTTCCTTATCTAAATAATTACAAAATACTAACACTTGAATAAATGTACACGTATCTTTGCATGCAGTCCCTCTGCTGTCGTCCTTTATCGTGCTCTCAGGTAAAACGAGTGTCTGTTGCCTCTCTGTGTGTTTCCTAACTCTCTAAGCTGTAAGTGGTCACTCACTGACCCATCCTTGATTCTGATTGGCAGCCTTCCATACCTGTGAGCCCACAGTCTTTACTTGTGGCAACGGGCGCTGTGTTCCCTACCACTACCGCTGTGACCACTATGACGACTGTGGAGACAACAGCGACGAGGTGGGGTGTCTGTTCCGACCATGTGACCCCAACACTGAGTTTGCTTGTGGCAATGGACGCTGCATTGCCAAAGACTATGTTTGCAATGGTATCAACAACTGCTATGACAACGGTACCTCTGATGAACAGAACTGTCGTGAGTCTTCCATTATTGTTACATAAAAATAAAAAAGTGATATCATCCAGACCTGGAAGATATTCTTTCTGTAAATCTGTCTTGAAATGTGATGATGTTTCAGCTGAGAGAACCTGTCAACCAGAACAGACAAAATGTCAGTCCACCAACATCTGCATCCCACGTTCATACTTGTGTGACGGCGACAATGACTGCGGTGACATGAGTGATGAAAGCCCAACACATTGTGGTGAGTCCAGCTACTGTAACCATGTATTTCTGGATGTGGTATTAGGTATTTGGTGATTTTTTTTAATTTGATTTTTTTCAAACAAACGGAGATCTCAGAACAACTTGATATTGGAACAACACATTTATCAAGACATATTGTTCTGCAGCATGATTCTCCCAGTGCCCTGGATAACCTCATGGTTTGTTTTCCTCCACACAGCTACATCCACATGCACCCAGAGTGAGTTCCGCTGCTCCAGCGGCCGCTGCATCCCGGGACACTGGTACTGTGATGGAGGAGCTGACTGTGCTGACAGCTCGGATGAGCCTCACTCCTGCAGTGAGTGTTGCACAACTCACTCACACACACTCCAAATACAGCCCTGCCGTCTTTTGTGTGTGTCTGCCCTTGCCCCCGCCCCATTATCAGCTGCTCTGTTATTGTGTTTGTGTCTGTCTGGCAGTCCTCATCTCTGTGCCGCTGTGAGACAGCGTGCAGTGAGTGATGTGGCTGAGAGTGTGAGTCACTGGTGTATGTCTTTGTGGAGGATGTGGTCAGCCAGGCCTCCCATTGTGTGTGGCATTCCTCTGAGGTGACACCCCTCAGTGTCCTCTGGCAAACACCACCTCCCCCTCCCATTGTCCTCCAGGGGTTACAGAGCCTCACTTTGGCTTTTGTTAAGACAACTCACCCTGCATGGGAATGTGGAGATGCAGTGACTGCTTTGAAAGCCAGTGTCCTATTGTGCTTTTCTCATTAGAAATGTAGTGGGGGAAGATAATCTGAGATTAGCAAAGTGATATAATTAGAAGTGAATATGTATACTTTTAAATCATCTTGCATATGTTGCACAGCCTTTTAGTGTATTTGTCCCCACACTAACCCTCGTCTCCACAGCCTCACTGGTCAGGACCTGCAATTCAGATCAATTCCGCTGTGATGATGGCAGGTGTATTGCACCGTCCTGGATCTGTGACGGGGACAACGACTGTGGAGACATGAGTGATGAAGACCAGAGACATAATTGTGGTATGCAACCTTATGTTATCTCTCTGTTTTCTTTATTTTCCACTCCAACTTAGCATTTATTTTAATCCTCCTCTTCCCTCACGTCCTCCCATGATAAGCCAACACCCTGGTGTTCCTTACTGCACCCCCCACAACACCCTGCTCTCTCTATGCTGTTGTTATTCAGGACTCTGATAGATCAGGATGGGGAGTGTTATAGGGGGAGACCCTGGCAGTCAGTACCCAGTGTCTTCATCTCCTGTGGAAGTTCTTCACTTCAAGAAGCTGACATTCCTGATTTCTGCTGCCTCACTCGTTACTTTGTGCATGTTTTCTTTCTCTGGCCTCCTGGCTCAGGGAGGATCAAAATCGTATTCTCACCAGGATGTGCTCCGAAAATAAGTTTTTACGTCTGTCTGAGCCCCTGCACAGAAATATTCTTGGAACAATGCGAATCACTCACACTAGATGGACAAAGCATTAGGGTTTAGGTTGCTAGTTCTAAAATGCAGCTTGGAATTTTTGGCTTCAAACAAAAATGTATTTACTCGCCTAAACTTAAATATCATTTTTTCAGCGAATCGCACTTGTTCGAGTGCAGAGTTCACCTGTGTGAATAACCGGCCTCCCCAGCGGAAATGTATTCCCCGTGACTGGGTATGTGACGGAGACGCAGACTGTGTGGATGCATTAGATGAACATCAAAACTGCACACGCAGATCCTGCGGCGTCAACGAGTTTACTTGCAGCAATGGCCTCTGCATACGCAGTTCCTACAGGTTAGTGAGAAACACATCAGTCAAGAGACTCCATGTGTTACACTGAGTCTGATAGACGTTGATATTTTTTGTCAGGTGCGATCGCCGTAACGACTGCGGTGACAGCAGTGATGAACAGAGCTGTACCTACCAGCCCTGCCAACAACACCAGTTCACCTGTCAGAATGGCCGCTGCGTTTCTCATGACTTTGTGTGTGATGGTGACAACGACTGCGGCGATGAGTCTGATGAGCTGGAGCACAGGTGCCACACACCAGCACCCACCTGCCCACCCGGAGAGTTTAGATGTGATAACGGCCACTGCATCGCTCTGAGTCAGGTGTGTGACAGGAACGATGACTGTTCCGACAACAGCGACGAGAAGGGATGCGGTGAGTAACATGACAGTTTATATGGTATGACTGTAGTGTGGATGTATTCTTACTAATTTAGCACCTAAGTACGATGGCAATAGTATGACATCTGCTGTAGGCTTGATGTTCTCCTTTATTCCTTCCCCTTCAGGTATCAATGAATGCACTGACACTTCAACTCACCACTGTGATCACAACTGCACCGACACACCCACGGGGTTTCTCTGCACTTGTCGCCTGGGCTACCGCCTCATGTCCGACAGCAAGACTTGCGACGATGTGAACGAGTGTGAAGAGACTCCTAGTGTGTGCAGCCAAGTGTGCGAAAACACTGTAGGATCCTACGTGTGCAAGTGTGCCCCGGGTTACCTGCGGGAGCCTGACGGCCACAGATGCCGTCAAAACAGCAACATCTCCCCGTACCTCATCTTCAGCAACCGCTACTACCTGAGGAACCTGTCGACGGACGGTGAGGCGTACTCTCTGATCCTGCAGGACATGAACAGTGTGGTTGCCCTCGACTTTGATCGTGTCGACAAGCGCCTCTATTGGATTGATGTGAGCCGGAGAGTTATAGAGAGGATGTACTTTAACGGCAGTAACAGAGAGGTGGTTGTCAACGGGGTCGTACACGGCGAAGGGCTTGCAGTCGACTGGATAGGGAGGAAACTCTACTGGGTAGACAGCACACTGGACTGTCTTAAAGTGTCCGAGCTGGATGGGCGGTTTGTGAGGAAACTGGTCGAGCATTGTGTTGATGCCAACAATACCTACTGCTTTGAAAACCCCAGAGCCATTGTGCTGCATCCAAAATATGGGTAAGTGGGAAAAAACCGGTCTTAGTTCTGATTATTATTGTTTTGTTTTTTTTATTGATACAGTGATTTTCTGTTCTTGCTGTTAGATATGTATTCTGGACAGACTGGGGGAACAAAGCCTTCATAGGTCGTGCTGGAATGGACGGAGTCAACAAAGTAGCTGTCATTACCACCAAGATAGAGTGGCCCAATGGGATCACAATCGACTACACTAATGACAAGCTCTACTGGTCTGATGCTCATCTCAATTACATTGAGTAAGTGCATTTGTCAGGAAGTGGTCTCGGTCATTTAAACTGTGGTGTGGCGACACCTGTGACCCCGTGACCTTTCCTTTCTCAGGTTCTCAGACTTGGACGGACAACACAGGCACACAGTGTACGATGGAGATTTGCCTCACCCGTTCGCTCTCACAGTGTTTGAGGACAGTGTTTACTGGACTGACTGGAATATGCGCACAGTGGAGAAAGGCAACAAATACAATGGCTCAGGTCGTCAGATGCTGGTCAACACCACGCACAGGCCATTTGATATCCACGTGTGTCATCCTTACAGACAACCCATCTGTGAGTTCAACCTGTGGAATTTCTTTATCAGAACATTTTCTCTTTTTTTATATTTTTAATCTCAAAGTAGAAGGTTAACCTTCTCTAGAGAAAAGGGTATTTTCCAACGGTAAACAATACCTGGCCTGTCTTTGCTCAGCTGTGCTAAACTGAGATTTCCTTAACCAACTGTTGCTCTTTTCCCCAAAGCAAACAACCCTTGTGCAGTGAACAACGGCGGCTGCACTCACCTGTGTCTGATCCGACACGGGGGTCGCGGACACACCTGCGAGTGCCCTGATCATTTCCTGAGTGTCCAGATAGGAGGCCTGACTCGATGCCTTCCCATGTGCTCCAGCACACAGTACAGATGTGCCAACAATGAACGGTTTGTTGAAATGTCTTGTTCCTTTATTTCATTCTTCCCTATTTGGAAATCTATCTGTGTAATAGCAACACCTGATTGACGTTTTGTTGGTTACAACAAACAACAATTTCCACAAGATGAAATAGTACATAATAATCTGATTGGCACACAGCTGTTTTGCATCTGTTACTCTATTGTATCTTGGTCTATGGTCTCTTATATTATATTCTAATATCTTTAGTACTTATGATAACAATTTTGCTGTTACATTTTTAGTGAGTCTTTTTCTTCTTTTATCTCTTTCTCAATAGTTGCATTCCTATTTGGTGGAAATGTGATGGTCAGAGGGACTGCACTGACGGATCAGATGAACCGTCCACTTGTCAACCACGCATTTGCAGACTGGGACAGTTTCAGTGCAATGATGGAAACTGTACTAGTCCACATTTTCTCTGTAACAGCATCCAGGACTGTCACGATGGCTCTGATGAGGATCCTGTTCTGTGTGGTAAGATGTGTAATTTCACTCATCTTATATCAGCTGCTTTTTTGCTGAAACAATTGCTAATAAAGGATTAGCAATCATAGCAGGATTTTTTTTATTCTTTCAGCAGTTTTATTCAACACTTTTTTAATCTCCCTTCTAGCTACACACCAGTGTGAAAGTCACCAGTGGCAATGTGCAAATAAGCGATGTGTCCCCGAATCATGGCAGTGTGACGGTGAGGACGATTGTGGAGACCAGTCAGACGAGGACCCTGCACACTGCTCTACCAGGACCTGTCGCCCTGGACAGTTCAAATGCCGTAATGGCCGTTGCATCCCTCAGAACTGGAAATGTGACGTGGATGATGACTGTGGTGACAACTCTGATGAACCGTTGGAGGAGTGCAGTAAGTGGCATATGTATATTTATTGTCTATTTTAATCATTTAGAAATCTGTTTTATCCGCTCATTGTCTCAAAGCATTTTTTTATTAATGAATCCTTTTGTTTGGACCACAGTGGGACCTGCGTTTCGATGTGATAATCACACAGAGTTTGACTGTAAAACCAACTACCGCTGCGTACCGCTGTGGTCTGTGTGCAACGGCCAAAATGACTGCAGAGACAACAGCGACGAGCAGGGCTGTGGTGAGTGTTGGCTTAAAAAAAAACCAGACCACTGACACAGATATTACTGCTGATAAAAAGCTATACATTAACTACTCAAAAAAGTGACAGTTAGAAGTATTTTGATTGTTGGGCAAAACTCAGGGAGATGTATGTAATACAACGATGCTGATTACCGTACCTGGATACTAAGTATTTTGATTGTTGGGCCAAAATCAGGGAGATGTATGTAATACGACGATGCTGATTACCGTACCTGGATACTGTGTTAAGACTTTCTGGGTCAAAATATTGTAATCACAATCCAGAAAAGTATTCTGGGAAAAAACTAAAAAACGAATAACACCTTGATAACAGGAGTATGAATTGAAGAAGTGAGTGAGGATTAATTAGCACACTCCTCAGCCTCCTGTAGAACATAACACACAGTTTGTGGGAGATGCTGATGGAGAGGGTCTCGCCACTCTCCCACTCTTTGCCACTCCCTGAGAACACCACAGATTTATGAGCTGTCCAGTGCTACAGGTCTACGTATGTACGTCTGGTTGCTTCTCTGTCCTTGCGTGGGGGCAGGGTTCACACAAAGCTCTTTGTAATTTGCTAGAGTCCAAACATACTCACTGCGGCCCTCCCGTCTCTTATCAGAGACTCTCACTCCATTAGTGCCATGCCCGCGCAGGAGGGGAGATCCGTGCTAATCTTCCTGTAAGAATGTAGCAGATGGGCCAGGTGGAGGGCTCAAAGGGCAGGACTCGCTAACTTTACGCTATCTTCGACCCCCAGCACCGTGTGGTAGAGACAGCTCAGATGAGCTCTGCTCCACTCCACTCCCCTCTGTGCTTCTCATCTCCTGTGTGGAGGTCACCCATCTGTCTTAGGCATGTTGTGCGCCTCCCACTATCGCTGTTGCAGTTGAATTAAAATCCCTTCATTAGACATCAATATTTACTTTATTACATACATGGAAAACAAATATCAAAAAGTTGATACTCTCATTTCCCTTCCCAAGACTTTTGATACGTTTTTGTGGTGACCAACAAGGCACTCTATTATTTAAGATTAAAAACATCAAGTAGGAGTTGGAAGAAAACCTTGAATAACAATAGAAGTAGAGCAGCTCAATCTTCTCGGAACATGTATGTAGAACAGAGAAATTCCAGGTTAACCAATGTATTCATTCACATTCTCTCAATTCCAAAACAGGATTAAATGAGTGATCATTGTTGTAGTGCCAATAACAACATTAAGATAGGCCTATTTATCTGTAGTAACTTCTGAAGCAGGGAAAAAATTAAAATATTCTAACAAACTGTTTGTAAGAAAAACATAGTAATTTTCAAACATTGTTTTTGATTGACTTGAACAAGCTTTAATTATCTTTTTATTTTCTTCTCAAAACACTTCAGAAAGTGGTTAAACAACTGGAGAAAAATAACCTATTAAATTAACAACATATTCTTTTGTGTCTCTTCTTTTCCTAGACGAACTCACCTGCGATCCTCATGGAGACTTTCGCTGTGACAACCACCGCTGTGTCCCGCTGAGATGGAGGTGCGATGGCGACGATGACTGTGGTGATAACTCTGATGAACACAGCTGCGGTAAGTGTCAACACTGATAGGGTCCAAGTTTAAACACGTTTGAGTGCCTGTGATTATGAACTAACAGTGATTGTTTGAAATGTGAAACCACATCTTCAATGGTGTTTTATTATGGGACCTCTGCTTTGCTTCCAAAATCCCAAAATAAGTAGGGAGTGTTGATGACAAAGAAGTGTTTTTATCCTTGTGAGAGCTTTGACACTTCTGCTGACAGCAAAGGGCTGAGAGAGGTGCTCTTATCATCTGCTGTAGAAAACAGACTGTCTCCAGTGTGTCAGAAAGCCAGTGAGGGAGTGTGTCACCTCTTGCCCTGGAGAATTCAGCATGTTGTCCAGTAGACAAAAACCATGACGATGATGGTTGTGGTGAGGCTGCTCGCCCTGTGGATGCTCTTGTGATATCAGGAGGGTTATTAGATGTTGCTCACACTGCTTGTGTATTTAAAGGCAAAATAACATTGTATCTTATTTATAAAAAGTTAGCTGTTGGTTATTTTTATTTCTTTACTATCTGTGTTTTTCTCTCAGCTCCACGCGTATGCACGGAGAGCGAGTTTCGTTGTGACAATCTGCGGTGCATTCCCGACCGTTGGGTCTGTGACCATGACAACGACTGTGAGGACAGCTCAGATGAAAGGGACTGTGGTAAGTGGAGGCTCTTTGTTTTGGCGCAAGGTTTGGCTGTTCGTCAGCAACAGAGTGCGGCAGAAAACAAAGGAGAAACAATACTCCACATTTGGAAGGATGGCACAGACAGACAGGACCACCAAAGAGTCATTTATTTAATTTATTTAAAAAAAAAAATCACTATCAACCCAGCTGAAGAACTTGTGCCATGTAGTGGCACAAAATGCTGACAAAGCATTCTGGCACTAAAAGAAATACAGGGTGTTAAAGTGTCCTTTTATCCTGCAAGATACTTGCATAAGTGTGTTTTTATCTGAAGTATTTTTGCTGTATTATACCCTCTGGGAAAAAAAGTGTGTTTTTATCTGAAGTATTTTTGTATTGCAGAGTTGCGGACTTGTCATCCTGGCTACTTTCAGTGTGGGAGTGGTCACTGCATCGCAGAGCGATTCAAGTGTGATGGCAACGCAGATTGTCTGGACTTCACAGATGAGACAACCTGTTGTGAGTATTCTGCCTACTAATGGTTTTCTGTGTTCTACTCTGGATACCAAAACACACACAAAAAAGTTGTACACATGCATTTGTTTTCTCTTAAATTCTCCAAAGTCAGGGATTTTTAGCAGGGGGTCGGCGACCCCTAGGGGGTCTGCACAGGTACTGCAGGGAGCTCATAACTTTTGTTCAATTGGATATTTTGTACTTTTTGTACTCAATATTGAACATTGAACATTGCATGTTATTTAAATATTTTAATATTTTGGAAAAACAAGTAACATTGACACATCACCAGGCTCAGTTAATTATAAGAAATCATTTTATACTCTAATAATATACTAATATATAAAGTAGGGGATCAGTCCATCAGGTTATCCCTAACCCTAGTAAATGTCTGTATTCCTCATTCAATTTAACTGTAAAACAGATATTTTTTTTTAACTTGTGGCTTTTACTTCTAGCTCCCCGTTTTCCCAATGGCACATACTGCCCTCCATTCCTGTTTGAGTGCAAGACTCACGTGTGTGTGCAGCCTCAGTGGAAATGTGACGGAGACAACGACTGTGGAGACAACTCTGATGAGGAGCTCCACCTGTGCTGTACGTCATCACGAGAGCCTCAAAACCTCAATAATGGTGAATGTGTGTGAAATAATATTTCATGATTTTTTCTGTTGCTTTTGTGTCTCTGCAGTGGACATTCAGTGTGAAACTCCATTCCGTTTCCGCTGTGACAACAACCGCTGCATCTACAGCCACGAGCTTTGTAACTCTATGGATGACTGCGGCGATGGGTCCGATGAAAGACAAGAAAGCTGTAAATTTGAAAACTATTCCAAACTGAAACTTAGAGCTACGTTAGCTCTGTTTTTGATGCAACTTTGTTTCTCTGTGACCAGGTCAAAGCCCAACACATGGCCCCTGCACAAATGAAGAGTATAAATGCAGTAATGGACAATGCATCCCTAATGCCTACGCCTGTGATGATTATGATGACTGTGGAGATGAGTCGGATGAGCTTGGCTGCCGTGAGTAACATTACAAATGGTTGTCTGTATTTTCGATACAAAGTACCTTCGCTAGGCTGGATTTCAATAAATACACATTAAAGTGGAAGGCAGTGTTAGGTTGCACAGATGTTTTATTTTCTTCTGTTTAACAGAAGGCTAGTTCAGTCTTGAGGAAAAAAAACAGTTCTGTGTTAAATGTGACACGGTTGTTACATTAGACAATATATCAGTAAACAAATAAAATCTGACATTAAAATGTACAGTCCATCTGTTCTTACATGTGTTCTAACTTGCCGACTTTAGACCATGGCACTGGTCACGTTCTAACTTGTGACTTTAGACCATGGCACTGGTCACACATGCAGTGACAACATCTGTGAACATAACTGCACTGACCTGACAGGAGGAGGTTTCCTCTGTTCCTGCAGGCCTGGCTACAAGGCCAGAACAACAGAGAAACACACATGTGAAGGTAAGAAAAAAAATCAACAACTTCGTTAGCTGGATGAAAGACTGATATAATACTTTTTAACGCTTTAATTAATGTTTTTTTTTTTTGGTCGGCTCTGGAAAAAGATGTGAACGAGTGTGAAGTGTATGGAACTTGTCCTCAGGAGTGCAAGAACTCAAAGGGCAGCTACGAGTGTTTTTGTGCCGAAGGCTTTCATTCGTTCGGAGAACCGCATGGAACGGAATGTGCTTCCCAGGGTAGGAATTTTACACACAAATGCTCTTTTTTATTTCTAAAAAAAATTGACAATCTTCTTTACTAAAACTGAAATACAAAACAGGAAACTCACCAGTGCTGCTGCTGCCAGACAACGTTCGTATCCGTAGGTTCAACATGTCGTCTGAGGAATATTCTGATTATGTGGAAAATGCTGAGCACATCAAAGCCCTGGACTACATGTGGGATCCAGAGGGAGAAAGCCTGAGTAAGATTACAGTTGCAGCCAAAAAGGTGGTTATACATGGTTATAAAGAATCATGTAAATTTGATTTCTCTGTTGTCCCAGGTGTTGTGTACTGGACAGTCCTGGGTCGAGGGTCTCAGTTTGGCTCCATTAAACGCGCCTATATGACCACATTCAATGATCATGGAAATAACCCAGTCAGAGAGATGGATCTAAATTTGAGATACATCTCTAATCCAGACGGCATCGCTGTGGACTGGGTCGGCGGGTAATCCACCTGGATTATGACTTTACCTTACCAAGTCACGGTTTGGATTTAGCCGCTAACCAAGAATGTATGACTTTACAGGCACATCTACTGGACTGATTCAGGGACCGATCGAATTGAAGTGGCCAAACTGGATGGACGTTACAGGAAGTGGTTGATCCACACAGATCTTGACCAGCCCGCTGCTATTGTTGTCAATCCATCACTTGGGTAGGGAAAATTATCACAAACATACAGTTTTGCAATTATCGTGGCATGTAGCATTAGGATCATTTGGGTTGTTGGTGGTCTGGCAGAATGATGTACTGGACCGACTGGGGCAGGAAACCCAAGATAGAATCTGCCTGGATGGACGGTCAGAAGAGGGAGGTGCTGGTGAGTGAGGAGGACCTGGGCTGGCCCACTGGGCTGGCTCTGGACTATGTGAATGGGAACAGGCTCTACTGGTGTGACTCCAAGGAAAACATCATTGAGTCCATGAGACCTGATGGCACAGACAGAAGGATCATCATATCAGGAGGTCAGAAATGTGTCTCACAGTATAGACCAACCCTTAGTGCGTTTCTGAAAGTTAAGGTGACTTCAGTCTAATTATACAATTCCTGTCTCCTCTCTATTCCAGACATTGGACATCCACATAGTCTGGATGTCTTTGAGGGGCATGTTTACTGGACCACAAAAGACAAGGGTGAAGTTTGGAAGACAAATAAGTTTGGCAAAGGAAATAAAGTCAAAGTTCTCACCATTAATCCCTGGCTGACTCAAGTCCGCATTTACCAGGAGCACCGGTACAACCGCTCAGGTCAGAACACAGAGTATGGAGGGTAGAGGAAAGGGTTGGAAATATGAGTGACTATATATCTAACACATTTTTAACATAATGTATTTTTTATATTTTCATTTCATTTAATTGTAGTAGATGAAGACTGTAAAATATAAAAAATATTTTTTTATTTGTTATATTTTTATGAATATAATGATAATGCTGGTATTGGTAGCATCATCGAAGCTGAAGGGTTTATTGACAAATTATCTTTTTTTTTATCTGTTGAATTTAAAACTCAATGTGATTCCAAATAGGAAAAAGTTGAACTTTTCCTACTTTTCTGCTTTATCGCCCTCAGTGCCAAACCCATGTAAGAACGTGTGCAGTCATCTCTGTCTCCTTCGCCCTGGAGGCTACACCTGTGCCTGCCCACAAGGCTCCTCTCAGGTGGAGTTTGACTCCACTCACTGTGATGCAGGTAAACTGGACCAACAGTCTGTCTGCATGTGCTGCCTGCAGTTCAGTGTTGCACCATTGTTTCACAGTGTATTCTTTTGTCCCTTTTTTGTTACTGTTCTTAAGTTGCTTTTGTGTTACGTTGTGGTGATATCAGTTTGCTTTTTTTATCCTATGTTGAACCTGTTTGCAGCCATTGAGCCTCCTAATGTAATGCCTCTTGCATGTCGATGCATGAATGGTGGAACCTGCTACACTGATGAAGGCGGTCTGCCCAAGTGCAAGTGAGTGTAGATTACAGGTTCCATTTGTTCCAGTGGGTGACACTTCATTGTTTATACTAGGGCTGTCAGGTAAATAATATTTTTAATATGATTAATCACAAAGTAGCTGTGATGGTTATTAAATATGACAACAACAAGACAAAAATGTCTTTATTTCTGGAACAGAAAGACAAACAGCAGATAACACAAATACATTTATTTTCACAGCCCTAGTTTGTATCAAAAATTAAATGAATTTTTCTACTGTTTATTGCAACATTTACTTTTATTAAAGATTATTTGTGGTTATTTTGTTTAGATGTCCTTATGGTTATATGGGCAGCTACTGTGAAAAGGGGAAGTCCCGGGGCGCTCCAGCAGGAACAGGTACAGTGCATAATAATGTGTTCACTTTTTTTTAAAACAAGGTATGTACCCATTTTTAGTCTACTTTACCCCCATAGGGTGCCTAAGTTCAAGTGCTAACTGTTTGTTGTCACACTGCCCTGGCAACTAAAACAGCTTACTGCAAAAAAAAAAAAAAAAAACGGTCTGAATAAGCAAATTAAATAATGATGTTTATCAAGGCAAGCCATAGTTTTACTTAATGAATAGCCAAGTAATGACAAATGATCAATGTTTTACTAAAGGGTCTTGAAGAAGTCAGGATTAGTATGAGACTTGTCAGCAAAACGCAGTTTTTTTTTTCGTTTCTTGTTTGCCTGTAGCTCTGGCTGTTTTACTGGCCATGATCATCGTCCTGGTCACTGGAGCTTTAGTTGCTGCGGTTTTCCTCAACTACAGACGAACAGGATCTCTGATCCCCTCTATGCCCAAACTACCCAGGTATCTCAGCTGGTACTGTTGCCTGTTGTACTTTCCCTGAGTGGGTGTTCTCATTTGAACTTAAAGAGATTTTGTTCCGCTTTTCTGCAGCCTCAGTAGTCTGGTCAAGTCCACCGACACCGGAAATGGGGTGACATTTCACTCGGGTGATAATGTGGATCTTGGACCGACCCACATTGGAGTGTCATTCATTGACACAGCCATGCAGATGGTGAGTGGGAGTAGGGATCATTGAGAGGAGTTAATAATCTCCACCGTTGCTCAAGTGTATCCAATTAGATAGAACTCCTCTGTTAAGCATTCTTTTGAAAACTGCTTGTGTTGACTCTCTGAGAAAAGTGCACTAAATAACACCATGTCTTTCATGTTTACATTTTGACATAATAGAAAACTTATCAGTACATTGTCCCATAGGATGATAACTTTGTTGTGGAAGCTGGGAGGCAGCCAATCACCTTTGAGAACCCGTTGTACTCCTCAGCGCCGGCACTGACTGGTGATCCTGCTGTCATTCACGCCACACAGGTCTGCCTGTCATTCTATTTTAGACACTGTAGCCCAGGGGTCTGCAACCTTAACCACACAATTCGGTTTTACAGTCACATAACCTGGTAAAATGTACACGAACCCTGTGAAAGAAAGTGTGTTGTTGAAAACAGGTGACTGTGAATGTGAGCAGTGAACAAGTGGAAAACAACTTTGAAAACCCAACGTATCGTGGGGATCAAAGCGCAGGCGTTGTCACCACATCCTCAGTCAACACCACACCTTGTCAGGTGAGAAATTAATTCTGTGTTTAGTACTTTAAAAGCTACATTTTAGCATTTCTCTCACACCAGTTATCATTTACAGGAGTCCAGATGGACTATGTTCAAACGAAAATTAAAACCAAGCACTACATTTGAAAACCCTTCATACTCAGAGGTAAGATTTTGTATCGTAACTACATTTGATTTTTATTCACAGTTGAAAAAACTGTAAACTAAGAAAATTAATGTTAGGTTTGAAGTTTGCTAGGAATGGCTCTGGCTCCCCCTGCAGGCCTCAAGAGGACAATGATTCTAAATTTAGTGTGATAAGTTATTTCTTTTAGTCCTAAGATTTTCATTGCATTTATACCTTGACTGATTAAGATGAAGGATGAGAAGTCTGTCAGCAGCACCAGCAACTCATCTGCCACTGAACCCTCTCCATTCGTCCCTCCAACTAAACCTCAGAAGAGGGATCGTCCCAGCACCTTTTCACCGACCGAGGACAGTTTCAAAGACACGGCCAACCTCGTTAAAGAAGACAGTGATGTATAACAACTCTCACGCAGATGGGAATTTAAAAAAAACAAAACAAAAAAAAACATGCTTTGCACAGAATTTATTTTTTTAATGCAGCCTGTGTACAAACAAGTTGTAGAGGAAAAAAATCTACAGAATGAAGACTAATGAGTCCGTGAGTATGCCTTCTGATATTTCTTATGCCAATTCTTTTTGTTCTGATGTACAATATGTAAATCTTTGCACTGATGCTGCTGAAGGAAATGTTGATAAATATGTTGTATATTTGTAAATTTTAAACGCAGAGATTCTGACAGAAAATACACTGGGGGTAGATGCATGAAAGGATCAGTATAAACAGTTACACATAAAGAAAATTAACACAGTGATCTGAATGTGCAGTACTCGTACACTGGAAGTACTTTTAGAGAAATGTGCTACGACTACACTCAACAAAGCCGGAGATGTATTTCCTGCTTATTTACCTCATTCCAGGGCTGAAAATCTTAGAACAAGTCAAAACACTGGACAGCTGTGGAACATCTACTGAATCTAGTACTTATCTTTACCCACATTCACTGACTTTAATGACTCTGAATCAACACAATCAGTTTTTTTTAATACAAAAGGTGTTGGAATGATGGCCAAAATAGTTTGGGACGATACTTGAACACTACCCATGTCTATCGCATGGAAGTTAATTTATGTAGTTGATTTTCTTGAGGAGAACCACGAAGCTTTAGATGTTTTATAAACATAAATGCTAGATAATTCTTTACGCAGTGATCTCTTTTGTATCTAAATGGGTTATATATATATATATATATATAGTGATTCCTGAGAAATACCCACGTGGTTTAAATACTGCTGCTGAGACATGAATGAATAAATTTCCTATTTTGTAAAACAAGTTGAGCAATGGTTTTTGTTAGCACCTTTGTTGTCATATTGTTTATTTCACTGAATTTTTATGTTGGGGTATTTATACATACAGTATATTTCATAAACCTACTATTTGTTTGGTCTGACTTTTGGCAGAGGGGCGAGGAAAGATACAACAAAGTCTTGGACAAGTGAAGGGAGGTAGGACAGAGGAATCCAGAAAAACTTTGCATCCCAGCCTGCACTGTAGCGCTTGCGAGGGTAACAGGCTGTCAGTGCATGCTCCATACACCATGTCACTTTAGAAATATCTGGACTGCAAAACATACTCAGGTTGAAGTTCTGGCATTCTACATCTGAGGAAAAGGGATAGAGAAAAATGAAAAATATCAGTTACAGTAACAACATTTTAAATAGAACACTTTTTATAATTTAATTGTTTTATTCCCTGAAAACTATCATTGCTGCAGATGAAGTCGAGTACTGTCTGGCCTTTGAAGTGTGCATTTTCATTTGTAGATCTATATTCATAGATCACTAAATTTAATATCTTTAAGCATCTACAACAGCTTTGTCTCAACTTACACTTATCCACAAACGTGGGTCCATACAGGTCTTTCACGTCCTGAGGAAGACGATTCCACAGCCTCCTCAGATCTGCCTCAATGAGATCCTGCTGAGTCACTGCCGTCTTAAAGAAACCAGGCTCTATGATGCTCACTTCCACACCAAAGGCCTTCAGGTCTCTCCTGCACAGGCGATGTAGCAAATGGCACTAAAATTAGTTTTTTTTAATCATGTTGTATTAATCCAACTTTTTAGCATTTGTAGCCAACTATCATTAGGTTCACATTCCCTATGCACATCTATCAAAGCTCTTTATACTTTCAACTTTCTTAAACAGTTTTATATAATATTGCTCTACCTGAGGGTGTCCGAAAAAAATTCCACTCCGACTTTGGCTGGGCTGTATCCTCCACTAAGCACAGACATTCTGCCCAGGATACTAGCCACGTTCACCACCCTGCCCTGGGCTTTCTTGAGCAGGGGCACAGTCTGGAGAGTAACATCAATG
The DNA here is from genome assembly GCF_000523025.1 of Cynoglossus semilaevis. Lineage (NCBI taxonomy): Eukaryota > Metazoa > Chordata > Actinopteri > Pleuronectiformes > Cynoglossidae > Cynoglossus > Cynoglossus semilaevis. Next base: position 13,494,475 of record NC_024322.1, read on the forward strand.
ACTCCAATCAGGTTCACATCTAGAACCTTTTTAAAATCATCAATGTTCATCCAGTCAGTTGGGCCGATGGGTGTTGACCTGCCAGCATTATTAACCAGACCCCACAACCCTGTCGGAAAAACAAACATACAAACTTCAGTGTGAGATAGTGATGCATAACAATCTCAATCTGTTCAAATGTAACCTTTCATACATGGCTTCCGCAGTCATTCAACGAAAAACACGGTCAAAGTCTGCACAAATACAAAAATACACACCATACTTATCTAAAATGTATTCATAGTCTCTGCACGTTATCTTTACCAACATGACACATCGGACAGGAATCTGACTCCCTGTGTTTCCTATTAAATATTCTTATACACAGGCACACACAAATCATTTAAACTATTTCCCTCCAGCTTTATGTACACTTTGTACAACATTGTAAAAAACAACAACAAAAAACTGTTTAACTAGGACAGTAATTACCTCCCCAAGTATATTTAAAGGATAATTTCTCATTTTTCGAGCATTTTGCCCTGAGCCCCATGAAATTTTTGACCCGACACCCAAGGTCAACTTCTTATCAAACTGTGGGCAGATTCATGTCTGAAGTAGCTCAACTCTCTCCATGTTGACAGTAGAAGACTGATGAGTTGATGATGGGATGGTACAGGTTGCCTTATCTCCCCCAGTGTCTCTCTCAGACTGGCACCCTATCAGTGTGTGTCTGTGTGTGAAAGAGCATGTGTATGTGGATTTGTTCTATCACATGCCCCATTTCAAGAAACATTAGTACACTCCCTAAAAATGCAATAACGTTGTAGGCAACAAGACACAGGAAAACGTTGGGCTTACCTACAAACCTAATTATGTTTGTTAAAACATAAATCTGAGAGTGCAAGATAAAATGTTACTTAAGCTTAAGAACTAAATTACAACTTTGTTTTTTTGAATGCAGTTTGAGATAGTTTTCCAAATTTTCCAAAAAATATATATATTTTCATATAGGTCTTTTTAATTCCAAACCACCACTGTTACTGCATTTGAGCTGGTTCAAACCACAGGTCTTTTTAATTCCAAACCACCATTGTTACTGCATTTGAGCTGGTTCAAACCATATAGTACATGGTCGTTGTAAATGATGGATGTGCATGTAAATGACTGACTCATGTTGTCATCCCTGCTACAAATGCATGTAAATGAGGATGACTGACTCATGTTGTCATCCCTGCTCACCTCTCTCTCCAACCTCCCCGCTTATAAACTCCACTGCCTTCTTGATGCTCTCACTGCTTGTGACATCCAGCAGGACAGTCTTCAGTCTGCTGGAGGTCAATGCTGCCAAATCGGCAGCACCTTTCTCTGACAGACAAGCTGCTATGACGTGAAAACCTTTGGAATCCAGCTGTCGGGCCAACAGGTTCCCAAAACCGCTGTCACATCCAGTGATTAGCACATGCTTCTGGCTGTAGCCACCAACCTTGTAGAACTCTCTGATGTACTGTCTGATAATAACGAGAGCAACCCCAAGTAATAAGGTGGTCAGGTTGTAGTGAGACTGGATCAGCTGAAAGACACAGTCGGATTAACAGTTTGTTAAGGTTTATGTAGAAAAGAGTGTCACAGAATGTTTGAAATAGATTAAAAAAACAACCAACTGACCTCCAGTAAATACATCCATATATTATCTGTGGACACCTGAAGAGAGAAGAAAAGTTAGTTGTCTTAAAATATCTGCGAAGATAAAAATCAGTAATTAAAGTTTCCTTAACATAAACTAGTTTTTCCGTTTCATTAAGTTGAAAAATGTACAATGTATTACTAATGGACATGAAGTTTTATCGCGTTAACATACAAACTTATTTAGAAACAAAAAGAAAAAAAGAAGGAACCCGACTAACTTCGACTAATTTCTAGAAGACCAATAACACTGATGCACACCTTCTGTCCTGTATGTAGAGCATAGAACGCACCGAGTGACGTCAGCGCACAGAAAGTTGGAGAACAGTGAAGAAAGAAGTGACTGCATTACTTGGTTTGGAGGATGTAGAGTTTCTCAAAAAATATAAATTATCGTTAGAAGCCAGGAAAGGTCAGCTCATGAAACACGAGTTAAAACTCAAGCCTACGGTATCACCTAAATGTAAAGTTTGTCGCTAGCTAACGTTAGCCATGTAGCCGTCCCACGACAGACCAGAGTTGGTGTTTTAGAGCCAGATGTTAAATAGAATAGCCGAATTTACGCTGCCCTTGTACTAATCGGTGAATATAGTTGAAAGATTGGATAATATAGTTGAATAATCTTGCTCTTGCTATTAGTTTGAAATCTCTAATTTAACGCGATCACTTTTTACTCGTCTACTACTACTGTTGATAAAATAAATAAATAAATCACACGTACCATTGCTGCAGTTCTCTGCAAACTGTGTGCAGGATTGTGGTCGAGTCTCAGTCGGCACAGGGAACTCCTTTCGTATTTATACACAGGCTTCTATGGACAAACCGTTGTATAAGGTCAAGGTCTCTGTAGTATGTATGGATAATTGATAATCAACGTTTTGTCCAAACCAGATTATGCGACCTCTTGCTACGGTGAGATAGTGAGTCCTGCCTTTCCCATTTACCTCAAATCCACTGCCAACTGGAGGAAAGTTCAGTAACTCATGCCTGTGTTACGTTCATTTGTAATTCGGTTCAGCTGTGTTTTCAGCATTAGCACCTACACGTTTTTCACGTTTTTATCAGAATTTATAGAATGAATGTAGCAAAAGGTAAGTGATATATATATATATATATATATATATATATATATAGTAGACCTCTGCATTTAACCCATCACCAAAGTCAGATAGCAGATAGCAGTGATAATACGTACACAGTTGACAATAAATACAGATTCTGACTGCCTACAAATAGCTTGGGATCACAAAATGAAGAACCCAATTTGAACTCACATCTTTATTAAATATGACAAAGATATATTTCCAGACAGTGTTTTATCTGCACCCTCCACCCAGTTTCAGTCAGTACATCTAATTTTATTTTATGACCTTTGTCCACAATGACATTAATGATATTAAGAAATGACCCTGTTGGTTTCTAGGTAAACATTTATGCATTACTTTTCTTTGGTCAGTTTTGAGAAGACACTAGAATCACATTGTTAACTCACATATCAGTCCAGATTAACTTTAATTTGCAGTACTAAAACATTTTAAAATCTGTGTAGTAATATGAATAAGAAGCTAGAATATATAAAAGTCTGAGTTGTTGTGTCACTAGGTTCGTATAATCTAATCCTGGCTTTGGTAGTAAATCTAAAGTACAGATTTTTTCGGTTTGGGAGAATTTCTAAGGAAAATTCTATCCGAGATCCATGTGGGTGCATATGAAAGAGGCAGCCAGAAAAACTTGGAATCCCATCCTGGAGAGTAGCGTGTGCGAGGGTGAACAGCGCAGATGCCATGTTCCATGCAGCGAACCACTTTCATTAGGTCTTTGTCAAAAAGATTCTTTACCTTGTCGTCCAGTCTTTGACAAACTAAAGAAAATTGTAAAACATGGTTAAATTTTTATTATATGTATTTTTATTTGGGAACAGCTAATAGGCTGGATATCAAAAATTTTAAAATGTGGTTTCTATGACGATAAAAAGTCAAATTCAACTCAACACAGATTCTTACTTTGCCCCAGGAAACTGTGGCCGTAATCGTCCTTCACATTCTGAGGTAATCGATCCCAGAGCCTTTTAAAGTTTTTCTTCACCAGCTCTAAATCACTCATGTCTGTTTTGAAGAAACCAGGTTCCACGCACACGACCTTGACTCCAAATGGTGCCATGTTTAAACTGAAACATCAGAAGAAAGGCTGTCAAAAGATTACAATATTGCTGACATGTGACAGCTTCACTGCAATATAAGCTTGGGTAAGAAAAGCAAACAATTATGTCAATGTTCAGAATGAAATAAAAAACATTTTCTCTCACCGCAGGCCGTCATTAAAAGACTCCACTCCGTACTTGGAGATGCAGTATGGTCCACCTGTGGGGGTGATTCTCCCATGCACGCTGGCCATGTTCACTACTCTGCCTTTGACTCTCTTGATGAGAGGCAGGACGCTTAATGTTACATCTATAACTCCAAAGAGATTGACAGCCATGAGGGATTTATAGTCCTCAATTGTCAGCCAATCAGAGGGACCAACAGGCAGAGAGACTCCGGCATTGTTCACAAGAGCCCAGAGGCCTGGGACGAAACAATGACAAACACAAGAAAGAACATTAACTGCTATTAAGTAACTGTCAACATATGAAAGTCATAATATTGTCATTGTTATATATATATATATGTATGTTTTCATGACATCATGTAGTCGTGCCTGTATATGTCACTCACCCTTATTCCCGACCAGAGTCTGGACGACCCCTGCTGCTTTGCTGACACTGGAAGAGTCAGCAACGTCCAGGTGCAAGGTTGTCAGTCGATGGGATGATAATTTCTGCAGCAGATCTTCACCCTTTTCTGTATAGCAGCCTGCAATTACATTAAAGCCCAGCTGGTCCAGGTGTCTCGCAAGTAAGTTGCCAAACCCTGAGTCACATCCAGTGATGTAGACATATTTGTCTTCTCTGTTCGAGATCCTTTTGGTTTCTTTGTACCAGCGATATGCAAACCAAGCAACCACTAGTCCAACGACAAACACGAACATTTTTCTAAAAAAGAAATTCAAGTTTTTACCACATCTGACTATCTAATAAAGTTCCGGTTTGACTTAGATGCAAAGTTTGAAGGAAAACGGGTCTTTATACACCTTATTACAAGTCAGTCTTATTTACATTAAAATGGTTTTAAAGCAAATTTGTAAAATAATGACAAATGTAAAAACGCAACCCCGCCCCCTAGTCCAAAAATGTTTCTGTAACTTGCTTTGATGACAACATTTTCATCTAAAATTTAAAAATTACAATTGTAATTTCATCATACACTATCATTTTCTCTCTCTCTGACTTTTTTTATAATTTGTTATAAAGCCATTGAAGTGCTCACTGTTCAAACAAGTGACGTCCTTCCCGCAGTCTTGCAAAAGAATGCTAAAAAAAGTAAATAATTAAAAAAAAAGCTACACTGACAATAACGTAAATGATGCTAAAGCCTCGATCAATGTGTACTCACTGCAGACACTGACATGTAAACTCAGTTGCTTAGCATCACTACAAACAGCCTTGTTTTTTTTCGGAGGGTGCGCGCTTTTCCGTCGCGTGATTTTGACGTATATTCTCTTTAACAATACTGTATCTGTTTAAGGCCCCAGTTGTAGACATTGATGTTGCCTGTACTTTCTGCTACGTGCACCCAAAGACTGGTGCATCTGTCGTTTTATTTAGTTTTATAAATTATGAGAGATAACTAGACAATGCTTTTTTTCTTTCCAACCTCAATAGAATCTTAACCAAAATTTACATTCATAAATGTTAGATGCTAACTTTCTGTATTTGTTTTAAAAGCGAAATTAAACTCTACTTCAAAACAACGTCCACCTGTTCCAATGAAAAACTGGTAAAACGTAAAGTATGCGGCTCAAAATTCCCTGTAATTTACACATACATACATATATTTATTCCGTTTATGTATACTGTTAGATAGATGTTTTGCATTTCATTTTATTTATTTGTGTTTTTCTTTATAATAATCCCTGGCGTTGCAGTTTTGTTTATTTGCAATTTACAATTGTATTTGTTGTTAATTTTATTTCTCCAATCCTAATATATATATATTTTAATTCTTGTTATGGATACTGTATACGATATGCTCTTAGTAAAGTAAAGTAAATTAAATTTAAAAAGACGCCATTCGTCATTTTGTGAGAAAAACGCCAATAAATTAGGTAAATTACACCGAAGAAATTGTCATTTAGCGTTGAATTGTCATGGTGTCCACATGAGTTCTGTTTGTTTTGGGCCAGCTTTGTAACCACACGCAATAAGTTATTGCGTGTGGTTACAGAGGTTGATTTACTATAGGTTCCCTCTTTCACTCAAACCATATTTACTTTTCGGCTAGAATGTGTACATTTTCACACACTCCATAATAACTTGGAAATTGGGTTCAGACAAAAGTGTACTTCGTGAAATTCACCGCAGGGTGGTGGAAGGATACTGCAAATTTTAATGGCGAGACGATAAAAATGTACAATAACTGCTTTTCAAATTTTAAATAAAATTAATACCAAATGAGAAAAAAAATAATTCAGGTTAAAGAATCAATATTCCTTTTTTAAACAGGATATTTTTGGTTAAGCATTATTCCTGAAAACCGTATATGGTATGGTACAAATGCACCCCCTGTAGGAATGCCTCATAAACACAACAATACAGCAATTATTATCTCTTTCAAAACTATAAATAAATTAAAACATGTGCTGCCATCTATATTACTACATCTACACTCTGTTGCAGTGTTGGGTTTATATATATTTTTCTATTGCATTCAAAGCGATACATATTAACAGGACATAACAATACGTCACTTCCGTCTTTTGACTGTTCAGCCCCGCCTCTTATAGCCGCGGATTTTTGAAAATAACGTCTGTTGAGAGCCGAACGTAAGTTTAAACGTTATATTAAAGTTATAAATTAAACTTATAAAAGTTATAAATGTAGTTGTAATATTTTACCATTACACTTAAAAGACAACGTAGTGTTTTAATGCAGCCCAAAATGTGTATTTTACCGTGCTAATCATGTAAATTATAGAATAGCAACGGAAGCTAACTGTTAACGTGCTAATGTTTTTAGCTAGGTTCAGCGTCATACTCTTTCTAAAATAGTGTTTCGGCCTGTACACTACGGTTAAAGTGTATCCTATTGTCAGGCATCATTTCAATAAATAACATGTCATTTGTTTGCAGATTAGGTTCTTTTGTAGTTTCACATGGTTATATTGGATTTGTGAGCGTCGTTGTTGAGTGTCGCTACATTTCTTTCTGTTCGTCAGGAAGTTCAAGTGCTTTAAGCTCCAACTGTTTACATTTGACAATAAATTAGGATCTGTTTGTTTTGAATAGTTGTGAAAAAATAAACTTTGCAAATCCAAGAGAAAGTCTCTCATTGAGACCATTTGGTTTTTGAGCTAATGTGATCTATATTAACTTTAATACCGATCTAAAGAGATGAAAATGTTTAAACATTGCCTTGAATGTGCTCCTAAATCAACATTTATTGCGAATATAAATTATTCTTACTAAATAAACTTATTTGCATTGCAATTAAATCGGCAACCAATATTTAAAGCATACTTAATCTGCAAGATAGCAAGCCACATGCGACAGTCTCTTGACAAAAACACACGCACGCTATTAAGGATATTTAACATAAATTATTTTAAATGCAGCGTCTTGTTAAGTAACCGAAATTATTTTACTGCTAAGCATCATGACGTCGATCACTGATCCAAACACCAGTGTCAGGTTCACCAATGCAATGGAGGAAATTCACAACAAGCTGCTACAAACCTGTGGGGAGTTGGTGGATACAACAACAGAGTTGTCTCAGGCCGAAAGTCAGTTTTTAAAGTTTGCACATGGTATGTATTTGTATTTTATTTACCTGCAAAATTATAATATAATTCCCACCAGTGGTTATCCAAAATTAGAGCATTGAAATGTTGATTATTTTCTGTATTCATACTGAAACACAAATGTTGAAAAGAATAGTCATTTATATTGAGTTTTGTAAATATAATGTTAAAATAGTTGTTTTTGTATTTGTTACAGATACATATTTAAAGAAATGTAAGGATGATGAGATGTTGTTTGAGACAATACAGGCATTCAAGAAAGGTGAGTCCATTTGAAGTGCTGCATCTTTCCCTTCCTATAATTTTGCTTTGCTTTGTAATGAATTTACTCTGAGATGTCAGCCCTCAACTTATTTACCATGTGGCACTTAAGTTTGTTTAAAATGTTCTTTTGTGCTTTCCCACAGTCCTGAAACAGAAAAACGTGTTGTTAAAAGAGAAAAGTCATGACATTTCTGAAGTAGTATCAGTGATTCAGCAGAAGGAGATGCAAAAAAATGACATTATGCTTAAGATAGAAAAGCTTACAGAGGAACAAGGAAGGAGAAAAGAATGTAAGTGGTTAAAGGAGTAGTCATCTAATCTTTCTAAGATTTTCCTGAATGAATTGACCATTTAGTTGCTGATGTTGTTTTTTAGTAATAGAAGCTCAAAACAGAGCCAACAAAACAAGATTGAGAAATCTCCAGAAAGCCAGAGGAGTGTTTCAGGAGCATTTGGGGCTGGAGATACGAACAATCTTTGGTAAAGGGCAGCTGATGAAAGGTAAGTTGAGGACAAACATACATTTTTAAAATTATAGGCCATAATAAAAAATTGTTTGCAGCCATGTGTTATAGTTATCTTCTCTTTTTGGGCTTTTAATTAAAAATAACCTAAAGCAAGTTATTAACTTTGTTATCATCTCCTAAGTTATTCATGTTTTATGTTTGTTGTCCCTGTAAAGGAGACTATTTGCAGTTTGTTTTCCGGAACATCGACCCTAAGAATCAGGACAGTGCTTACATTGTCGTCATGGGAATTAAAGAAGACGGATGTTACCAAAGTAGGTTAAAAACTGAAACAATGATATTGCACGAAGAAATAAGACCTTTACAGAACATCATGGAATCATTGCTAATAGTGACAAGGCCAACTAATTGGAATAAAAAAAAAGAAAATCCTTAGTATCTGTGTTCATGTGACTGACAACTTCCGAAAAGCCAGTCTCCTGTTTGAAACAACAAAAGATTGTATAGTTATTTACAATATATTGTTACCTTAGTTCTATTACAAGACAGCCACATAAATGACTGCTATAATATTATTTGAATATTGTATTTATTTATTTTTTCTTTCTACAGTTGTGTCCAGCGACCCTGTTCTTGATTTGTTGCCCACCTTAGAAAGACGGCTTCAGGAGACCAATAACATGGCAGCATTCCTGGCAAATGTCAGAAAGGAGTTTGTCTCTCATGCACGTGGCTAAGACGTAAAGGATGAAAAGGACACATAACCATGTGTAAAGAGGCAGTTTGGATTCATTTTAACAAGTAGGATGTTGATTAAAAATGTTCATGTGGCGATACTCAAAGGTAAAAGTAAGTGTTTTCATTCATTTCACAGCACTGAAGTACTGCTATCACATCACATTACTGGGACCAGTCCAAATCTAAATTGATCCACAGTATGTTAATGGACAGCTTTAAGTCAGATGTGATAGATTGTGCCAAATTAAAACGACACAGTTGTTCTTGTCATACCAACTACTATCAGGTCTCTGTCAGAGCACGATAAAATTGTAGCTCCTTGAAAACAATTTAAAAACGGCTAATTGTTGTGGAACTTCTAACAAGTTCACGTCTAACCTGTTCTTCTACAGTACAGGTAGATTAAATTTAGCATTCATTTGTGTCTCACTGTCACTACTCATTAAGGTATTTGTCAAAACAACACATTAGAATAATATACAGTAATTGCAATGGAAAAAAAGTATCTTTGACTTTATTAACAAATGTAAAACATGAATATAATTAGACAGTACATAGAAATATAGGAACCTCCAACATTTCACTTTTGTTGGGTGGTTTGTTGGGTGGTCAGTTGTCAGGTAATGTGATGTCACTCGACACGTGCAGTTCTTCAACATATGCTGACGGGAAGTGACCAGTCTTTCCATTTAGTTTCCCAAACCACCAACCATTCTGCTCTTTTGTGTAAGTGTCTAAAATATCTCCTGGAAAATCCAAACAGAAAAAATCAATATATGTATTAGTTTTTCTCATGTATATATGTACTTTTTATATATCCTGCAACTGTAGCAATTTACCTTCTTTTAAAGTCAATTCGTCATCTTGTTCAGGCTTGAAATTGTACAAGACTTTACATTTTCCTATGGTGCACAGCACTGTTTGGCCTGTCAAGTTTTAACGTTTGTTAACTTTTTATTTTATAAATATCAGAATTTTTGAGAGAATAAAATGTTTTCTGTTGCTGAGGAAATGTCCTACCTTTTATTGTGCTGTCTTCCCTCAGGGACACAGTTCTTTTTAAAGCGCTGTTCTGTCCCAGAGCTTCAGTTTCTGGTGTTAAATCTGAGGGTTGACCCTCCTCGTTGAAACCTTTTGATTGATCAACCGATTGTTGTCTCAAAAATGAAATTGGTCTTTTGTAAATGATGGAAGCTCTCAGCGACTGTCTGGTTCTGAGTGAAGTCCTCCTGAGCTTGACTGGACGGGTCAGTTGAACCACACTGTGCTCGCAGTCCTGTGATCAAACAAAGACAGTTCATTTCTGCGCATCCAGAAATAAATGTTTATTTTTAAAATTCAGAAAAAAGTGTGTTTACATTTGGAAACACATTTGAGTTTATGTAAAACCTGACATCCTGAGAGAATCCAAGCCCATAGAATTCAAAGGTGTATTGTGTATTTTTATTTCTATGTAATAAAATAATGTTTTTTCCTTTTTGCATAATGCTACAACTGAGCCAAACGTTGACACATTCACCAATATTGATTCAAAACTGCTATCCCGGTCGACAAAAGTACATTTACTAATTGCAATATTTCACTTTTGCACAATTTTAAAAAAAAAGTTTTTTTGGCCTTGCAGCAGCTCAGTGCCCTTAGAAGGGTTTAGACTTTTGTACTGTGTCACAGCTTACAATTGAAAACATCCTGTTTTACTCAAGTCAGTATGTCCGGACACGAAGGAAGAGACAAATGGAGTCACACCTTATCCCTCCACTTCACGATGCTGTCGTTGAAACGGTAAAAGGACTTGGGCTTCCCCTCTGGTTCCGACAGTGACAAAGACAGTTTGTAGTGAGTGGCCTCCAGGAGATCCAGTTTCAGTTTATTCTGGAGGCAGAGTATCCAATAAACCGCTTTAAATCTTCTATAAACACTGTTATCCACTTATTTTACACACAGGCTTCAACACTCACCTCGTCGAGCTGCTGTTCAATGTCTTCCAGATTCTTTTGATTGGAGAAGGACGGGTTTTCAGAGTACATTTTCATGAGTTTCTCAATTCCTGCAACAACATTGTTGTGACTCGTAAGAAAGTGAGTGAATTGACTTTAGCAGGTGATGCTGATGAAGACACACTGAACTAACCTTCACTGTCTTTCTTTGTTTTTGTTATGGTTTCGTCCAAACGCTGGAGTTTGAGTTTGATGGCTTCTCTTCGTCGCTCTTTGTCCATCAACGATTTGCTGTCTTCTTCCTGTTTCACAGGAACATGGTAAGAATATTTCATTCAGTCATATTTGATAAAAATCAGTGAATTTCGCAGACAAACACAGTTGCACTGCAGTCTTAATATCTAAGTTTTTTTTGGGTATGAGCAAAATTTGAAGGCAAAATTGATAACTTACGAAATAGTCAGCCATCAAAAACTCAGCTTTATTATCATCAGCTGTGATTCTGTTTTCCTCCACCAGGGCCTGTATGTCTTTTTCCATATCCACCCTTTGGACCAGTTGCTCTATCTGTCTTTGGCTCTAGAAAACAGACAGACGATACACAATAGTTAGCATCAGTTTACGCCATTAGATCTTATGTGTGAATGATTGAGATTGAGGTGAAAGTCAAAACGCCTTACGTGTTTTAGTGTCTGTCCAAAGCCAGACATGTGGAGGTTGTATCTGGTCAGGATGTTGCAAAGAACTTCAATTCTCTCTTTCTCCAGCTCCTGTATTATCTAAAAAGTTAAGAACAGGAAACTGAATGTTGTGGTAATAGTTGAATAAGTCTGTGCAATAAACAGCACAAACAAAAATGACATAAGTAATATGCGATTCCAAACAGAGCGACTTAGACACTGATTGATTTTCCAAACAAAAAGCACAGGGTTTACCTCTAATCTTTTAAAAAACCTCTAAAACTGTACTGTCCAATTTAAGAGGAAAAAAAAAATACAAACTGAAAACTATAAACACTCGGTAACTACCTGGTAGCAGTTCTTCAATGTGTTTTCCCACTTGAGTCTCATTTGATGACCTTCCAGGTTAATATTGAAGTACTCCCCGTCCACTCGTGTCTGTAACTCTGCAGACTTAGTCAATCTGTTGAGCATCTTGATTCAGTGCAGGAAAAGAAGCACTGTTAGCCATTTCTTTAGACAGTACAGTATTATTGTCAACCCCCCCCCAAAAAAACATTAATTCAACCTTTTGCTTCTCCTTTTCTGTGCAAATGTGCCTGTTGTTTTCAACAAAGTTGAACAGAGCCTCGTGTTCCTTCGTTAGCACAACTAATTTCTTCTTCATCTGTTTAAATAAAAAACAAATTGTCACTTGATACAAACCTAATATGGCCAAACATGTGGTGCAGAAGTCTAGCTTCGTCTTTTCTAGTCAGTCTTTAAAGAAGTCGACCATGTATTTTACTGCAGCATTCAAAGCCCAAAAACACATTTTAAAAATGTTTTTTCCTGGTTGTCCAATATGTGAGACGTTGTAAGAACTTCCCTGTAACCTCAGTAGTCATAGATTACAGCTATGCAAACACTAAATGATTTACCAAGGTAGTTAGCTCTGCGTTTACCTTGAGCTGCTCACTCCAGTTTGCTGTAACAAGTTTCCCACTTCTTTCGACGGCACTGTCAAGCTATGAAATCAGACGAAAGTGCAGAGACATGTTAAGATGTGGAACTTTAACAGATGTTTTTTTTATGTGGTGTACTTTACTTCAGTATTACATACAGGCTTCTTTCTCTTATTATGTTCATCCAGGACTTGACGGAGTTCCAGAAATGCCTCCTGTTGAAATGCATTTCCTAAAGATCTGGAATAAAAAAATAAAACAGTCAACTACACCCTTCCTTGCCCCCCCCCCCTCCACGTGTTTCTTCTGTGGACAGCAGCACTTATGAGCCGAGGCTGAAAACTACCTGTGGGCGTCTGCTCTGGAGTACATTTCATCTGACACGTGACACCAGGCGCTGTAGGTGGAACTAAGTATGGAG
>NC_024322.1:13507518-13523686 GCF_000523025.1 Cynoglossus semilaevis
TTAGCCTGACACCTACCTGTGTTCTGCACTTTTCTTTCCGCTGCGAGCGTGTTATTCACCATAATAGCATTATTTCTGTACAACACATGGCAGCCGGGCCGCACAAGTGAGTCATGTTCAACATAAAACAGAGCAGAAGAACAAAAAAAAAAAGAAAAAAGAGCCAGATCCAGTTTGAACGCCGAGCCTTACTTGTTTGGCATTCCTTTCGAGGCCCTGAGGAGTTTGCCGGCCAGTTTCTGCAGACCTTTGGAATAAGTATGTTCCAGCTCAGCCCTAGAAAAAGACACAAATCAGAATCAAACAGGCATTCGGTTCGAGTATGACTGCGGTGTCTTTGCCAACCCTACCTCTGCTGAAACACCGTCATGAGTTCTTTGCAGAAGTACTCCCCAGTTTTTGAGAATCGTTTTACATTCTGGTAAAACTGGTGGTACTGGAAGAGAGTAAAAGACACAAGACTCTGTTAAAATCAGTGATTTGACTGCAGTCAGTAAGTTTTAAAACAGAAACACTCACCGAGCAGGTGCTGACAGGGTCCCTCATCTTAAGACTGTGATTGTTTGTGGACTTTGGAACAGGAACTTTAACCGCCTTCCCTACAAAGTCACTAAGGCGGAAACCACCTCAGCTTTTGTCAGTGCGTGTTTCAAATGAAAATTCCAGCCAGTGGGAACGAAAGAGAAAACTGCAAACTGTGTCAAAGAGGAACATATAAACACAAAACACTGTGCTTTCATCTGTCACTCTGGGCCTGTTTGTGTGTCTAAATTCAAACTTAATTCTTATTATATTTATTTTTTTTAATTTTGTTTTTATCACTGGACAAAATGAAGTTTAAAAATGTATTTATTTGTAATAATATTATGAATTATTTCTTGTTGTTCTAAGTTCTTTAGCTATTGTGCATTCAGAGCAAAGCATGTAATCTGAGATCCCTGTGTTTAAACCAGCAGATTTTTGCAGTGGTGAAGATCTCTGTCAACACAACACTGACGTATCAGGCTGTCACCTGACACTGCTCCAAAGAAAGGTGATTATTTATATGTTGTTTCCTCTCACAATTGTAATTTTGAATACACCGAACACAAACCGTCTGAGAGGTTCTTCAACTAGCATGTTAGCTGGTAATAAGTTTATATGAGTGTTAGAAAGGTGCATAAAATGTATTATTATTAAATTAAGGTATTAAACATATGAATATACTATATATATACATATATATATTTAAAATATATATATAAAGATATACATAACATTTTTATATTGCCATTTTTTATATATTGTCTACCAGTGAAAAATCAAGCAAAGAAAGAATCTCATACTTACCTTTTTATTTCCCATAGATCCTTTGAAATACTATTATGTTTTTCCTCTTAAGGGGTTTTGAACATACACACACACATGCAGTTCACATACTTGCAGTATCCATGTTTTTATTGAATAATTTTAACAATTGACGTCTGCCTGGTCTGTGAAGAAATGGCCTTTTAATGGAATGCTTACCCAAAAAGTACAAGAATACTAAACAAAATGCTTCAATAGAGAATACAGCATCTGGCCATATCTGATGCACACACATAATACTGTTATTGACATCTCATAAATGGTAAAGAATGTGATTTTTTTCCTTTTAAATGTGAGCAAACTCCAAACATTGCGATCCATGTGGAGATGAAAAACTCAGCCGCTGTTTTAGCAAATCTTTGGGGGTGTAGCATTTAAATACACCTAGGTTGTACGGCCTTTTACTACTGTAATACTCAATGTGAAGTCTTGTCATGTGAAGTAACACTGACATCATAGTAGAGCAGCAGTCTGACTGAGCCATCTGCCACTGTAGTGAGAAAAAATATATAAATAAGACAGAGAAACACAAATATAAGGGAATCGCGCCCCCAGTGTGCCTGACTACTGTATGTTAGAGTAACATGCTAACACCACAGAGTGGAATGCTGTCATCCAATTGCCTGATAAACAGAGTGGGTAGTGCCAGTACGAGTGCCTCGGCATCTCACTGAAATGAGATTCTAATGCAAATATATATGTATATATAAGTATGAGCTCTGCAAAGATGGGACATTTGCAAAAAGGTATAGGAATCAGACCGATAACAAAACTTCAACCATGTGGTTTTGAGTACAAACGATCAGTGCCGGAGAGACGACGCTGTTCTTGTGTCCACCACACACTCAAACACATACACGCACAGATAGATGGATGGAGTCTGTGTCACGGCTCCACTGATGTATAAATATAAGCTCAGTCAGTGTTCGTCGGGGTACGGCACTCCCGTCAGGTAGCCATTGGTCCCGTGATTTTTATTGGTCCCATTGGTGGCGCTGCTGTGGTGCTTCTGAAGGGGCGGGGGGCTGTCGTCCTCATCAGAGCTGGACTCGATGTCGCTGCGGTCGTCCTTAGACACCTGCAGGAAAAGGGAGGATGGACAGAGATAGGACATTTCTCATTAAAATCCTTGTCTCTGTCATTATCTGTGGCAGCCACGCATGATGGTGTGACAAATGGGCTTTTGCAAATCAAACGGCGAGACGTTCTGCCACTCAGTCTCAAGCTGCAACAGCCACAAAATCAATTTGCAGGCTCAAAATGTGGTGAATTATAACTGCGACCTTTATATTCCTGATGGATTGCTTAATTGTTAGTCTGGAAATGTCAGAAAATAATAGAAAGGGCTTCTTGCTGTGTCTATAAATAGCAGTGCTGGAGGTACAAAAAAAAAAACAGAACAAAATCAAAAACTTTTTCCTATTTAGGGGTGTAAGAAAATATCAAAACACTGAAATAACTAAATATGATTACTTTGTTGAAATTAAATTGGTTCATTTTATTTTGCTAATGCTTCTTCTCTAGCGATCACAAAATTAGATCCCTCTTTTCCAATTTGAGTAACCTGATGTTAAGCATGTGACAGCGTTGTGTGTTTGCTGTGCTGACAGTTTTCCTACAATGATATTTCTTTATATTACTATATTGAGTTACTTAATATATCGCAGTAAATCACAGAATATCGGACCGTTACCCACGCCTATTTCTTAAATAAATTGTTTTGACAAATGTTAGACAAAATAATTTTAGGAATATTCTGAGGGTTTTTATATGAAACAGAGTACTTATTACATCTCTATTGACTTTTGACTCTTTTCCATCACAGTTCACAGCAGCACTTCACATAATGATTTGGCAAAGATTAAACAGCGGATGCCCATCCTCATTCAGGATTTGAAGAAGCTGTGGTATCAAACCCGAACCTTCTGGAAACAGGTAAGTACCACTCCACTAGCATCAATGGTAGACTTTACAAATGGCACTGAGCATTGAAAGAAATGAATGGTTCCATAAATAAAGAGCATTAACAAAATGGAAATAATAGGATGACGTTATTTAAACCACATTAGGAGTCTATGACTGCTAAAGAGTTCTATGAGGCTGCACTTAGGCAGGCTGGAGGTTTGAGTTAAAATATAATGTCAGCAAAACCAATGTACTTCATTTGCTGTGAAGGCATTTGCAAAACGGCCCTGAGCTCTGAGGGCTGTCGCTGAGAATGGCAGCAATTTTACAGGTTTCTGGTTACAAATCCCAAAACATGTTTATGCGTGTACTTTAATCCATAGTAATTAATGTAGGATATTAAAAAAAAATCTCAAAGCGTACTTACATGTAAGGGGTTCCACTTTCCCACCTTGAAGGTTGCGGGTTAGCATAGAGAAAAGAAACAAGGCAAAATCAACAGTGGCTAACAGTGTTGCTACACAGTGTTAATGAACGCACAAAGTTCAAATAACGAATTATTACAAGATCAACAAAATTAAAGTCAAGAAAAGGAAAAGGTCAGAGGAGTGGGGCAACGCACCTTTCCTTTAGATATGGCTCGGCACACTGTCTTCACTATAAGGTAGGACCAGAAGGAGTGAAGGAGCTGAAGCAGGATGAGAAGCAGGTTAAAGACCCACCAGGATGGGAATGGGCCCACAATCTCCCAACTCTCAAACAAGGTGGTGTTTAAAATCCTGTAGGGGTAAAAGGAAGCGAGGGAATGAGAAATATAAAAATAAAGGTTTCAATATTTTGACTAGACATCACAAAGATTAACGATCATCAAATTAACTTTGCATATATTTTTTAGACTTGGCTTTCTACCCAGTTAACCGCTATGGGAACACAATTATAGTTCTATAATTGTATGATTTTTGTTGTTTACATACTGTCGCTACTGTTCAGCTGTTTTCTGTGTTTGTGTGATGCAGTCATACTAAATGTGATGAGATCTTATTCAGAACCAATGTGTCTCTGAAGACTACTGGCAGTGACATCTACCTCAGAAGCTGCAGCCATGGCAACAGTTTTAAAGAAATAACAACTTTACCCCTGGTGTGAGCAGCACAGACTAAACAACCGTAGTGTTCTCATATCACACAGCCAAAGGAAAATACTACACCAGCAGAAAGTCGACTTAAATTTAAAGACTAAAACAACAAACACAACATTATCTCAGGATGTTTACAACTGACGACAAACATTAATGTTAGAAATGTCCTGTTTTTATGCAATGCTCAATAATTGAGTTTTTTTTTCAACATCAGAGCTGATTTAAAACATACACTCTGTCTCCTTGTACTTGTGAAACTCAGGATCAACAGCTGCTCACGGCTGCTTGACATTTTTAGGGCTTGTGCTGATTACATGGTGCTTTACTGTCCAGTGTTATCAGCTGATGAAACAAGGATTTTGCATTATTAATGTGAAGGTGTAAGTCTGCGTGCGATCGATTGATTCAATTTCACATTGTGGTTCTACACTCAGATCAAAGATAGACATCATGCTCTGCTGTTTATCGACGGCTTAACATGGATTTCTTTCAGTGGTTAAAAAAATGCTGCCGTATCCATAGTTACTATTTCTTAGCAACAAAATTCACAGAGATGTGTCTCAACCTCGAAAAACTGCGCAGAAAAGTACAGACAGTACGACACCACACAACTCCGCGTGGCTTCATTTTTTTTAGGGATGAGGTGCAGGAAAACTACATATTGACAAGGAGACAGTTCCTTTCACTCTGTAGCCGGCTGCTTGTGTGGCTCTGTATGTATGCAAATGACAAGTCAGCACACAGCATGAAAGAAAGTGTGGAGAAGGAAGCACGATAAATGAGTAACACTCACCAGACAGGATAAACCCCCAGTCTGGAACTTATGAAGAGAACTGCAAACATTGCAAACAGGAGGTTGCACAGAATCTGGCATTTGGCATAGTTGGCCATCTTGGCAGCCTAGGAAAATAATTAGCAAATATTTTATTATCAAAATGTGCCCATGTAATGTCCTCTGAGAACAATTAGATAGATGTAGATATACTTTATTGATCCCAGGCTGGGAATTTACCGAATTGACAGTGTGAGATTTTAATGACAACATTATTTACACAATTTTCAAATGTACTGAGATTTAATTGTAGGCCAGATGCGGCCTGCCTTATCAATACATGTGGCCCACCACAGCTTTGCTTAGAGTCAGGGGTTAGCCTAGCACTGTAGGCCTGTGCAGGCACATTTTCATTGTTAGTCATACTGGTACCACTGGTCCTATAGTGTTCAGCTCTCTGTGCTATCCTCACCTCTATCAGCACGTCGGCTGCATCGTGGAGACACATGACTAGTGTTCCCACTCGTGCCATGTTGTTCACGTAGGAAAAGGTGATGAGGGAGATTGTTGCCACGTGGTGCAGGAACATGATGAGAAAATCCTGGAGACAAAGATTCCAAAGAAACGTCACTGATTTTTCCCCCCAAATGAATACAATCTGGGCTAAAAGCTAAGGCAGCAAATGTGAAACATTCATATTTTTTATGTTTGGTTTCTCCAGTTTCTATGACAGTGCTACAACAACCGTGTACAGAAAAAGGCATAGCCACATCTACAGATGGAAAATCTATTACCCACTAATATAAGAGAAAGAGAGAGAGAGAGAGAGAGATTGGAAATGCACCTGTGGTTCTGGTGAGAACGTGAAGTGTCTGTTTTAAATAAAGCATCTATTCTGGTCAAGTATGTGAAGCACGTGGACTTGAACATCATGACACGTGAATGTTTCATCCCTGCCTCAGTGAAAAAAAGAAGAAGCAATTTTCCATGTCTGAGCAATCATCAGTACTGTGATGAGGACTCTACATGTTAACAGATTTTTAAAAAATTGTTTTTCTTTCTGTATTTTTTTTTGTTTTTGTTTGCTAGTGGTCTGTACACAACTAAGAAAAGTTAATCAGTTGAAAACAGAAACAGCAGGGGGCAGTGTTGAAACTCAAAATCAATGGCTGTTAACCCCCAAAGGAACAGTGGGGACAATTATTTAGTGGACAATCACTGGTGTCAAAGTTCTTGTGGAAAACGTTTTGAATAATTCACTAAATCAGAATTAGGTGAAATGTAGAGCAAGCTTGCACCGCCCCCTGCAGAGAGGGAGGGGACATGCTATATGCTTTATTAAAACTAATACATTTTTCCCTCATATTAATGACTCATTAAAGCTTTAAAAATACATTGGAATTGGGCCCTAACATTTTCTCATTTGCCAACCATTTACTGCAAAGCTCAAAATGACCAGAATTGGTCCAACAAAGCAAAAGAAATAGGAGAATGAGGGAGAAAAGAAAATGATGGAAGACACAGAATGGAAGCAAGAATGAAGGCAGAACATACTGGAATTGGCCGGAGTTCAGAGGACCTCAGCAGTGTAGTACTGTGCATGAAAAAACTGAAAGGAAAAACAAACAAACAAAAAAACAAAACAAAACAGACAACATGCCAACGTTCAACAAAGAAATGACAGAATGAAGGCATACACAGCATGGCATCATGGGAGCTGAAGTGAGTGTCAGGAGTGGAGTGTGTTTTGGAAAGGGAGCTGAGCCGGGGACGGAGTGGAGACAGTGGTGGGATTATGGCTGGAAGGCATGCAAATTGATACTTAATTAAACTTTTAAAGGATTTACTCAGAGCTTGTTAATTTAAAGCGTTCACACACACACACGCATGCACACACACTATACTGCAAATAGTGTTCTGTTATTACACAGTAGTAAAAAAACCAAACACTGATGACACAGTGTTTGGTTTTTGTGTTTCAGCATTAAATTCTGGGAAAATAAGAAGTCATAAATTAAAGTTATAACTAAAATGTAACGTGTCTGTGTGTGTGTGTGTGTGTGTGTGTATTTAAAAGGTATGTTGAAACTGAGCCAAATCCTACAAACACACATTTCATGTTGACTTGTTGACTCATTCCATAAACTAATCTATTATAAACAGACGGCACAACCACAATGTATTGCAGTTATGGTTTTCAGCATATTTTTGTCAACATTAATTTGTTATGTAGCAATTGCTATGTGTTGCGTGTACGCTTGGCTTAGGTCAAAAAGATTGTATCATTTCTCACAAATGTATAACGTGACAATCCTCTGCAACAGCTCTGACACGTTTTATGGAAATCTGTTAAAATGATTCAAGTGTCAAAACATGTTTTCATTCTAGTACCATCTGATGTTTTTTTTCCTTTTCCCGAACTGATAGAACGATAGAACAGGACTTTAGTCCTTAGACAAAGACAAAGAAGTAGGTTGTGACATGGGGTAAAAAAAAACAAACAGAAATTCTCTGAAGTGTTGGAATTTATAACCAAATAAAACAAATATTTCTTTTTTTGTTTTGTTTTGTCATTTCCCCTCCCTCATGTTTAATCTTTTTTTCGTCTTCAGGTTAATATTTAAAGAACGCATCAGGGGAACTCCTCCGGAATTCAAAGCTGGTCAGAAAAGAGATGCTTCATCAAGGCATCAGTTCTGTAAGTGTCTCCTTTTATTCTGCATTTTTACTTCTCTCAACAACCAGTCAGTGACACCTGTCAGTACAGATGTGGCTCAGTGTTGTTCACAGTTCACTCTCTTACCTTCCTCCTAATGTCTGTGAATTGGGAAAAGAGCAAAGACAGGTAGAAGGACAGCTCCAGTATGTAGTAATAATGGATGTCCACAGTCAGGGGCTGCACGGGCACACAAAAAGAACCAGGGTTAGAATAAGAGTCTTGCTGAGGACTGTCATCATCCTGTAACATTACTACAGAGGACAAACACTGCAGTGTGTGACTTGTTCACCTGGTAAGGATAGTTGTACCAGCATTCTTTAGTGTTCCACAGCCAGGGAGTCTGCAACAAAGGGCACACAGACAAGTATAAAATATACAGTAAACACTTTAATAAATATTATTTAAAATATATATTAAAAATAAAGTTAAAACAGAAGTATATATTTTCTTTAAAAATACATCAATATAAAATAAACTATATTTTGTACTAGTGTGCACAAGCCATGAGCCAAAAAAAACCCAAATAATTTACTACCAAAAAAGCTATTTCTTGGCAAGTTTGGAATTGACCATACAACTTTTTTGGCTAACTTTGTGCAACATGCTGTTAACAGAGACACAATCACAACAACAGTCTGGAATGCTGGTGCAGAAAAGAAGGTATCAGATTGATATCAGTATGGGCAGATATTCCAAGTTACATTCCTTCTTTTTAGTTTCCATGTGTCTAATCCTGCCTTGACTGTCTGACATGTAAAACGGGCAAATCCTATTGGAAATAACCATCAGTGGTAAAAGATGTGTGAGTTGTCTGTGCCAGGCAAAGCCAAACTGAACCCTAAATACTGTGTGAGACCATTAAAATAAACCCAATAAAATTTTAAGAGCGTATTTAGTTATTCAAGAGTTTACAGGAAGACCAGTTCATTTCTCAGCGCCTGCAGCTTTACATTCAGACTGCAGCTCCAGTTTCAAATATAAATAATTAACTGCCTGTTCAAACATAGAGTAGGTCTGATATATGATTAAGTGAATCAAAAGTATCTAAAACAGTAAGAGACATGATCCAAGTGGCCAGTATAAGAGAAACAACATCCAAACACTGAAGCTGCAGCAGTTTCAGTCCATCAGATGACAAGTGGCACACTTCCCACTAGTTAAATATCCAAGTACAACTACATAAAAGGATAATGACTGTGAAGTTAATTGTACCCAGTCAGAGACTTGCCCCGGGCCTGCTGATTGTGCATCTCTCTGCAGACAGCTGCATTAATTGTAGTGTTTGTCCGTCAGTCTCTCCCTCAGGGCACAGTCTTGGTCCGAACTCGTCTTCAACGGTTTGGAGGGAAACAATTATGACTTTTGTTTGATGAATTAATTACTTTTCTGTGTTGCTTTTCAACTGTGCCGTTACTTCACATCATCCAAAATCATGTGAAGACATTTGACTCCAACTCTTAATAGAATAGCGTTGCCTTTGGTGGGTTTACTGTGGTGAGTAACATAAACCTTCCTCTTAACATAGACATATGTTAATGTTTATGTTATGTGGAAGGGAAACTGTACAGTATATAAGAGAAAAATAATCCTTAACACTAACCAACTACTACTTATTCACTTCCTAACCCTAAGGGGGCAGCAGAGATACCCTCAGGGTTCACATTCAGGAAACATGTAGTTAATTAATCAAATTTTATTTTAAACTTTAAGAAACCAGTTATTGCAAATGACCCCTGCAGGTCAGACATTGAACTATTTAATCCACACATCTGCCAAACCTCAGCATCCACACAGAAGGTCGTGACCTTCCCATGTATGAAATACCTACTTTAGAGTTTCATATGATACATTGTTAACATAATCACCACTAAAAGAGTATGAAACAAAAACTGAACACTAGTGTGTACCATCAACGTTAAAAGATAACTAGATGATCAGAAGGCACATGGTACTGACACACAGGGCAGGAGAGGAATGGTGAACGTGATCCTGAAGAATGTTTTATGAACAAACAGTACACTCTGCTGTGACTCTTCTGCACGTTATCTATTAATAAACCCCACAGAGAGTGACGCCAGCAGCAGGGACCACCAAACATTTATGTACTTTGACAAAGTGATTCATCATCCAGCTCATTTCTAAAAAAAAAACAACCAACCAAACAAAAAAACCCACTGCCATCTTTAATGTTACCCCAATGATTTATACTGTTTAGTTTTTTTAATAATGTATGCACAACACTGTACAGATTTATTAGCTCATTTTGCAAAGTGGTCATCATTTGTGAAACGTCACTGAGACTGAGTGCCAGTCATTCTTCATTAAGCTCAACAGCTGCTGGGACTTTGAAGTTTCTAAAAAAGGAAGAACTAAGGCAGGGTGGGGGAATGGGAGGGCTCTGTCAGAAATGTCCTGACCTCCTTCACCTCCCAATAATGTTACATGGGACAAATGAACATAGTCCAAAATTAAAAATTAAAATTATACAATTGAAAGGACTTTTATCTCAACCTAACTGTAAGTAAAACAAACAACATGTCAGTAGCTTTCTTATGAGTTGAATTATTGCTCAGCATATTTTATACTAACCTTGTTCACTTACTGAAAATCATCTCTGGTACCATCAAGTACTTTTTTTATTGCCCAGGTTCTGGACTGATTAACAGTCTAATCATACACCAACTCAAACTTTTCTTTCTGGCTATGAAGCAGCATAAAGCCTTGGTGACGTTCACAGTGAAGTTTGTTTGTTTTAGCAGAAGGCCTTGAAGATGTAAGGACAGAGGTAAAGCTTACCTTTTTAAGGAAACGCACTCCATAGGTAAAAATGTAGAGATAGAAAGTAAACCTCCACCTGAAAGAAACAAATCACAAAAGTAAAACACGGCTGAAAGCTGAACAAACTTTAAAAATAGAAAGTCACGAAAAATATGTGGCTTCAATTCAGTAAACATTTATACAAAGTAGAGTTGTGAATAATGTGGACGTGGACGTGGATATGTGTGAACCACTCACGGGGATCGGTTCTCAGGTTCAGTGCACTGCGGAAAGCTACAGTATGTGGCTACCATGCCTGTGGTCAGAACTTTTAAGTAATTGTGTGAGGTGCTTTCCCCCACATCTGCAGACAGTGGTCAGTGACTCACAGAATGGGACGTTGCTGACTTCACTGTGCTGAGGTCTGAGGGGAAACAAAAGACACTCACACAGTGTCCAGGCCTAGACCAGACGGCTCTTTACGTAACACCGCACATCTTTGGGAGACTGGAATTACACAATGATAGAGAGACTGATTACTGTATGAGGCCAGAGGCAGAGGAGACTCTGATTGAGTGGACAATCCAGCAGTCAGAGCCTGTAATCTGGGGTGTGTGGGGGCTAAATATCTGACACCGACCGTGGTATTTTCTACGATAGAATCTTTGAATGGATCTAAAAATGTCGGGCTTTCCAGAGTAAAAATGGAAAATGTCAAGTTAGTCGTCTCTGACGGACCTTTGAGATTTATGTAGCCATTTATGTCACTTCTTTTATTTTAAACATCGTTGCAGTGGTGGCTTAAGAGGTACAAGAAGTTAGTTTATAGGTTAATAACTAAAAGGTTTTTCTTTGGATTGTGCCTAATGTACAATATAGATGCATATATTAGCCGAAATAAGTTAAAAAAAGCCAAGAAATCTAACAAAAAGCTTCATATAAAATAATATTTTGTAGTTTGCCAGGTCTTTGCGGAGCAGTCACGGGCCACACCCCACCATTTGGAGCTAAAGTTTTTCCGAGAAATGGCTGTTCGTGCAAAATTAATGTTTCTTGGTGCATAAGAAATGTTATTCCTGTCATCGAGTTCTACATTATGTTCCAGCTCTAGAGCAGGAGTTGATTTTTCAGCCAACGTGCAGCAGCGATGTGTACAGTCACATGACCTAAAAGGACTCTCAGCATGTTTCTGGGTAAAATACAAACGTGCAGGTTTTGCCCTTAAGAGACTGGAGATTTGTTGGGTGTCTCTAGGTCCCTGACTACTGTCCCCCCCTACCCCCCCCCCCCCCCCCCCCACCCCCCCCCCCCCCCACCGCAAGAGTGACTGACTGAAGGATCATTTTGACAAGACTACCTTATACGCAGTAGAAACTGTTGCATGGCAACTGATTCATCAAACCTGCAGGAGTGTTTTTGAAGTGCTGCCATTGTAGCTCAAATCACATTGACTCGTAGCACCTCTGTGTAAATGGACCATTTCTGTCTGAAATCATCATTTCTCAAAATGGTCATTGAATTATGAAAAGGCTGTAATGAGTTCATTTACATGATGTGGCCACAGTCTGCCTTCTGCATGTGTCTAGGTAATTGGTGCTGGTTAGTACCAGTGGTTAAGATAGTTAGGGTGATATGAGAGTCAGTTGATGAAGGATACTGTACACAAACGTACGATGATGTACCTTTTTAGAGGAAACTAATTCACAGAGGGGGAAATTTAATTTTATTAGATCTAGAAATTAACAAGACTTCACTCTGTTCAACTATCATCCAGTTTGGAAAAAAATTAAATTAGAAAGGGGCTTTGGGGCAAAACGCCCAATATAAAAATAAAACCTTTCAGATTGAGATATAGTTAGTCTTAATATAACCTAAATAAAGTTCACTGGAAAGACACAGTGAGTCAAAAAAAGATTAAAAGTCTGCCCACATGTGACTGAGAATTTGCACACAAAAAATAGCATGTAAGTATTCAACAGTTTTGTAGTTTTTTTTTGTACTCTGTACTGCAGGCTGTAGAACACAGTTAATGACAGCTGACTCTATGAGGTTACTTTCAATCTGCCCTACGGAACAATTACAGATGGAGCTTAAGCCCAAATTAAATGAATCCTCTCTCTGCTGTTACATTAATGTCTGTAATTAAAATGTGGCTGAATTAGCATATGTTTATTTTAATGACTGGACTTTAATTCCTCACATAAAATATTGCAACATGATAAGAAGTAGTGGTGGGAGATGGACCGAGAGCGTGTACGGTAGCTAATTTCTTAGCATGTGCTGCATTTGTTGTTAGAAACCCATGTAAGTTATACTGACTTTTGGTGCATGTGATTACAGTAACAGTAATAATAATGTTCTGTTGAATCGTTGAATCATCACCTCCTAGAACCATTTTAGGAATCCGAGCAGCGACTGATTAATGGAGCAGTGGTGAAAATTAGAGGGTAGAAATCAAAATACGACGTCCACACAAAGACGTGAAAACAACTGAAAGCCGGAGTGAAGATCACTTAAAATTCATCCCACTTATGCCCCCGCTAACTGAGGCCATATGCTGCGAGTTAAAAATAGAAAACCAGACCAGAGATATTAATTTTTTTTTGTTTTCAGTCAGAGCAGAGAAGAGAAAGGGACAGAGGCAGAGATCAGACAGTTCAGGATGTTAATAAAGACATGAAAGTGTATTCTCGCCTCACTCTGTGCTAATGTAGGCAAATGGAAAGGGAGAGGAAGGGGGGGGGTATCACAGGTAATGTTGCACTGTTCACAGTACTGTACTTTCTCACACATTTTTAGCTTTAAATAGAAGCCATGTTTTTATTTCTGTGGTGGGATAATCCCAAGTGCAACATTTCTGTTATTGTGGAATTTAAAACCCTTGGGGGAGAAACATTTCTTGGAATTCCATTATGATGGTTTCAGGCTCTTTTTTTTCCACAACATTAAAATACCTTCCTTATAACAACAAGTTTTTTTAAAGCTTTTTAAAAGCACAATCAACTACTATCAACTCCAAGCCTGTGTCAGGGATTAAAAAAGAAAAACCAGACTGGAACGATTATGGTATTACAGCAAAAACACCTGTTCCAAAAACATTATGGAAAGATTTCCTTTTTCTGCCGAGAGAAAAATAAAAATTGCTTGCTGTAGGTTACTTCACGACAAAATCGATACTCAAGCTTCTCAGAAAAGGTTTTTTTTCCGTACATCTGAGGGGAGAGAGGGAATAACAAGTGTGGAAAATGAAGGACATGAAAAAAACTGGCACACCGGGTCTCCATTATTACAGACCAAATGTTCCTGCTACGTACTGTGTACATAATGAACAGCAGAGACAACAGATCAGCCGTCCCGACAAGTGAGGGACAAAGAATCCTATCAGTCTGCAGCAGCTGTGCACCGGGGCCTAATTAGAGCACAATCACTGCTGGAAGGACTGAAAGTATTTGGAAAAACTGCATTCTAAGCAAACAGGGATTGACAATCAGGCCAAATTATTGCAAAGACCACTTTCTTCTGCAGTCTATTATTTACAATGGCGATAACCACTTTGGAGCTTTCACTGAATAAATGCCAGATGATGCCACTGTGCTGAACAACCCTGTACTTTGTGCAATGAAGCAGAAAACACTCCTATTTTGAGTGCAAGAAAACAGTTTTTTTCCTTCCTTCTTTTTTTTTTTTTTAGATTAAACTCGAGTGCAGCAGTCTGATTGGCCCACACTGTCCTCCTGAGTGGACGGCAGCTGTCGGGAGTTCAGAAGTTGTGAGGGATTCCTGTGTCTCAAACTGCCACGCTGGTTCCAGCACTGTGTCAGCTGTGACTCCCTTGTTAGCATTTAGCATCATATTGTTAAGTAACTACAACGTCCCTGATGGCAGATGCTCTACTGCAGATTAGCTCATTCTCTGTTGCAGCTTGAGTGGGTTCGTAGGAACACACTGGGACAAATTAGAATTGTTTATCCCACGGCAGCACCAGCGATGGTGTTGCAGTCTTCATCATCCACGTAAGAGATGGTGGAATGATGAGGTAAATGAAGATGATGATGGGATGGGAAAGATCAGTTTAAACACTGAAGCAGTGCTTCTAACAAATTGTAATTATGAACAAAAATGGTAATCACTTCAAATTCGAGACCTCAGAAGTTGTTGTTTTGCATCACTGACTGACAAGAAGGAATAAACACTAATTTAACTATTTACAATTCTTATAGACCAGATGGCAACAAATCGACGTAATAATACAATAACAACATTGCGTCCCCTATAGACTACAATCTGTATAACATGTGCTGTCTTTGTAAATATGTGCTTTTCATTTGTTCATGCTGCATGAAAACTAATGGAAATTCCCATTTCCATACAGTATGAATGCACCACTCTCACTGGGTTCATGTAAAACAACAGGCCTGCTTTTACTACTGTCACTGTTGGATTATTGATGAATGGTACAACAGTGAAGACTATTTGCATTAACAGTGATAAGGCAGACGTACAGTAGTATTCACTACTGTGGAAACCTGCACCTGGACCAAACTTATAAAACACACGAGTAATATATAAGAAAACATATGGTGCAATATACGTATGTAGTATAATAATAGTAATAGTGTAATATTACATCTACATATATGTAATATTTAAATGCTTTTTTCATTACATGTGAATATCAGTTTTCTCATGTAAAACAATAAATATTACATTCAAGGTATGTAATCTACTCCTTAACATTGGAATAGAATTTACATCTCGTTACCATGACAACAAACACAACATCTCTAATCTCTTAATTGTTTTGTAAAGTTTGCTTTTCTAGATAAATAAAGTTTTCTGAATCTGAAAGACATTACAGCTGCGTGGGATGAGTGCTGTGGTGTGTAATCTCATTTGTCTTACATGCTTTCACAGAAGCGGGCGAGAGTGCTGGGCTTCTCCTGGTTGCGTCGTTGCCTGAACCAGCGTTGGATGGTCCGCACATCCCAGTCCAGCTGCTTTGACAGGCCCTCCAGTCGCTTCTCATCTGGGTGCTGTGAGACAACATAAGAAAATACACACAGGTATATTTAAAAATGTGTTTTCACGTGGGTCTCGGTGACAAAAGTCAAACGGCACATGCACACAAACACTGGCTCCACCTTGGTTATGGCGGTGAAAACCTTCTCCAGGATGGCGTTAGGTTGGGCTTTTTGCGGCCCGTTGGCCTGGATCTTCAGGCCCATGGCACATGGTCTGGCAATGAACCTGCAAAAACGAGATCGAAATGTGACACTGTTATCAGAATCAGAACAGAGACAGTTTGGATCAGTGTTAATTAACTGCACGTAGCTGTGTCATTCACATTTATGAATGGAGACACAAGACAGTCAGTTCACAGGGGACATGAGCTGGGGACGGGGGGGGGGGGGCGGGGGGGGGGCGGCCGTGTCCCGGCCGCGCCCCAGCCCTGTCTCGAACGGCTCTGCGCACCGGCCCCCGCGAGGGAGGCCGGCTATCCGGGTCCAACCGAGGATCCGCGGCGCTACGG
>NC_024322.1:13524655-13544118 GCF_000523025.1 Cynoglossus semilaevis
ATTTTTCCAAATACTGAATAAGGTCATGGAAAAAAGGTCACAGTTATTAACATTCACTTAATTTTTTCTTTTGTTGCAATGTATTCTTAAAAATGCACATTATTTTTATATGAACCACTCAATGGCTTAATTCGTTTGAAATGTCCAATTCTAATTTTTGCCAGTTTTAAAATGCATACATGCAAATAATTCAACTTTATGTTATTTACTCTACCCTATTTTTGAATGCCTCCTGTTGATTTCATAACCTTTTGTGTGCATGTTACTGTCACAGAATGTTGAAACCGTTCATTTATGAAAAAAAGTGGGTCTATTTAAGAATTGAAAAATTAGGATTTTTGTTTTCCTTTGTTTCGGCCACTCTTTAAATGACGTGAATCACAGATAAACAGAAATTGTGAAGATGAGTGAAAGGCTCTGAGGAGAAGTTGGAGGCCTTAGTCACTGTACTTCCCCTCAAGAGGTTCCTGACCCACATTTGTCTGAGGAGGAGTAGCACTGGTTATCGTGGTTATCATGGGTCCATCAACCAGTGTACAATCACAACAGGGTCAACTGACTAAATAACTGAGACAATGCCTTTGGGCCGAGGGGGCAGACAGCATCACAGCTGAATCAGGTACGGGGCAGAACTTGGCTGCACCGTGCCGACCGTGCACTGACAGATGCTTCAAATGCAGATAGCGCACTAACGCTGCAGGGCCTGCAGAATGGATGATGGTGGTGATGGTGATAAAGCCGCTGATTTCTGATCTGGGCAGAGAGGATGCCATTGTTTAGATCACAGCAGTAAGACGACCCAGGGCAGCAGGATCACCGCCGTGCAACATAATACACACACACAACCGAACGGGACAGACAACGCAGCCACCTGGATTATGTGCCGTGCTGCTTTCAGGGACCCACCTTTCGAAAACCAGCCGTAACATAAAGATGCAGAAGGCTAAAGGACACGCCAGATACAGGTCCTCGGCTTGCGGGAACGTCGCCTCGTCTGTGTTCTTTAAGTCTGCCCATGTTACATTATGCGGTAGCCAGAACCTCTCGTTCCAAAACCACGCCAGGATACCGGCCATCTCTCCGCCGCTGCCGCTGCTGCTGCACTGGGTGAAGGGAGAAGCGGTTAGTCCGTCCGGAATTTGGAGCTCTTTCACTGCGATCGGAGCTAGCGAGTTGGGCAGCGAATGGTGGTGATGATGTGGAGGACGGTGATGATGTGGATTAGATATCTGTGTGACACCGCCGTCCGTGTGTTTTCCCTCAGTTCTTCCACTGTAGGGAAGTCGACTCAATCAGCTCCTCCGCAACTGATTGGTGCGTTGAGATGTCGTGCAGTACAGTCGGTGTACGTTAACACCGGCGAAACAAAGGTAAAGCGATCCCTGAAGCTGCGGCTGTTACACTGTAACCACCAGTTCCTTATAGACTTTAAACACCAACTAAGGAGTTTGCTGTGTATGTTGACCAGACGTACAGCGTACGTGGCGGTTGTATAATAGCAGAAATAATAATGTAGACACTATCAGCCAATATGGCAGTTCAACTGATTTTTTTAAATAAATATAAATAAATCGATTGTTAAATTCAAACAAAACAGACATTAAAGCTCATTTACCTATATAACAACGACGTTTGGGAGCTAGGCTTAGCCTTTACTGTTTGATAGATTGTGCCATCTACTGGCGAAACTGATGTAGTGAACTGTTGATGTGACCGGTTATTTAAATGTGTACTCGAGCAGATTCACTACAGGACAGGTTTTGTGCGTCCTGTATTAAAAAAAGTGTTGCACCAATAAATTACACAAAGGAATAAGCAATAGAACATGGATGGAT
The DNA here is from genome assembly GCF_000523025.1 of Cynoglossus semilaevis. NCBI lineage: Eukaryota > Metazoa > Chordata > Actinopteri > Pleuronectiformes > Cynoglossidae > Cynoglossus > Cynoglossus semilaevis. The sequence goes on from NC_024322.1 coordinate 13,526,491, forward strand.
GGATAGAATTTAAATTTGGTTTCACAATTGTGTTTGGAATTTATATAGAAATACGGTGACATTTTAAACAGCTGTTTTATTCCACAATATTCTTCTATTCTTAATCTCTTCAGAGTGACGTGACCTGAAGCCAATACCGATGGACACCAGGGAGACGGGGCAGTGTCACCCAGGACAGGTTGGTAGTGTATTACAGTTCAATAGCAGTTACATTTAGAGCAGACAACTCTAACATATACATTTTAGTGCATATTTTTTGGTTAGTTTATTATGATGCTAGACCATTTTTGTCTGACATATCAATGTACATTACAAAATAGTATATTGTAGCAGTGATTGCATTTACATAAAGAAACTAATTAACAAATCGGCTAATTATCTAAATAACGAACAACCTCGATATCTATTCTCTTAACTATATTTGTGTCCATTAACTGATCAACTATAATTGCCGTCTTTTTTGTGCGCTACATAATGAGACTTTACAGTAGTGCGACGTCGCCATCTAGTGGCCCGGTCAAAAACAGCAGTAAGTGTGCCCTGGGTGCATGTGACAAGTCAAATCGTCACACATCCGCATGTCGCTGTATTCAAGCACTGTAGTAACACTCTTGTAAACAGAAAGGCTGTCTGATACTCTAATGAATGGATTTCTGAATATAATTGTGGTAACTACACTTATATATTTATACACACTAAAGTCGAATACTGTGGTCTGTGTAAACGTGTGCGCGTGTGGTCTGTTATTTTTCCGGGTTGTGTTCGTCGGTTTTGTGGCTGTTACCAGCTGACACTGGGAGGAGGTGACTCTCTCTCTCTCTCCCCCCCCCTCGCTCTTTCTGCCTGTCTCTCTTCCTCCCGCCCGCCCTCACTCTCTGTGTGTGTCCATCTGCCTTTCAGAGAGGCTGCTACTAACTAGCGCATCATCATCATCACTGACACCATCATCACTATCACCGTCATCATCGTCATCAACATCATCATCATGGCGGATCAAGGCGAATCTCCGACTCCCGTTCACCAGCCGCTGCCGCCGCAGCAGCTGCAGCCAGTGCTGACAACCAGCTGGCCAATAACCAGGGAGTCGTACGAGCTGCAGGAAGTCATAGGTTAGTACCGCGAGTCAGAACAGAGAGAGAGGGGGAGAAAGAGAGAGAGAGGGAGAGCCAGAGCTGTGTTTATTCATCAGCTGGGGCTGACGACCGCGGCCTACCGGCGTTTCTCCGGAGCAGTAGCTTCCTTTACTGCTTTGTAATGCGGATGTTAGCAGTGACTACCGGTTCCTCACCCCTCTCCCTCCTCTCTCCCCCCGTCTTTCTCTGTTTGAATTACATGGTTGGCAATGTGACATTCCCTCAGTGAGTCGGATGTTGTGTAGCACGTGTGCCGCTCATTTGACAGACTCCTCACGCTGTTCTCTTACTGAGGCGTAATCAGTGATGACAGAATGATCCCCGTCATTTTCACTCTGCAATGTATTTACTACCATCTTAATACAAGCTGTAGGACTGCTTTTCAAAGGCCTTGGATGTCTAAAAAGGCCTACTCATTAAAAAAAAAAATCAAACTGGTTTACAATCCTGAGTGTGGTCCACATGAGGAAATATCCACTCAGTTACCTCAGTGATGGCAAAGGTCAGAGGAGAAAAGGTCAGACTTGAATGGGAGATGTTTATCTCTCATGTGCAGCCATTGACTCTACAGCAACAGCGTGATGCTGTTACGTCAATATAGAATAATAACTTAATTCCCCCGCCTACATATTCCTGTATTTCTGCAATAAGAAGGTACGGCCGTCACTAGAAAGATGTGTGTAATAAACAGGTCTGTGTATTGGTTTCCACTGTGGTAACCACCTGAAGAACGGATTCATCCTTATTGAGCTTTAACAAGCGTTTTACATCAGTCATTTGGGAGTTCTCAACAAGTTGCACTAAAGCTGCAACAATTAGTCGCAGTTAATGGACCCTGGAAACCCATTTAGTTTACCTAAATATTTAAAACACCTTTCTATGTTGGATTGTTTTATTTCATTTGTCCAAAAGAGCAAGAAATATGCAAAATCAATTAGCAAAACTCAAATGTCAATATTAGACTTGAGCCTTTTGACAAATGTCTACTACTGTATATTAAAGGTTTCTTTATTTTATGTTATATTTTAATACATTTTAAAAAACATGTTGCAACAGTGTTATTACATTTAATTTATATTGTAGACTGGTAACATTTTATTATTGTAAATAAACAATTTTAAATAAACAAGGACAACAATTAAACCTTTTAAAGTATTCCCCAAATACTCAGTTACCTTTGGATAATATGTAACATTAGCAGCTTGTTAGGCTAACAGGAGGTTGTAGTATAATTTCCAAAAAAATTCCAATATTTTTAAGTGACAAAACAATAGAAATGTAATGTCAGTGCAAAATGGAAAACTTCAAGAGTTTTCTTTTGCGTTGAACGCCTGACGCGTGCTGATGAGCTGATAAGTCCTATCAGTAATGTTAGGAAAGTGTAACCCAGCTGTTTACAGCTGACTCTGACGGGTTACGCAGAACTCACTCCTGTTATCTCAGTCAGCTGTCCAACAGTCAGAACTCCTGTGTTTATTTACTGTCTTTCTAATCTGTAAAAAAAAAAAAAAACAGTGAGCAGGCAGTATTCTGTAATTGCTGTGCGAGGCTCCTCATTGTCCCTTGACTCAGCTCATATGTATATAGCTGACAACAATAATGTAAACACAAACACTTGAGCAGCCGGCTGGTAATAAAAAAAAAAAACACGCCGCAGAATCACTCACCGATGTGAAGTTTAACTACATTTGCTACCTCATTACGTTTGTCCCACTTTTTCATTGCTGTGTTTTGGCTGTGACTCCAGGCAGCGGGGCCACAGCGGTGGTGCAGGCGGCGCTCTGTACCCCCAGACAGGAGCGTGTCGCCATAAAGAGAATCAACCTGGAAAAATGCCAGACCAGCATGGATGAGCTACTGGTGAGTACAATAAATATGGGCTATTTTCTCCGTGTGTGTTCAAACACTGTTTGCTCTCATTTTCTCTCCTCCCTTATTTCTCTTTTGCCTCTCATCCATATTATTTAGTGGTATAAACCTGACTGGGCTGGGCCTGCACGATTTAACTGCGTGCTGTGTGACTCTGAGTCACAGCGGTGGAATTGTAATGGTTAGGGAAGTAAGGCTTTCAAACTGTAGGGATTTCTTCTCAATGGTTAAAGCAGGGGTGTCAAACATACGGCCAGTGAGCCAAAATCGCCCCACCAGGAGATTCAATCCGGCCCCCTTGATGAATTTTGAAAGTAAAGAAAGGCACAAACACTTCATCTCCATGTTTTTGCAATTGATATTTAATTAAATATGAATATTTTCTAATATATTTGTACTTATTTGCATGAAAACAAAGGGGAAAAACATGGACTTTTTGTTTTTTAGGTAATTTATAGGTAATTATGTTATGCTTCTACTGGTCCGGCCCACTTGACATTACATATCTAATGTATGTGGCCCCAGAACTAAAATGAGTTAGACACCCCTGGGTTAAAGGTTTGAATGTGGCATTAGGTTTCTGACACATACTGTTACTCCTAGTCGCTCTACCAAACACTACCACTGTGAGGGAGCGTAGTCTGGGTCCTAAACATGTGGCAACGTGATTATTAATGAGGTGTAATGAATAAAAAAATGAATATGAAATGAATAAATTAAAATGATAATCATATGCATCCAAATGCATCGCCCAAACAGCCTGGGAGCTGCTGAACAAGTGGGGCAGCTGTGAGCCCTTTTATACCCACCTGCTGCTCAAGTGTTTTGTTTGTTTTTTGACATAATACCATTAATAATCATTGGAAATATTGCTTATTGCTTTTGCCAGTTATTAGGAACAAACACTCCTAATAAGAACCTGCCTAATCTGCCCTTTCTGTTGTGCAATAGAAAGAAATTCAAGCCATGAGCCAGTGCAACCATCCAAACATTGTCACCTACTACACCTCCTTTGTTGTGAAGGATGAACTTTGGTTAGTCATGAAGCTCCTGAGTGGAGGTAAGCTCCCCCTCCACAGCAACACGGAACTGAATCCTAGCTCTGGATTAATAATAAATGAGTGCTCAGTGACTGTGATGAAACCATTTGTGAATGCCCCTTTATCCTCTCCCCTTAAAAGTGACTTTTCATTGTTCATTTCTCCCATGAAATAAAAAGGTGTTTTTTAAATATTTCATTACACATTAGTTGTGTAACTATATTTGCTGTGTGTGTGTGTGTGTGTATATATGTATATATATATACATACATACAGTATATACAGTATGTATATATATATAAAATATATATATAGTTAGTATTTTTAATATACATATTTGTTTATTCATATATATATATTTTACAAATAATAATAATAATAATTTATAATTAACACACACTGTATATATATATGCATATACACATATATATGCATATATACATATATTTACTTATATATGTATATATGCATATAAATATATGTGTATATTTTCACACATAGGGGGTGTGTCATATTCAGTGTGCCATTATTTCCATGTCATTCTGTAGCTCAGTGTCTCCATTACTGTAGCGCTGAAAGTGCATTTTTGCTTGCATAGCAAGAACAACCAAAATCCGATGTTTCTCTTGTCACATTAGTGAAGCAGCTAAATCAGTGACGTGTAATCAATGTATTGCATTGGCTGTCAAGATGTTCTGTTCAGCAGAGACGTAACAATTATCACACGCAAATGAAAATAAATTGTGTTTGCTCATGAGTATTGATCAGACCGTGACTCAGTGGACCATTGAGCGTCTGACTTGTAAAGTAAAAAAAAAAGTAATTGTTTTTATTGTCTGTATTTTTAGGCTCAATGCTGGATATAATAAAGCACACAAGCAAAGACGAGGACAAAAACCGAGCTCTAGACGAGCCTATTATTGCTACCATATTAAAAGAAGTGCTGGAGGGACTGGACTACCTACACAGAAATGGACAGATTCACAGGTGACAATAAACACACTCTTGGTTCTGATTTTGCTTTTCTATCTTTAGTATTAGAACCTATTTGATGTTTTGGTTTGGACGTGAACCTGGAAATGCGCTCTCCTCCGCCACAGAGAGAGCTAATTCATGGCATCGTATTTATTGACCTGCGGCTCAGTGCATGTTTTCTGTTAAGCTTGTGGATTTCAAGGTCATTCAGAGGCTGGCCCTGAGGCACAGACCCAGATAATGATGGCAAACTCAGGGAGTCATTGGGGCGAACGGAAGAATCGATGCCGCTCCACACGACTTTGATGTTTTCACTCTGTTTGTGTTTTGCCCACTCAGGGATGTGAAAGCTGGAAATATATTACTGGGAGAAGACGGATCTGTCCAGATCGCAGGTGTGTAGAACATGCCGCCGAAACACGGCTGCAGTTTGGATATAGAACCACGCACATGCAGAGACACTGCATTGATTTCTTTGAGGTGGTATTGATGAACACAGTGGGCTGTAGTTAATTCTCTCATTTCTATATTACTGTCATCGGAGCCTTTAAACTGTACTCAGTGTCTCCCTGTGATGGGAGGAGGGGTTTATAAGAGATTGTCAAAAAAAGTGATTATTAGAACGTTGATATGAGACGTGAATTAAATGAAGGAATATTATTACGAGTCTTCTTGTTTTTGTCTGATCAGATTTTGGCGTAAGTTCATTCTTGGCAACAGGAGGCGACATGACGAGACACAAAGTACGAAAGACTTTTGTTGGCACACCATGTTGGATGGCACCGGAGGTGATGGAACAAGTGAGTCAGTGTCTCAACTGTCTTTATACCGTACCATGGAAGTCACTGCTGTTGACTGTGCGTTTCGTTGGTGAAAGGTGCGAGGCTACGACTTCAAAGCGGATATATGGAGTTTTGGAATTACAGCGATAGAATTGGCCGCAGGCTCCGCCCCCTATCATCGCTACCCTCCGATGAAGGCAAGTTTATCAAATGTTTAATTGGTTGTCAACTACATATATAGATAAGACAGTGGTACCCAAAGTGGGTTGCGGGTCCCATCCAGGGGCTGCAGAGTCATTGCAGGAGGGCTCAAAATGAATAATAATTTAAAAAATGCTACAGTGAGGAAAAAGCACTACTTGATATTGATATTTCTTTAGTTCAACGACAAGAGCCATTTAAAAAAATAGTTTATATAAAGTAATTTAAAGCAATAGCTTAATGTGTTGATGTTTTTATCTTATCAGGCAATACACAATTAAAAAGCAGTGTACATTTAGAGTGCCGTCTTCAAATGCGGTGAAAAGATAATATATGTTTCATAAAAGTTCCTGCCACTCGCTAAAGTGACAGTAAAAATCAAAGTGGCAGTTGGCCTTTGGTGGGCCGACAGCTGCATTCACTAAAGAACTTTTCACTCACAGCATTTCATCTAAAATGTGTTTTCCACATTTCTATCCACAGATTCCAGCTTTGATTTTTTTTCCCCCCATCATCCACTCACATGTTGTGTGGGCACTCCTGCCCGCCTTTTGTGTCTCTGCAGGTTTTAATGCTGACCCTACAGAATGACCCCCCCACACTAGAGACGGGTGTGGAGGACAAGGAGGTGCTCAAGAAATACGGCAAATCATTCAGAAAGCTAATAACCACGTGCCTTCAGAAGGATCCTGCCAAAAGGTGAGCTCCACTTCCTCAGCCCGACAATTTCAGTTGAGCAGAACTGACGCAGTAAAAAAAGGGCAGACGATTAACATTCACCACCGTGCTCATCTTTATCTCCAGGCCCACAGCTGCAGAGCTTTTGAAGTGTAAATTCTTCCAGAAGGCTAAGGTATTTGTTCATCTCAAATATTTGACTCAACCACCGTTTTGTGCCTTAGTAATAAGGCTGTACTTTTTTTTTTTCATGGGTTTCCTTTGGCTGGATGCATTTAAGGTGATCCAGTCTCCAATGAGGACACAATGAGGACACAAATTAATGTGAAACCCTTCCACAGACATAAGCAACAAAAAGAAACCTTTTTTTTGAATCAAGGGTTCCAAACTTCTGGCCCGTGGGCTGGATGTGGACCATAAACCCCCCAAATTTGGCCTGTTATTAGTCAATTATATTCAATTTAGCTCTTGAAAATTAAATTTTATTTTTATTCATTAATTTTACGCTGTTTATTATACAATATTTATAGGATTACAAAACTCACTTTTATTTTATTTTTTAATCAGCGTTTTTGATATGGCCCATATGTTTTCGAGACCCCTGATTTAAACACATGTAACTGAGTGTTACTCTGAATTTGCTGCCTTATCAAACCTATTGTAATAGACAGTGTTTATAAAAATCTAAATTTTTGGGGGTAAAATTTACTTTCTTTTTTGCAGAACAAAGAATTTCTTGTGGAAAAGCTCTTGTGTCGTGCACCAAAGATTTCTCAAAGAGCCAAGAAGGTAATTTTGCTCAAATATCCTTAAAATGATTAACTTTACTTCTCAGTACTACTTTGTTATCCCATAATGAAAAGGATCATTGTTTATTATGACCAGGTAGTAATCCCAGTAGAGTGGGAAAATGTGTTGACGGGTTTATTTACCACCGTGCAATATGTTTCAGGGACATTTACTAATTAACTGGTATTTACTAAGGTAATGAAGGACTTTGAGTTGCACAACAAACCTGATATATGTAATGTTATTGATCTTTATTTTTTTTTAAATATCCTAATTTGAAAAAACACATTCAGAAATGGTTAAATATATATAATGTAGTTTATAATATATCATGACAAACGTGACAAACAAGATCCAATTGTTTTTAGGGTGACATAGAGAAACATGAAGAGTTTTTGTTTGAATATTGTCACAATTTTCAAATTTCCTTTTGCTTAAAATGTCATCTTTCTGTGAGGTTCTGACCCATGACACCTTTTGGTCTTTTTTTTGGCTTGGATTCACCAAAATGTTGCTTCTGTGACTTTTATTTATTTCAAATCTAAATGATTTTCCATATCTTAGTGAAATAAACTAATACAGTCAGATCTTGTGTACGTGTAGTAAAAGTAAACACAAGGTCAAATACATTGGAAAACAAGGAAAAAAGAGAAAAACACTTTTTTTCCCACAGTGTTTTGCACAGTTGCCTACAGTTTGGCAGCAGGGAGTATAGATTTCAGGCTCAGCTGACATTATCAGCACAGTAAGGTCCCACCTGTATAGCCAACACAGAGGACGGAGCACAGGACCATTACTGAAAAGTTCATTTACCCCCACGGTGGGGGTGGAAATTCACTGTAAATGGAGGGCGTAGTGGAAAACACGGTGTGTGATGTTAACATTACGCACAAACCGGGCACAGTGTCAACAGACAGCGACGTAAAGTGTGGAGCCACTGGTAGGATCGTGTTTGGGTTTGTTGGAGTTGAGGTGTGACGCAGCCGCAACTGTGTGTTTTTAAACACGTTAATGGACTTCTCAGGTTTTGTCAATAGTGTGCTTCACAGCTTCCATTCACACCATGGATTTGCAGTCATCTCCAACGCGTGTTACATCGGATTAAATATAAGAGGATTTACTGTGTGCATTAAAAAACACATTTATCCAAACATACATTAACCCTGTAAAGAAAAAAAACAGAAAATTCAAATGTTTTTAAAATGAGATGTTATTACACATTATAAACGTATAAAAATTTTTTTTTTTGTTAATATAATTTGATACATCCACATACACATTTTAGCATCAGTGTTCATTCAAAAAATCGGCTTCTTTTAGCATCAGTGTTCATTCAAAAAATAAAAACAGTTTTTGCCCATGTTTAAAAACATACCAATGGTTTCACAGGGTTAAACAGGGTTAAAACGAAAAAATACCTTGTGTGTGTGTTTCTAGGTCTGTGGGCGTCTTGAGAAAAAAAAAAAAGGTGAAATTACTAGTGGGCGCTCTAAATGCTGCCTGAACGCCTGGTTCACTTGATACCACAGTGGATGAAAAACATGAGCCGCAGAGAGACTGTGTCCTTGGTACTTTTTCTCATTTGACCTGTGCAGTCCTGTGCATTATGCAGCCAGCCAGGCTTACACACAGCTTTCCCCCCGACAAGTCATACTGCAAAAAGCTGCAAAAGAGTCTTCTGACTTCTGTTTAAAATTTATTTTAATACATATGGTACTTTGTGTCCCAACGTTTCTCTGTTTCTCTCATAACCATCTGAAAGCGTTACCCTCTGCCCCTTTGTCCCTGGTGTTCTCACTGTGTTTCTATAGATACTTTGTTTTGCTGTGTTGTTTTTTTTTTGTATTCATAGTAAACAAAAGCAATTCTGCTTCAAGGTAACATAGACCAGGGGGGTCAGAAGGGTGAGTTGAAAGCCAAGCGGCTGGTAGAAAAATGTACTCTTTAAGTCTGCAGATAAAGGGACTTACCGTAAATCTCATTTATAAATTTCTATGTTGGATGAAAAGGAGATGGCAGATCCTCCGGTCAGCTGTCACCAATGAGGTTATTTAGTGAGTCAGCAAATTTATTTAATTAGGAAAGACAGGAGATGAGAATTTATAAGTTTTTTTTATTACATAGCGCATAAGTAATGCTTCTGTTATTTTAGAAATTCAATAGAATTATTTCATTAGTCACTGGGTATGAACAGTAGGGATAGGATTACCTAGTTGAATTGAGAATCCAGCAGATGGCAGCCTAACATCCACAAACAAGCTTCTAATTGGAGGCTTAGTGATTCACAACTGAGCCTACAGTCTGGTCTTTGTTTAACTGTATGATAAAAAGTAGGGTGAAAATGCAAAAAAAAAAGCTAGAATGACTTGAATTTTATTCGAAAGCACAATATTTTATATTTTGTCTGTTACAGCAAAATGTTCTTTTCACGTAACATCCGTCTTGTAGACCTGTGTCCGTATGTGACTGTTCGGCTGAGGTGTGCATTTGTTTGTGTCTGTCCTGTTAAAGGACCTTGAATATAAATGTGGGATCCCTGCTTTTGTGTCAGGTTAGGAAATGAAACCCAAGACCAACACCGTAAAGGTAGTGCTGCTTTGACTTTGACCTTGTATAGAGCAGAGGACTTTCAGTGAGGCAGGGGGTGGCCGCCTCCCCCTCTCTAATATTGCAGTGCTCTCATACCTTACCTCCCACCGCTGGTCTTGTCATGTGCTGCTTGTCTTACAAGCTCTTCCTGCCTCCAGAAGTGCAGCCAATTACAGGCTTTATCGATGACTGTCTCACTCGTCTGCTTCGTTATGCTACGTGCTACATTTGCATTTGTGCTCCTGCTGATATTTAACCAAGTTTGAAGTGTATCACTTTCTCTACACCTCAGTTTTTCGGCCACGGCGCAGACGTTGCTGCAGTCGTCGTGCTGTGCCCAGTTTCTTTTCTCTAAGGCTGTGACCTAGGGACACAAAGTCTTCTGACTCTCTAAGTTTAGTTAGTTAAAAATTAGTCATCATTAGGTAAACAGGTTCATTTAGGGCTGCCTGACCAATGAGGTCATTTATGTAAGTTTATAATGAAATGAATAAACTGAATAAACATATTTTTGTGTATTTTGTGCTGCCGTGGTTCAGGTTCGGAGAGTTCCAGGCTCCAGTGGCCATCTGCACAAAACAGAGGACGGAGACTGGGAGTGGAGCGACGATGAGCTGGACGAGGGCAGTGAGGAGGGAAAGGCAGCGGTGAATCAGGGCAGGGTAGGTGACGTCACACCCAGACACCAACCAGCATGAAGTCCTGTTATGGATCTTTGACTCCATCTGTGACAAGGAACTGGAACTGTTATCGACTGAATTGATCGATTGTGATTCATTCATTGATACCAGTTATTGATTTGGTTCCTCAATAAATTTTCTTATCGATTCTCATTGGGTTAGGAATAAAAATAAAGTGCGATGGATTGGTTAGCCGAAAAATAAAACCGGCTTGAAAAAAAACAAACCCTAAAGCAATTCCTCTGCAGAAATGAACATATTAACATAAAAGACTAGTTAATTATCAACTAACAAAGGTGTGTGAAAAGGTACCTGCAGCAGCCTCTGGGCCAGTCAGACGTTATTCACACACTACAGAGAAAACAGTTTGACAAAGGAACTGCACTAACATGAACACAGGACAGGGCCTGTCAATTTGTTGGCCGTATTTCCGTGCTTTGTTGTCGTCGGGCGTAGTATCTTTGTTGTGAAACACTAGTGGTGCAATTAAATATCCATAAATTGAAATATCCTTATATTTCGTTTCATAATACCGTACCATTATTCCACAGCACTGTATCGCGTTTTATTCTTATTGTCGATTGACAATTAACATTCAACTATTCATGGCGTTGATTCATTTTATTCTTCTCTAACAATGAGAAATGTAGATTCCTCTCTTCTAATTTTAGTAACCTGATGTTAGGCAGTTACATGCTACAGGCGTTTTTATCACAGTATATCGAAATATATCGTATTGTTGCCGTTTCACCGGATTCTTTCCAACACAATTGTACTTTAGTCTAAACCATATTGGTGAGCATGTACGTGGCGTCAACACACAATCGTTAGATTCCATGGAACTGGACTCCATTCCATTTGCTATCTATAATAACTGTCATCAGGTTATGAAACGTAACTCAATAATCTGTAAACTCATTGATTATTTTTATGCCGGTTTTGTCACGTCTGACCTTTAAATCAAATGAGAGTGTGTGGAGAAATTCAATACTCTCTTGTCTCAGCACTTTGCTTAGCAGATAACTTTTAATGTGTCACTAAAAGGGTGTCTGTAAGGAGCTGAAAGCTGCACAGATTGACGCAGGATGAGGAAGACATTAGAGAACTTTTTGACCGGGACTTAGTCGAATGTATTATAAAATAAATTATATTGTACCAGAGGTGAGTGTGAATAATATACTCTGTTTAATGGGTATGGAGGCGTCAGGTTCAAAATGCACACCTCTCCTAAATGCTAGGAAATGCTGCATCATAACATTGTTCCCTGAGGGAAAAATGTGAAGTCACTCTCACCTATTGATCCTTCCCTTGAAGGATGTTTGTGCAGGTTAAAAAAATGTGCCGACCACGACTCTGAAATATCAGCAACCTGTGCTTTGTATTGATTAATCTATGGCGCTGTCTGTGGTGCTGAACTACTGGGCTGATTTGTAGTTTCCAGCACGGCCTTTGTGTCAACTGTGTCTTCAAAAATTGATGTTTTTTTCAATAGTGTTTATTAAATACTTTATTGTATCCTATGTAGTACTGTCACATCCAAGCCTGCAGTACTGACATATCACAGTTCTTCTAGAGAGAACTAAATTACATAATGAATAATCACCGTTTGGTTTTTTCCCATTGTTTATTTATCGTTGCTCTTCTGGAGCTGCCTTATCCTCGGCTGATAAAAGTAATAAATCATTTCCTGCTTGAAATGTTTTTATGAAGATGTTTTTTCTTTCTTTAGGCTTTCAATTATATCTACACTAGGCTTGTTACTTTGAGGTGCTGAGGAGAGAGTGATAAATCTGTTTATTTACTATTCATAGTAAAGTAAAAAGGAATATTTAATATAAGAGAACAGCCTTGTTTTTCCTGAGGACTCCTAAAAATGGAAACTGATAATTATAAAAGTTTAGACATGAATTTAAATATAAAATGTGTACTTTTTTCGCAGTCACGAAGAGTGAAAGAAGAAGAAAAAGATGTAAGTCAATTCTTTCAGTCCCGCACACCCTTATTTACCGGTAATATGTTCTTGTAGGTGTTATTTGTTTTTTAGATAGACCTGTCTTGAGGGTGTTGTACTTCCTGCCTTTGGGGTTGTTGCTCAATTTGTGGACTGGGATACACAACTGGGTCACAGTTGTGCTGTTCAGGCCTCAAACTTGGTACTTTTTACTTTTAGCATTGAGCTGATGGAAACCTTAAACTCGTTAGGTTTAAGATTCTGTTGAGGACAATTGATCAGTAAACACATGATGACATCGTGATTACTACTAATAAATACAGTTATTGTTGGGCACCATTGGCATTTAATGAAATGAATTCCCTTACCTTGTTGATGTCAGGTGATCTTTGTGTAATCTGATTGTCTAATCCTAATTCCTCCTAGAATGAGGACGAGGAGAATGATGTTTCAATTGAAGGATTATCTATTCAGCATCCCCAGGTGAGAATTCTGAAGCCATCTAATTTGTCACAGTTCAATGACCTCGGTGCTAAATGACTTGTTTTATGTGTGATGTGAATGTTCCTTTGCATGTGAATTATACTCCTCTTTGGTACGTTGGCATACTTTGGCTTTGAAGACTTGTCTTGTCTCCTATAGTAACAAAAAGTGAGTCCTATTGATAGTTATTTTTATCGCTTGTTAAGTGCAATGTGAAGGTTACCATACCTCACCTGACAAAAGAACGTAGGTTTGACATTGTAGGTGTGCTGCGCGTGCGAATGTCTCCTGGAGAAAATGCTCTCATCAGTAATAATTCATAGTAAATTGCCGTCCGTCTGACAGCACGGCTCTTTGCCGTGGTATATCTCATCTATAGACTCCCTGCCATCGTAACCAATTTTCTGGGGCTTCTGACATTTTGAAAATGCAGCGAAGATGTAAGAGGATTTGGTTTGTTCTGCTGTCAGTAATCAAATCTGACAGCTACTCACCAAGCATTCTCGCCATTCTTTGCTTTAGAAAAATCATCCTGTATTGTACCATCGATGTAAAAACTATGCAGTGAACACCTCTTAATGGAGTTGGGTTTCTTTTAAACATTTCTCCCTCTGCTAAAAAATGATTCACTACTTCATGTTTGACTTTGTTCAAATCTTCCTTTCTGACGTCACTTGTGTTTTTTTTGCAGGTGGAACCGTACGAGGATACACCGTACATTCAAGGTGCTCTCAACATGGTTCTAAGACTAAGGTGAGACTGATGTTTCCAGACATTTTGATTCCTTATAATTCGCTAACCAAATAGCGCAGTCAAGCTGGCTCTCTCTAAATCAATTAAGAAATCGCTCTGCTTCTGCAGAAAAAAAAAAAAAAAGTTCAAATCTCGCTCTTCGCACTCATTATCACTTCATCCCAGCTTTAAGTGAAAGCTACTGACAGTTAAAATGATTTTCTGCTTGCTCCAGAAATCTGGCAAATCTTGCCACGAATCCCTTTCATGTCACTTTGTGTTACGCTTCACTTCTCTCCAGTCTGTACTCAACATTTTCATTTGATTTATTGTCCACATGGTAAAAGTGTATGAACATCAATATTATGCATTAAGGCACAGAGTAGAGGTTAAATGCTTTTTTTTGTAATGCTATGCTACTGACCTGAGCTATTTTAAGAACTCCCAGTCAGAACGTACCTGTTGCACTTGCTTTGCTGCAGGCGTGAAAAAAGTCGAAGGTTCAAATGGCTCAAAAAGATTAAGCTGCATGACCGCTAAAAGTACGACCCAGAAATGGGAAGGGCACAAAGTTTCTTTAGGAACTAAATCAATTTAAAGTCTCCAAACAAAACCCTGAAGTTTTTGTTGTTTAGCCAGGCTCCGTGTATTTGTAGTTCAGGCTTCACTGTCACTGACAGCACTGGTTCCCTCCCCAGCCCCCCCACAAGGCTTCACAGTGCTGTGCTGTCAGAGCAGATGCTGCAATATATCTGACACTGAAGGTTTCACGGTTGAACGCACTGGGTTTCCTGGACACAGTTTAGAACGTACGCTCATGTTCATTGGACCTTCAGCTGAGACAAATCTAAAATAATGAGAGCACTTCCATCTGTGGTTCATCTCTTGCTGTCTTCCTCATACTGCAGTCATTTCAGCTATACTCTCGACACACTTATGAGTTAGCTATGACTTGACATTAGCAGCAACGGCACCAGATGTGCTGGTTTGCACCCAGGCCTAGTAGTGAGTAGCAATAAGATTTTTTTTAATTAATCATTTTGTCTGTTAGAAGTCGCTGCAGTAATAAACGGATGAGATATTCATGTTTCTGGATCAGTTTAGGACTCTGGCTCTTTGTAACGAAGCCTTGAGGAACTCCTTATATACAAGTGAAACAAAAATCTGCTTTTGTAAAACTGACCACAGAATCAAAAGATGTGATCAGTACCATTCCATCCGTCAACGGTTGTTTTGTGATGGACAGTAACAAGTATTGCAGACATAATCTGAACTTTCATTTGAGAACGTTGTCTGTGGTTTTATTTCTATTGCTATGATTGAAAAACCTGACTGAAAGTCAATGAGGAGAATCTGTGTTTTAACATTTACTTTGACCAATCATTCCTTTTTTTATGCCCTTGTCTAGACACTAGGAACAAAACTAGTCGTTAACTGGAGCCAGGTGTGTGTGTGTTGGTGCAACATGTACAGGTTCTGTGTGTCACACCCTGTGACTAAGGTGTGAGGATTTATACATGTTAATAAAATTCACAACAAATGACCCCCAACAAGAATCTAAAATATGATCCTTTTAAAGCAGGTGTTCACACAGACAGCTGAAGCCTCCTGCAGACATATGTATTTCTGCCAGTCTAAGTGTCGGCCCTGTGGACATGAAGCAGGTGTGAAACCCTGTTCAGACACAGTAATGATACATTTCTGTACCAAAGCCATAACTCCAGATACGAACATAACAAGTAAATGGAGTGTAGTTCTTTTAGTACGGGCAAAGTTTTGTTTTTTTTGTACAGCACTTTTATACTTGCGATAATTACACAGAAAGTCTACACTGCAAATTTGTCTTTCCCCTGCCTGATACAAGAGAAGCAATCTTGGCTTCAGTGTCTTCGTCAAGGACGCCGCTATGCAGAGCCGAACTGCTGACTTTTCTATTAAAATTAGACACTCTGTGCCGTAGTCATGGAGAAAATTGTTTGCGCTTGTCACAGTCCTGCCTCCAACTGTGCGTTTCCAGATGCTGCTGTTTGTGAGCATATTGTAATGAGGGGGTGGGTACGGAGGGTTGAGCTTCAGAGTGACCCCTGAACAACGCAGTGATGCTTCTTCATGTAATTTACATTCTCTGAGCCTCACTACTTACAGAGACACAGGGTACTTTAGAGGACACAGTAGTGAAAGACTGAAAATGGTACATATTCATATGTGCATATGTGACAGTCTGCCTGTCGCAGTACTTCCCGTGGAGGTGTGGGGGAACACACTCTACTACAGTATGTGGGGGTTCCTCCCCGGGGGGTCTGCACACAACAGGATATGACTAATTGTTGTGCGCCTGGTGAAGAGTTGTTTATAAACCTGTGATGGAAGTAAACACAGACTCACACGTTTAGTTTCATAGCTGACACTAGCGTGTTTTTTTTAAGTTAAAAAACATGTCTGTATTTTGTAATATTATTATTATTTTTTTACAGTTCAACAATCAGCTCCAAGAAAAATCCAGAACGAGCTGGTGTGAACCTGTCAAAGCAGTGATTCACTTCACAGAGTAATGTAGTCGGCGTTTTAATAGAAAGAGCATTAGCCTGTTAAGTCTTCTCTCTGCTATGACAGTGAGCACATTTGGTATAACGCAGGCCGACATGTGACGGATGCTGTTTGAGATAATCTCCAAAAGCTTCACGCGCATTTATGTCTTTGAAACACTCTGGAAGATTACAGCGGCCAAAACTTGACGGCGTCATCCTCGAAGACGGCATCTTCTGTTTCACAGCTTTTGTGATGGTGATTATTGTATTATCGCTTTTATAATTTAAAGATATTTGATGTAGTAGAAAATACTCAACAAATCCTTTCAATCTCCCCTAACATCATATTTGTCTTAGTCTCCCGTCCCAGAAGCCCCGTCTTTTCCAATGTTGTTTACCTCAGCCACGTCCCTCTGCATCACAGATCAGACGTTAGGTGTGATCCACCTTGATGGTGGTGATGTTTTCTTGTGCTTTTCATTATGAGGAAATAGGTTTTGTTTTGTTGTAGCTATCAAGAAGGATTACTGCAGTCTGGTACGTTTTAAAGGAACTCACACAAAGGACATAATAAGGTGAATAAGCTGAGAGACTGCATTCATATTTTTTTTTTGCAATCTCTGTGGCTTTCCTCCAGGGTGGGGAATAGAAGAGATATTTATGGACCTCACAAATAGTATGAGAGCTGCATAAGAAGCAGTGAATCTGGGTTAGGCTAATGCAGTGGAGAATAGGTCTGAGCAAATAAAAGCCAGTATATTAGGACCAAACCTTAGTTTATTTTATGTCAAAATTCAGGTTTTAAATGCATCAACAAGCCCATTACTGATATATTTTTTTATTACTTTACAAGTTAATGGAATAATATAACAGCTTTGACACCGAAAATAGCTCCTCAGTGACAGCAGTCTGTTCAGCCACAGGCAAATCTTTTAATACTATTGGGATGAAGCAAATGTTTAAGTCAGGGGTCGGCAAACATAACCACTCAAAGAGCCATTTGTTGTTTCGCACAGAAAAGAAAACACTGAGAGACAACATCCTTTGGACATTTAATGGAAACACGACACCATGTAAAAACAAACTGACTGACTTCAACAAACAACCAACTGGATATGGGCATTTATGTTCTTCTGCTAGACATGAGGTTAAGACAAAAGGTCTCTTACCAAAAAATTATGTTTTCTCTCAATTTTAA
>NC_024322.1:13544218-13548876 GCF_000523025.1 Cynoglossus semilaevis
TCAGGATCTTAATGGTATAGTATTTAACTGTGATCGAAAGTTCTCGTACCAAAAAAGTATATTTTTTCTTAATTTTAACAACAGAAATGAAGATAGCAAAGTATTCTAAGGCAAATGAGTGTATTTTTAATCTATTTTAACTGGACTGTTTCACATAGAGAAAAAAAACACTGGACAGCTGCATACGGACATTTATGTTCTTTATATTTTTTCTAGACATTACAAAAAGGAGGGAACCCACATACAGACACACACACATACACACACACAGACACACACACAGACACACATACATACACACACACACAGACACACGGATTACACTCTTTACTTTCCACCGCCACAGTGAGCCGAAGCACAGGGATCAAAGAGCCACATGTCACAGGCTCCAGAGCTGCAGGTCCGACCTCTGGTTTAGGTGGTATATTGTTGTTTTTCTGTTGGCTGCCCCGGAAAGACTAAATCTTCGGTGAGAAGCATTACACTAATCCACAGATATGTTGGCAAAATACACAATCATGAAGCTGACAATTTGTCAAGGTTTAAAGATTTACAAACAGTGATCCAATGGATGTAATTGCTTTGGATGGAACAAAACAAGCAGGTAATTTGCCTCCTTCTTCAAAACCGATTGAAGGGAGGAGGGGGGTTATTTGTTTGAGTTTATGTTAATAAGATCGTCTCAGTAGAGGTGACGAGGGAAAACAGCAGCAGGGTGAGGGTTCTGTCAACATTTGACTTGGAATTGATTCAATGTTATATATATATATATATATATATACATTCATTAAAAAAACTAAGGGTGGTAAAGAGAAGTGAGGACTTGCATAATATGTTTATCATTTGGTGCAATGTCGTTAGAGCCAATGCAGCACAGACACAGATTGATTTCACTGACTAGAGCACAGAGGTGACATTTCTGTAAAAAATAAAATCAGAAAAATGCCAAGCTGGGGTTTTTTTTTTTGTAACTCAGAAAAACGTTATAACATATACCTCAGATGTCACCCATATATTTTAGTCAAAGATGATTTGAAACCTGACACCTCCGCCACGGCAGTCATCTCTTGTCGTCCTGCTGCCCTTTTCTTTATTTTGGTGCCATTTAAGATGAAATCTTGTCAAATTCTGTCCTGTAGAGGGGACCGTCAACCAGGCTTTAGGCGTCAGTGTTCTGTCAGAATCTGTGCTCAACCACGGTGTTTCTGTTTTTTGTCTTCTGTTTTAGGAACTCACGGAAGGAGTTGAATGACATCCGCTTTGAATTCACCCCTGGTCGAGGTAACTTCATGAAATCACCTGTTGTTTTGTTTATGTTGTAGTTTTTTACAGAGGAAAACCACAGATTATATTCTGATTTATGAATTTATTTAACTCCCATAAATAAAATAAACAAATTTAGCATTGCAGTTTTTTTTTTTATTTCCAATTAGTGTCAGCATTCTTATCTTTTCATTTTCTTCGCCAGACACCGCTGAAGGAGTTTCCCAGGAACTTTTCTCAGCTGGTCTGGTCAACGGCCTGGACGTTGTTATTGGTACGGTGACACAAATGTATTCTTCATAAAAACCTCCAAGTGTCTACACATAATTATTGAATTTAACAGAAATTAATTTTAACAGAAATATTTAAGAAAGGGTGTCAAAGGCTTTTTTTTCAAAGCTCCATTGGTTGTTTTGATTATTTCAGTTGCTGCCAACCTTCAGAAGATCGTAGACGACCCCACTACGTACAAAGTACTGACCTTCAAGCTGGTAAGTTTCCAGATGATTGATCGTCTCTGTCGGTTCTCGTTCACCTCGGTATCTGGCTGTTAACAGTTTGCTGATGAAAATGTCCTTTATTTTAAAGATGTGTGTGACATAACACAGACTATGAATACACCACGGTGATCCCAACACCAGGATCTCAGTCCATATCGTGTCACATGTACTGTAGGGTAAATATTTGGTCTCTGTCTCTGAAATTTTTAATTTTTTTCACAAAAGTCATACATTGGGTTTGGTCAAATAGGTTTGACAGCCATACTAAGACTCAAGTCTTTCTCTCCAGGAGTAGAGTGGCGAGAGCACTGACACAACACCCATGAAGTGAGAATAATTATGCTCTGTTGTGGAACAAATACTGACATTTTGTGCAGACGATTTATGGTGTGGGTGGCATCGGATCAGTTTTATGACGTCCAAAAAACCCTGACCCGTTTTAATAACAGTCCCACCACGTTGATCAGACAGCTCTAAGGCTCTCAAATCCCCACAGAGATGAAGTGGTTGTCTCCTAGCAGGTGTGAATCGATACAGGATTGCAGGTTGTGTTGCCCATTTTCTACAGAATCGCTGGACCAAAAAAAAAGAAAAACGCCCTAATTTAAAAAAAAAACCCAAAAAAATTGTGTACTAAACATAATCCAGTCTGTAAATACAAATCCACAGGCAGATTTTCTGACCTAAAAAATATGTTTTTACCTTCTCTGGGTTTGTTATTTACTAGATATCTATTCATTAAAAATGTTATCTCTGTTGATGAATCGGTTAATTATGAGTAATCCTGATTAATTGAAATAAATGAACATCCTTACCAGCATTCAATAACAGCAGGTAGATGTATGTATACTTTATACCTGTTCTATTTGGAACTTATTAGTATGGAAAAAAGTCACTGAAGAAAAGCAAAGATCTATTATCTTCACAGACACAGGTGTAAATGACAACACGTGTACTGTTGTGCAGCGAACTAATCAATTAGTTGTGGTAGAGATTCAGCAGCAGGTAGTTACTCCCACTCACCCTCTGTCGCCGTCTCTCCTCTCACTCAGGCGTCCAGCTGCGATGACACCGAGACCCTGGACGAGGTGAAGCTGATCGGCTTTGCACAGCTAAGTGTTAGCTGATGCCGCCTCTGAGACGTTTTCTTGGCAGACAGACGGAGGAAGGCACCAACTCAATCAGCAGCGACTCGACAAACACCCTGGAAAACTCACCTCTTTCTTCTGCCTCACTCTTTTTCGTCACTCTGCTGCCAAATTAAGCTCTACCAAAACTCCCTGCCTTCACCTCCTGCACTGACCTCCCTGCTCCCTGACCTTTTTGATCTTTAACCTTGACACGACATTCCACTGCACAGCGCACAAGAGCAGGATTAGGATACAGCCCAGGAACCTACAAGATGTACTCAGGTGGTGAAAATAAATCATTAGGGGTGTAGCTTTAAAATTTTTTTTTTTCTCTCGTCCTAAGATTTGACTTTGTTAATATTTACTCCAAAATAATCTCTGTTTATTACAATCAGAAAAAAAAATTCTAATGTTGTTCGTTGCCACGATGACGTATGAGAATGTACCATATAGTTCATCTAAAAGAAGCACATTTTCACGTTAACGTAAAGATTGTTTCAAACAAAAAAGGCGGTTTTACCGTTTCCGTAAGACGGCGTAAAACACGAGACCTGAATGGTACTGTGTACGTTTGCTGCTTTTCACAGTGTTAATGCTTCGTAATGATAGAGGTGCCTTGTTCATTTTCCTGTGCCTGAGGGTGTAGTCAGTGAATGACACCACACAGAGAATCAAACCTGCTGATCTCCACTTCACAAATGTATTACCTTCTCTGGCAGTGGTGTAGTTCACGTGGAGTATCTCAACAAGACAAAGATTTAATGCACTTTTGGGCTCAGTATGTGCCCCCTGCCTCCACCGCCGCCCCCTAGAGACTGATGCTTGCTGTCGTTACCACACACAAAAACATGCTAGAAAAGTTGTAATCTGTTCTGCTGAATGTCTTTTCAGCTTCCAGGCCATTGGACAAACTTAGCCGCGTGACAAGCCATTTGTTTGTCAAGACAAGTCCTGTAGCTCCAGAGTAAATCAAGTATTATGGTAGTAAATTATAACTTATGTACTAAATTTCTTGTTTTATAAAGTAATTTATTGTGTTTCCTTTGTACAGTATGTATACATTTCAACATATTACCCTTTGTCCCCTCTCTGTAAACAGCTAATGTCAGATTATTGACAAGCAGCTATAAATAAAATATTGCTATTATTTAAATCAAAGTATGTTTGTTCTTTTTAACTCCACTCTCAGGCTATTTACATCTTGTCATTGTTTGACATATTTGAGGTCACCATGCAGCATTTGAAAGCATTTTGCCTTAAAATGCAAGACTATGTCCTAAAACATGCTGCCAAGTGAATATTTTGTGTTTAAAAGTCCAAAAAGTATTTTATATGAATATTTGAAAAATCACCCAAAACATGCCTTACTATAGCCTTACCATCGTGAAAAAATCCATAAAAATAAAAAGTCCCCGAAATGCCTTAAAATGCAAGACTAGGTCCTAAAACATGCTGCCAAGTGATTCTTTTGTGTTTAAAAGTCCAAAAAGTATTTTATATGAATATTTGAAAAATCACCCAAAACATGCCTTACTATAGCCTTACCATCGTGAAAAAATCCATAAAAATAAAAAGTTTAAAAAGCCCTCTGTTAGTGGTACCAGGCTTCAAATTGAAATGCATTAGAAAAAACACCTGGTACCAGGTGTTACCAGGTGAGGGTTTTCACTTTTCTTTTTATATATAGCTGAATACACCTTTGATGACAAGCATGAGTTTTATTAGGAACTGACCAAGTGGCTGGATGGCGCAGCGGAATAAAACA
>NC_024322.1:13548976-13551761 GCF_000523025.1 Cynoglossus semilaevis
ACAAATACACTCATTTGCCTTAACATAGCTATGTTTGCCTTAAAATACTTAGCTATGTCCATTTGTATTGTTAAAATTCAGAAAAAATATACTTTTTTGGTATGCCAACTTTTGATGACAGTGAAATACTGTACCATTAATTTCCCGAACAAATCTCCGAAAAAAAAAGTTTCTCAAAAATGACTAAAAATGCACTCATTTGCCTTAAAATACTTAGCTATGTCCATTTCTGTTGTTAAAATTCAGAAAAAATAGATTTTTCTGGTACGCCAACTTTTGATCACAGTCATGCACTATAGCAATAATTTCCTGAACAAATCTCCGAGCTAAGTATTTTAAGGCAAATGAGTGTATTTTTAGTCATTTTTGAGAAACTTTTTTTTTCGGAGATTTGTTCAGGAAATTAGTGGTATAGTATATTACTGTGATCAAAAGTTGGCGATCCTTGTTTACATCACTGCGATCCTTGTTTTCATCACTACATAGTAGGCAGGAAAAAATCCCAAACTCAGTAAGTTTAACTTTGCTTGGTATTTATAGCTTTTAGAAATTATTATATTTAGTACTTCTTAATGTTTAATGTTAAAGTTTTGTAATTAATAAATACTCAGCAAGGGATTAGACTAGATAATTTGTACAGAATATGTAAAGTGCAGCTCCTACCTGCAGATAAATTGAGTCACAACATAGTGGGTCTGTTGATTAAAAGTGAAATGTTATTTAAAAATTGTGTAAGGGTCATTTTTGCATCTGAATGCTGGTGCACTCTGTGGCGGTACTGCATGAACATTTGCTTGCTTAACAAGGCAAGTGATAAACACTGGGCGCTGAGCAGGTCACATTCAGCTCCAATCAGTTAAGCAGCATTTCACCAAGCTCTATGCAAATGGCTATTTAGATTGCCTTATTAATCCTAATATGTGTGTTGTCAGCCGCTACTTAGTGAGATGCTCGGCATTTCTAAATCTTCCCAGGCTTGAAAATGAAAGTATTTGAATAAAGACAAAATTAAGTGGCTTGTGCAATTCCTTTATGACCACAGATTGAATGTTTTGGATAAATAATTAGTTTAAATGGGTTTGGGATGGTTTGATTTGTTATGAAACTGGTTAAGCTTTCTGTGTCTTAATATGATTCAGCAGAACTGTTTGTACACTTCTGTACACACTTTGCCTCTGGAGTCGGCTGAGTGCAGAAGAGAATGTATTATGATCCTATTTTGAAAACAAAAGGGGAATGCAGCTTGTCTAGAGCAATATGTAGAGCAGCATCTGCCAATAATTTATTTCACTAAGGTAGTCATAAAAGAAATGACACTCTACAGTGACAAGTCTGTGTCAGAAGTGAGGGGGAAGTGTTACTTTTTACTTATTCACTTGGGTCATGTAACACGGAGACATATACTGTGTTGTTTGTGTTAAATGTGGCTAATAATCAAGTGTTTATAATTTCCTGGGAAATCAAATTGCACGTAGCAAAGTGCTTATTTATGATTCAGTCAAAAACATGCAGGAAAGATAAAATTTGGGGGGAAAAAAGAAAAAATTCCTGACCAAAAATAAGTATTTTGCCAAAAAAATCAAAACGCTATATTTTGATGAGAAACATGCAAATAGATTATTATTATTATATTTTGATTGAAACAGATTGAAACAGAGTTGACTGCAACAGTTAAAGAGCACTGCTCCGTTCACAAAGCCCTTATGTGTAACATAAGGGCTTTGTTTTCCTGTCTGAAAAGTCCGTTTGACAGCAAGCTAAAACGGCGCACATATTCTTAATATAGCGTACATTTAAACGGATGTTTTTCTTTGTTAAGTTTGCGTCTTCGCAGGTGCATGACTAAAACACGTGCAGCTGCTGATCGCCGTCTACAGCGGGTGATATGATTACCTCATAAAAACCCACTTGTTACCATGTTTATGATGTATCGGTATTAGTAATTTTACTGCATCGTTGATTTCACTACACAGTTAAGAAAAATTACTTAATAATTTAGAACTTACCGTTCGTTGTGCAACTTCAGATGCCCGACAAAGTTAGAAAAATTGACTGATTAGACGGGGCGGAACTAAGGTTCAGGTCTGGTGGCGGAACAAAGGTTCCGCCCTAGTTAGTTTCCGGCGTAATGAGGGACAAGGGTTCTTGCGTTTCAAGTGTCTATACGGCAACAGGAAGTAGGAAGTCTTTTCAAGCCAAAACAATCATGTTAAAGTTAAATCACCGTTCACGGATGTTAAAGTCAGAGTCGGGTCGTCACATTTACACTAGATATAGTTTTATAAAGCTACTGTAACAAACATTAAAATTGTATTTAACATGACTAAAGAAAAGCAAATCAAGCAAGGCTTCTGAAGAACCAGAAATGTCAATTTAAAAATTGATTCTAAAAGAGATTCCTGTCATTTCATCAAAATGTAATTGCTCAAAGGCAGTGGAGCAATAAATAAGAATGAAACACAAGTGTTTGGGGATGTTGGTGTCATCTTTTATCACTATACAAGGACAAGTCTTTCCTATGCCATATTTGTGACTCTTACTGACTCAACATGTTTGTTCACATCCCAAAAATCTCATTAACAGTATCAACACTCCAGCTCCACTGGCTTCTGCCTCACGGCTCTGCGATAAATTACAAAGTAAAAGTTGGAGGTAAGTGCTTTTTTCCTGGTGGCTAAAGCAGTGATGGGTAAAAATAATGGTGATGGAAGAAGGACGAACGTGGAGTTACATAGGGACGAAGATGAGAGACATTTAGAGAGAATGGGGAGAAGGGGTGATATAT
>NC_024322.1:13551811-13587581 GCF_000523025.1 Cynoglossus semilaevis
AATAGCTGCTCATCTTGGCATCGCACTTTTGGTAAAAAAAATTTCAGGCAGAGAGCGTTATTCCCTGCTGTTTAAGTTGCTCATTATCCACACTTATGCATGTGGCGCAGAGGTGTGCTTGTATGGGAGAGCAGAAGCAACTTTTATCTTCCTGTCAAAAAGCAATAAGCTATTTGCTCGGAGAAATAACATAGTCTGACAGGCAGTGGTTAAGGCTGAGCCAAGTGGTGGAAATATCTAATTGCCGTGTTTCTGACAGATATTGAGATTGAGATTTGAGAAGCCTGCTGATGTACATCTCAGCATCTTCTTTTAGACCACAGCTGGACAAGAACTCTTCAGTTTTTTCCCCACTTAAATTAGCAAGGTTTATTTAAAATAGGGGTGAGGCATTGATAATGAATTTTTTAACCACTGTGTCATACTGATGTGACATCACCAGTGTTCAAACGTTTTGGATCTTTGACTTTTCTTTTGCTATTTAAACTAACTGGCAAGTGAAGTAATTCAAACAAAGCACATATGAAATCTGTAAATAAATTGCTGTGAGACGAAGAAGGTAAAAACAAGTAAAACA
The DNA here is from genome assembly GCF_000523025.1 of Cynoglossus semilaevis. Taxonomy (NCBI): domain Eukaryota; kingdom Metazoa; phylum Chordata; class Actinopteri; order Pleuronectiformes; family Cynoglossidae; genus Cynoglossus; species Cynoglossus semilaevis. The sequence goes on from NC_024322.1 coordinate 13,552,389, forward strand.
TATATATTTTGTATATTTAGAAATGTAATTTCTTTATGTTTTTATGTATATAAATATTTTGTATATAATACATTGGTTGTAGACGATTCTACCGAAAATGCACTTGGACACTATCTATATGCAGCATGGTCACAAAACAGAAAAACAGTATATTCGGGTGTAGTTATCTCAGTTAATGGTACTTTATTGTATCAGTACATCCTGAAAGTACAATAAAGACATGAAAACGACTTTCAATCCCTGACAGTACACACAGCAGTCATAATGAAAGCCAGGCTGATTACTGCCATTATTGTTCTGTGTGTCTGAGTGAATTAATGAAAATCTTAATCTGCTTTTAAATGACAATATGCTAATCAAGACATGCTCTTCTGCAAAGAGGTGACGTCCTACAAAGTGCACCATCATTGTGTTTACCTTGATTGGGGGCACACGATGTGAATACGGACTTGAAGTGGACTAAAGAAACTCATTTTTAATGTAGGCTTTCTAGACGTTGGAAGAAATGATCGTGATTGCTTGCTTATGTGTCTCCACGGAACGTTAAAATTGTTTTTGATTTTCCTGTCTGCTACTGGAGGAGGAAATAATCTGTCTTGACATTGTGAATATTTATGTTATTGTTATCGTCTTTGTCACAGTGTTTCCTTTCTTTCTAGGTCAAAGACCCAAGCAGCTGCTTCACCATCACAGACAACATGGGTGCCATAGGAGATTTAGATTTGTCAAAAACCTTTCAGTCGTGTTACTCTGAAAATACATTTGAAAGAGCAATCACCAAACGGCTCAAAATTACTAAAAGGTACTCAACATCAGTGTTGAGAACAATTATGGGATTTCTAGTTCTTGTCTAGTTCATCAAGTTTGTGGTTCCTCCGAGAGTCAAACCCAAGACCTTCTGTATTTGAGGAAGATGTTTAAGGCAGACGTGGTAAATGCTACACTACAAAACTGCTTACAGCACCACCAACAATTATGGAGTCTCTTGTTCTTGTCTTGGGCTGGTACTCAACACAGACATTTGTTCAAAAGTGCAAGTCAAAGACTTCTAAGATAATTATGTTTTTGTTTATTTTACCAATACTGCAGAAACCTCATGGATTTAAATCCCCCAAAACTAAAAATGAAAAAATAAATCTCGCTGCTAGCATGAAAGAAATGGAATAAAAACTAGAGAAACTTAAACTGTAACTCATTTGCCTTGCTAAGCAACAGCTCTGTGCCCCCTGAAGGGGCCCCCACCCTACTTTGGGAACCACTGTCCTAACATAACGTGACTGTTGTGGCTTTACATTCAAATTTTATTACAACTCAATATATTTTAAAATATGTTTTTTTTTAAACACTTCAGAAACACTACCATTGATATTAAGGTTGATTTGGACATTCTTGGTAAAAATCTTATTCTGTCAAAGACTGTAACTAATCTATAAACTAATGTTTATGTTCATGTAAATGTTTTCATTGAATTATTAACTTTGATATTACTCTGGTACAATAGAGAAGCTGCAGATGTGTCACCCAGAAAGGGGACTACAAAAATCCCTATTTTTTCATGTTTTTTTAAATGTGCATACGCTGCATTTTACTCACTCGCCTCGGTGAAGGTGACCTTTTTGCTGCTATAAGCAGCTTATACTGTAGCCACGTTTCAGATTTCAATTCTTCTCTAGTGTGTATAATCAGGTGTTTAACACACACCAAAAAATTACAATTTGACATTTTTCTTTTACAGCTACTACAATTTTTATTCAAATAACCTTAGGTCGTACCAACCAAACCGTAATATATTCCGACTTTTCAAGTGTTTGGTTGAGATGCTGAGCAGGGATGACATCTGACCGTGGAGCTGGTACTAAAATGATTAAAAATTCATCCCTGATCCAAGACTATGAGACCAGAATTTGATAACTACATACTGTAAGTATTAAAACAAATCATGCTGTTTGTAAGATTGTAGATGTGTATATAAGGAAACACAGAAACCATTGTAACAGGTTTGTGTTGAGTTTTCCACATTCACATTCAGTTTATAATACATCAGGCTTGGTTCTGGTTCTGGTTCTGGTTGAATAAACAGAATGCCTGTCTGTGTCTGTTGGGTTCGGGCCCTTTTAAATTTTCATTGGGCACAGACTGTGTGAGAAAAGTAAATGTGATCCAAGCAAACTATACAATGTTCCAGCAGTAGTTTAAAATATAAATAGTGTGAATATATATAATATATATAATATTTTGAATTTTAAACCCAATAATAACTTTTTTTGCTAAGCGCATGTCATATAAAATTATAAGATCAAATCATGAATTGATTAGAATTAGCCCTAACCCAATGAAATGATGCATCACCACAGCTGATGTGATGAAACATCATCAAAATAAATATTAAAATACTACTAACAATCCGGAGCGACATAAAAATAAGTACCGTGAACATCCTGATATTGCCACACTAAATTCAGGGACAGGATCAGAACTTAATCCTGCGTGGTTATATCACCATGACAACAGAATAATTACATTTATTTACATCTATTCACATATAAAGCCAAGTCAAGTCTTGTGACACTCCATATGTTTGTTCTACTGAAATTGTGCAATCTAACTTTTGACCAGAAACTCTGGTAGTTATGCGTTAATCCTTGTCTGGCACATCATCTAGTGAATTGTGGTTGTAATGGTTCTTTTTTCCCCCTTCAAATATGAGCCATCGTCCTCCTCTGCCTCTTATATGGTTTCTGTGTTCGTCCACTTTCCTCCTCCACTGTGTTCTCTGCTAATCCCCACCTATGCACACAAAGTCACGACCAGACACTCTGCCAACCACTCAACACCACCCAGGGATGACACTATCGGATATCTCCCCAGCAGATTATGGCCTTAGATTGCAGCGCCATAAACAAGTACCTGATCAAAGCGTTGAGTCATGGATTATCTCCGGCAGAACAGTGCACGCTAGAATTGACACAGATAAAGCAGCAAAATGTCAAGGAAGCTTGATTCCTTATTGAGTTTCCACTCGGTTTTATAAATGTGAGTGAGACATTGTCAAGTATTTGAGAGAAACATCAGTGACTGCGGTGGAAATAGGTGGTGGGATTTTGGGAAAGCAGATAAGATGATGTCTGTCAGTATTAGCCGAGGAACAAATATAAATCGCACAAGTTGTTTGCTTTGCTGTTCTCAATCAAACAGAGTGGACCGGCAGCTTCGATTTACTTCTTTCATGAACAATATTGTTTCATTTTTCATTTATTAGCATTAGCATTAGCAAACATGCACTTGTAATTTGTAAAATTTCGAAAAATCTAAATAATTAGTAAAAAATCCGTAATAAACAACTTCTGGGGTCCACAACACCCAATTCTTTAACGATCCTTCAATGATCGTCACAGTGCCACTGGTCTGTGGTACTGGCCAGTACCAGCCAACTGGTCCTTGGTACAAAAAAGGTTAGCAACCACTACGGTGAACAAATGGCAAATGACAAAACTATATTGAATATTCCTTTTTTTTCAGTATCATATACTTCATTATGAATCCACACAGTGATGGATATTTGATGCAAAGCTTTACAAATTATCCTCTTTTTGTCAGTTTTGTGTTGTCAGCAACTAGTCACGCACGTCAAAAGTTTCCTGCATAACACAGCAGCTGTCAGAGGCAGAAATCTTCTTTTGGGGCAACTGACGTTTTTGTTTTGTTTTTTTTTGCTATATTCAAGCCTTACATTTCTGCATTGGCTGCATGTTTCTAGCTCTTATGCTTTTTTAAAAACAGCACTTTTGATCCACTGCAGCGGCACACAGCAGGTAACAGACGAGCAACAACACAAGACACTGTAACAAGCACAGTTAGCCTGTGGGGACCTGTAAGGGTCAAGGTTTCCATTGAAGCATCAAACCAAGCGTCATACATGTGTTTTCCTGCAGAAGTCAAATCATTATCCTCTCACTATACATGGAACAAATCGATCCATTCATCCTCACGTACGTTAGCTAGTTTAGATGTTTTCCAGCAGCACCTTTTTCTCTGAAGCATTAGCATTTTAGGAAACTGGAATATCTGGGGAAAAAAAACCATCCACACATGGAGAAAGATCATGAGTTTCCACCATAGATAGAACTGGTGAAGGACTGGCTACATACTTGTCCTTCTACATATTGCGCAAGACAATATTTTCTGTTGACAAAGTTTTAACAGTACTTTAACAGTTCTGGATCCAGTGGTCCTTCCTCTTTCAAATCACAAGTGGACACTAGTCCTTCCGTCTATTCAGACCGAAGATGGAAAAAAGTAATGAAATAATTCCTGTGCTTTATCCCCCCCCCCTTTCTAAAAGTGGAGTGTTTCGGTATCTAACTGATGAATAGCAGCTGTAACTGGGAGCAGCAACCTTCAATTGAACTTGAATTTACATGTGCATCAATCATTTTACATCTTTTATAACACAATGGACACTCAGGGCTCTGATTATGGTGAGTTTTTGTCCTTGTCCTTGTGTCTGCCAGAGACAGGAGGTGGTATCAGAAATTAAAAGGGGACAGAGAGACGGGGAGGTGTAATCTCTCTCCTCCTGTCTGCACGTCTCCCTCTCTTCATACTCCTGTCTATTTTGAGAAGATAACAGAGCCCTAGCTGTGCTTTTTGCATGCAGTATTACCTTATTATTGTTTTCTTTATACCCTTCACGACACAAGCCAAATTCATATGACAGAAAAAAAAAAGAATCTGATTGAGCATGTGTGGAACCATTTGTTCGGGAGACGCTACAGGCGTCTTCTGTTGGTGCTTAAGAAATAATAATAGCAATTTAAGGTTTGAAATGGCTTTTGCTGGAGGTCGGCAAAGTTGATTCATATTATGTAAATTTGACTTTGTCAGTGTTTTGCTTCACACCTTTGTGTCTCTCAGTAGGACATCACCCTAAGGTTCCAGTTCCAAAAACTGCATAGACATTTTAGACAAAATTTTGTCTCAAAAAGAGGCTGTCAGATTTCACCCACCTTCCCACGACACAAAACATGTGGGTGGGCGGAGCTTGATGTGGCTCATTACCATATAAAGATAAAGGTTCAAAAACCAGCCATACAGAACAGCAGTATTAAACAGATTTGTAAAGACTCCAGTTGTTCTCCTTGAGTTTTATAAACTAAAGCATGTCACTATGATTTCATCTACTGTAGATCTCAGGAAACCACATTATTACCAGAAAAAAAAAAACTTTTTGGGTTATCATTATAGAACCCTCTGATCCAAGCACATTGAACAATCTGTCATGATCTAAATTATTGCAATTCTGATCAATTAAATCTAAAGGCATTAACATTCTTGTAACCCAGATGGTGTGTTATCATTTTTGGTTGTCCTTGAAACATAATTTCCTCTCTCCTTGAACTTCCATAATGCACTGTCATGCTTTTTAAACTAAAACATGACACAGTGCTGTAAGGGAGAACTGTTTAAAGAGTGGAAACCTGTTCAAGGTGTCATCACAGGCGCGTTGTTGTTCCAGAGATGCCTTTGACACCCAGTGTCACGATGTATAAATGGAGAACAGTGGGAACAAACGGGAGTGAGTTTAGTCATTGGTCGTATTTAAATATAAAGGTTTGTTCCTTGTCAGACAGACATAAATAACAGACATTTCCCTCCTTGTTGGTCACATGCTGTAACTCTGGGCTTTTCTGATTGTTCTTATTTCACACACCGCTTTGTTAATGTTGAAACCGATTTCCACCTGAGGTCTGGTCATTGAAAATTGGTTTAATTTCCCTGCTTTGTGTAAAGCCATCATTGATGGAAAACAACTTCACAAGGAAACACATCCTAATCAGTGTTGGACCCAGAAAAGGCACACGCTCCTCAAATGAGTGCACCTATCACCTAGCTGCTGGCTAATGAGCTGCCTAATTTAATTCATTACTGCGCTGTATGAGGGTTTGACTAATGAAAGCGTTCCTGCGCTGAATACAAAACCGGTGTCTGACAATAGTAGTGAGGGATGAGGTTTGACGCTGTAATCCTTTGTACATGAAGGTGAGTCAAAAAGTTCTAAGAAGGATTTTACAATTTTCAATTGCTTTGAAACAATACTCTTGAACCTTATCATGTGTGTCAAGCATTGACACTCACTCAATGAATATTATATCTATGGCAAGCATTGACACTCACTCAATGAATATTTTTGAAATTAGCACAAACATTGCAATTATTTTAAGGAACAGAAGCAGACTGTGAGCTGGTGGACAAGACTTCCCCCAGGATCCTACAAAACAAGATATTTTCAGATAAATACCCACTCGGTGAAGTGTTTAGACCAGTGGTTCCCCAAGCTGGGTGAACCTGCCATGGTCACCTTCTTTTTTTTTTTTAATACGCAGCTAAATTTTAGCTAACCCATGGACTCTTTACTATGCCGTCGACTATAACTGAGGTCATGAATCTTTTGTTGCATAAAAAGGGGAAACTTTCCGTATCTAGGAAAAAGAATGATCATAAAATGCACACAAAAGTGGAAGTCGGTTGCACAAACCACAACATCTTATAAACCGAGGATAGGAACCAGATCAGAACATTTTTTTAACCATTTGCAGAGAAGAGAAACCCATCCATCCACAGCCGTATGCCTTCGTCTACAATCTCTGTCTCTCTGCAGCCACAGATCACAATAGGGGGAAAAAGTCCATTAAGGCCTATCATAATGAAGAGGGACAGGATACAAAGGCAGTTCCTACAGAGGGGGGAGGTGATCAGAAAGGTAGATGAGAAGTCCGACTCACCCTCTCATTCCCTGGTGGTCAAGGCGAGGCGTCGGACTTCAGCTTGTGCCGATGCAGCAGGACAAGGTGATGAATAGAAAGACATTGGCCTGAGCCATCAGCCTACAGTACAATCTCATCACCACAGCTCCCACTAGTCTTTCTTTAGTGTAACTCTTGTGTCCACGTGGCTTTGTCTCACACCAAAACAGCTATTGTAGCTTATCGTCAGTGTCAAATAATGAGTAATTATCCTCTTACTGACCCTAACTCACACAGAACGAGTTTTCCAGTTCCTCAACGAGCATCGCTATGAGAAGAGAAGGCCTCACGTGATGTAAATGTAGTAAATGTAAAACTGCTTCTCACACACTCTATACTAGCGCTAGCTTGTTTGGAAAACATTTAATTTTTCTCACCACCTAAAAACATTTGAATAAATTATCCTGGTTAATATCAGTTTTAGAAAACTAGTATTAAAGATGATGAGTCCAGTTCAACAGACACGTTCACATTGTTTTCTACATCCATTCATGTTCAGTGCATTGCTTTAAACACCAGTGAATATTTGTTAAGAGTAAAAGTAAATCTGTAAGTCTGTGGCCTGTTGTCCTGTCTGACTGAAGAGCTTCACCGACCTATCAATAACAGATAGCTTGGTATCGGATCCTTAAAATAACCTCATATACAGCAGTACGTACTGTACATAGTAGCATCTGCACAAAACTTTGTTTCTATTATACCTCATTTACCCACGCGGGCTGCCCCAGTGCGTTGTGGGCCACGACTGGTCTTCAGATAAGAAATGTTGACAGATGGGACACCCTGCTCTCCCCCTCCCCCTGGGCACTGTGCCTAGAAGGCGTGGCACCCCCCTCCTCAGACCCAGTGCCAGGATCGCAAGCCTGCCTGGGAAGGAGAGAAGTTATTTAGCGTAGGGGGGATGTTCCCATTAGGTTGATGAATGGCCTAATTACTGGAAGTAAACAGCCCTTGGGAGATAAAAGACGAAACAGGGTCTACACCAAGGAGGTATTATAGGCTCCATCCAGCCTGGATTAGGAAGGTAAAGCACAGCTCGATTATTTGCGTCACTGTGTCATTGTCTACACTCTTAGCATCGGTTTGGGTTTCTTAGTCGCTCTCGCTTTTATTGCATTGCCTAAGTGACTGCACCCCATGCTACGTCTTTAGGGTATCTGAATGTTGTGGGAGGCTCAAGGAGACATACAGTACATTTAGTGAATGTTTACTAAATATACAAAAGGCTGCTAGCTATCCTGCGATAATATTAATATTAACTGTCAAATAAAAAATCCTTATCAATCAATTAAAATGTTTCAAAACAAATAATGGCATTGTCGAACTTAGTTGGAATCTATTGTGAATATATCAAACATTTTGTATCAAAATGTATATTAAGAATGTGAAGCTTTTGTGATTTAGCTTTGACTATTTTAATCATAATGTAGCTGTGGATTAATCGTGATTAACAAATAAACAAATGTTTATTGCTATTATTGTTCTGTACGGTGTTAAGGTGATGCTCTTTTACATTTTCTGTAAAGTAAATATTTATTTCCTAAACGTTAACTGGCTTTTTTAGTTTTAGATAATTGTTCAATCCATTATTTAAAAACTAAAATCTCTTTTTCGTGGCCTGTCAGTCACTGGCGTCAGCTCAGTGGCTGAGTTGAATCGCTCATGACAGTGCGAGTCCGTTCCAGTCACATCATCTGCTGACATGTCACACCATCCTGCACTCTGGGTGACTTATACCTTCATGATTAAATCATGCACATTACATCTGCTTACTGTGTTTTCTTACTTGAAAGCACAAACTGGAGCACATGGAGCCATGCCATGGTATATACTGCGTACTGCAGTGTCACTACGATGTACAACATAAACATACTGTATTCTCTTCATGTCCTTCAACTCAATAGTTTTCACATGCCATAAGAATTCTTTTCTTAACTAGCTTTGTATTTTATATTTTCCCCTCTTCTTGTCTGTTTTGTACTAAAATCCATTAAAGAAAAATAAAGATTCATATTTTGGCACTCAATGGTGACGGGTTCACCTTCGGAAAAGCCTAAAAAAATCAATCAAATCAATGATCTAGTAACGTGACTTTCAACTCAGTTCACCTTCCAGGAATAAGGGCTACATTGTCATTTAGATGAGGATTTATCTTATATTAAGAAAAACATTTGATTAGCCTTCAAGACAAGAACATTTAGACCCACCCTCACACTCTGGAATGTACAAAAATCTAGTTCATACTTTTACTAAATTTACATTGGACTGAAGGACTTATTTATCATCAGGATGCCCCAGTATGTCTGTCAAAAGTCTTAAGCTAAAGCTGAGCACGAGTGCTTAAAAAAGATATCAAAAACACCAACGTCATCAGGGTTATTTTCGTTTTCAAGATGTTTAAAAATTGTAGCTACGAGATGAGGATCCCGCTTGGATGTTCTGTTCAGGGAGCTCCTCCTCATCTTCTCAGCACATGTTACTACTTAGGTTGTACCTTCTGTTCAGTGACACTGTGTAAAAGCAGCTACAAATGTCAGTAAATAGCTGAAAATAAAAAGGTTCAGGAAAGTATGGCGGTCCCTGGAAGAGCACTGAAAAGGTTTGAGACCTTTGGAGAAAAAAAAAGAAACAAAGATGCAAAAGCATAAGGTTATCAATTCTAAGATGATACGAGACCGATACGAGACCTGTGTCCGTTTTCTCATTTCTCCATATCATATGGATGCCCTTTGACAGATGCAGATGTTTGTGATGTCTTTTTCTTTCTCCGAACAAGGGTAAAACAAATGAGCAGTGTCTGAAACACAACATCAAATTAAAAGGATGAACTGTTCCCTCGTTCCCACAACTGAATCACTCTAATTATTCCTAACATGAATGAATCTTCCCGCTTCTCCCTGCAGGTTCCAGGACTGTTTCTACGTTCTCTTCTTCACCTCTAACATCAACCTGTGCTTCTTCAACTGGGAGCCAACAAACAACAGATAGTGTGACACACTCTTTTGTTTTCAATTTACCACAACACTTTGTTTGCAATTTGTTTAGCAGCTTTACATCATGTGAGACGATGCAGACCTGTCTTTAAAAATGCATTTAAAAAACAGTTCTTACAACTACTATTGTCACTGAACAGAACTACTAACATTATTACGATTTCACTACTGTGGGTCAAAAAAATCCTGAGATTTTAATTCCTTGCCTTGATTTCGCCCCCCTGCATTACCTCCATGTCCTTCAGGGGGACTCACCCCCCACTTTAGGAAACACTACCTTATTATGTCCCTTACACACTGCTGCCTGTGTCCCGACGTCCCCTGTCCAGACATATCTATTCAGCATTTTTTTATGATCGATTACGTATTTATTCAGGGGGAACCACTGGGTCTATGGGGATCCAGAAAAAAAAAACCAGTAGAGATTTTCACGGAGTCTCCTGCTCAGCAGCATGTGTTTAAAAGCCTCCTTTAACCTTGATCATGAACGATGAAGAACATGACACCTAATAAGTGTTTTTCATTGTTCATTCTCTCACCAAATGCATAAATCACCCAGGCGTGTATAGTGAAGGGTAGGCTGGACAGTACAGAGCTGCATACATGTGCAGGTGAGTGAGCAGTGATGAAGTAGTACACAGAACTGAATCAGTACTAGAACAATACGAATCTTTAGAATATTTTCACAAAGGATTTGTTTATATTCGGCGTTTCATTTTTCAGCAACTTAACGATTGATCATAAGCAGCTGAGTATTGTGGGCTAAAGGATTAATCTGTGTTTTTCAAACTTGGGGTCGTGGCCCCCCCATGGGGTCACCTGGAATTCAAATGCGGTCTCATGAAATGCCTTGATTTAATTGATTAAAAAAGATTACTGATAAAAAATAATTTTCCCACTAATTATTATTAATAATAATAATAATATTAATAATAATGATTAAAAATCACACAATTTAAAACAACTCCAGGCGTTCTCTTTTGTGAATATAAATCAAATTCAACTAAAAATATGACAAGATATGACAGTATAACAACCAATGTTCAAAAACTAATTCTAGAAAGAAAATGTCTCTGCGTGTCAAAATGATGACGCAGGTTCTACCAGTTTCGATGTACAAACATTAGCACATGTCACTGATGGTAAAAAGGTCATAATGTCAAAGAAGAGCCAAACCTTTCTAATGAGAAATTATTGGTGAAATTAAAATTTAAAAAACTGAGCTCTGACTCATAGTCGGCGTTCGTTGGGAGGCGATGCCACCTGCCACGGGAGACTGTGCCAGGGCAGATGGGAAATCAGCAAGTGGCATTCTTTGAATGAGAGCATTAGTATGACACAATCACCATAGGTTGGTCAGGAGAGTATCCAAGGCTTCACTTAGTCTTTAACCTGTTGTAGATCAGCGTTACCATCTGACCCCCCCACACACAGAATGTACAGCTTGGGGACAAAAGGACAAAAAAAAAAATTAAAAACTTCTCGCCATGCTGTAATATTTTATGTTTCCATTTAATTTGGTTTAAAATGTGATGTTACTGTAGCATTTATTGATCAATTTTTAAAGTGTTGAGAATCCTGTTAAAATAAAATATAAACTCTGCTGTTTTCCATCTTAGCCCAGTAGGAAGCGATGCATTACTGACTTGGGCTTGAATCCAACATATTTGCCGGTGGTCTTATCCCTTGGCTTCTCTCCTGACTCTGTATATTTACATAATATTTTAGCTGACGATAATGACTAACAAGGTCTATTTTGACACGAGACTCTGTTTTTAATAAATTCAAGTTTTTTGGTGTAGTGTAAAACACAGTGATGAGCCCTGACTCATGCTAGTGGGCAAAAACTTTTTTTTTTTAGGTATCCAGACACCGTAACTTTAGGTGATTTTGCTCAACAATAATCCTCCCAGTTTCTGGTATTACTTTTGTAGTCTTTAGGGGTTATCCTAACTTTGTGGTAAGTGGTAAAATATAACTCCCTAACAGGGGAAAACAGCAAAGTCACTGGCTAAAGGACTTACTGAGCAAATGCCGATAAAAAACAAACAGAACAAAAAAACAAAGAAATTAATCCAACGGGGGAGAATTATCCAACTGGGAGAGGAACAGCTGAACTGAAGTATCCTGGGAGACAACGCAGATAAACTGACAAGGACACGGGGAAATAGACTTACACCAGGGAGGTGTGGGAACAGGTGCAGCAGATGAAGCCAGGTGAAACACATTAGGGAGCGGCACACGGTCACAAAGGAGCATTAGTAAGGCATAACAGGCAATACACCGAAACACAACGAACCGTGAAGAGGCCTAATCATGCAACGTCGACAGAACAGCCCAAATTTAAATCACAACAACGAAAAGGATGCCAGGAAAAATATAACAACAAAAAAACCAGACCAAAGTTCAGGAGATGATTCATATACGCCTGCTAATAAATATTCAAAAAGATTTAACTTTTAACTTTTAAAATAGTCTTCAGTCATCAAAGTAGTGAAGGTCATGAAACTTATTTCCACATTTATAGGGTCGACAAAAAGCAACAAATGTTTCAAAGGCCAAAAATCCTTGAAAACCCAGGATGTTTTGAAATATGTCCCTTATAATCGTACAATATTGCCTTTGTGTCTTCTCGCACTGAAAACGGTCATGTGGATATTTACCTACATCAGTACCAAGTACAATCAGATGTTTGAGTCAATTCAATGGTTTTTTGAAATGACAATTATTTCACAATGTCTTTTTCCAGGACCCGTGATGTGTCCACCTTTTATACTATATGTTGTCACTTGTTAAAAGCTGCCTTGGTGGGTGTAAACCTCCCACAATGCAACATGTTGGCCTTTTTATTTCAAATGAGGTGGAGACGGTTGGGATACGTTGAACAGAGATGTTGGACAAAGAAGGTTGGGGATATAGGTGATAGACAAGAGAGGGAAATAAAGAAGACTGCAAAAGATTTGTGGATGTCACAAAAGACGGCATGGAGATTATTGATTGGACAGTAGAGGAGGTAAGGTGGAGGTAGATGATAGGCTGTGGCGACCTCTGGAGGGAGCAGCTGACAGAAGAAGTAAAATGATTCAATGGAAAATTCTGACCCTAAATGGCACTTTATGTCTGTTCTTTAAGTTCTGCACATCATGGTCCACTGGGTCAAAGAGTTGGAGATTTACAGTTTATTTCAGATGAAAGCACCATCACTAAATGATGAGTCTAGAACATGTTCACCATTAGACTGGATTCACTACAGACTTTATCCAGTTCCGGTTCCATTCCCCTTACCTTCTCCATATATATATATATATATATATATATATATATTTGACCAAGCCCCCTGACCACAGCCCAGCGCCTTCTCCGTGCTCCGCTCCAACCCTGAAGAGTGGATCACAGGAGATGAAAGGGCTCGGGCGGGTAAAGCTCTCTTCCTCCCCTCACCGCACATTTCAGGTAGTTATTCATTCATGACAAAACCCATTCACGCTCTGACAGCCTGTGTTCTCTCTGATGTATGGTGCTGTCTCCTGCCACCATCCCGGCCACGTGCACCGGGGTCCCCACTGCTTTGCCCCCTCCTTCCCCCCCAACTCTGTCCTGTATATCGCTCTGACAGGATGTGACGTTGGTTTGGGGTGGGGGTTTATTCCTATATGTGACGGGAGTGATACATGACAGAGGAAATACGCTGATGGCGTGAGTTCTTGGAAATCTGTTTAAGATCGCGACGGCCCCGTCGCGTGAATATGAATGAGGGAGAGAAATGGATGCTCTTACCTCTCTTTCTATGTGTGCATGTGTTATTTACTCACATTTCATTCTGTGAGCACACAACCCCCGCGGTTTCTCTGGCAGACCCGGTGAAGGCGGTGAAAAGTGAGGGCGGCTACAGATGAATAGATTTGCCCTCCCAGCCTTTTATTATTGTCTGTTCAACACAGGCAAATCAAAGTGGATTTGAATGCTGTTTGTGACGGTAGAGGTCAACTGGTAAATCAGTATTCTCTATTAGAACACACATGTATGTCCCTCTAGGCGCCCCCACGAAAAATAAACAATAATAATAATAATAATAATTATTATTATTATTGTTACTGCTATCATTAATATTATGCACGTGGGAAATTATGATTAGTTTAGTGGTTTCAAAAGTAAGGGGCGGGCTCCAAGGGGGCACTATTATTTCTGGCCCGAGCAAAACAAATTAATTTCAATTTATTCTCTCATTAATTTTCTTCTCTGACAATTGTATACTTATATATTGCCTTGTTGTCAGCAAAACAAATTAATTTCAATTTAATATTTTCTTCTCTGATAATTGTATACTTATATATTGCCTTGTTGATTTAATAAAAATAATTAACAATGTATTTTTAATGTGGATTTTGTTCACTAAATATATATGTTCATGTTCATGACTGCAGTCACCAGAAATGTTTGAATAATTTGATTCAAAGCCTTGACAAACACAACTCTCACATTGAGCTGTCAGTGTGAGGGGAGTAAAAGTGTGCCACTGATTATGATTTACAGTAATCTGAATTATGTTTGAATGTGTTATGTTTTCAAATAAAAAATCATTCTTCTCAATGCTTTAATAAGACCTCCGTGTAGGAAAAAATGGCAAAGAAAGAGAGTCGGCACATGTCAGTCTATTTCAAGCTCTGAGTCTCAACTCGAGTGTTGGCTGCAGCCCCCACTCTCTCACACTCCCACCTACTTCTCCATAAAACTTCTGTGGGCTCATATTCTCCATCATCACATTCGTTTAGTCGTAACAGCTAAGGGATTTATTGTAACTTTTTTTTTCTGACTAATTTGTCAATTTTTTGGTTCTGGCATTTGAATTTACAACCAAGGAGCCAAAACATGAAAAAGTACTCTAGAAGTTAATACTTGAATCTATTATAATGATTGTTCAGTATACAATGTCAATGCATTGTTCCAAAGGAGGTGTGAAAAAAACTGGATCTCACTGCCAGGATAAAAATAAGGAAATCTTAACAGGACACAGACTTATCGGTGTGAAGCTTCGGCAGTAACAGATTGTTATTAGACATGTTTGCAAGTTTTGTTCAAAGTACCAGAAGGAAAAGGAAAGAAAAAAAAAAGACAGAAAACATTGGTCAAAAATAGATACTGAGAAGGAAATGGACAAGGATAAGGACACAGTAATATGCAAAGCGTAAAGTTGTCTTCAGAACAGAAATAATAAAAGTATATGTTTTTAATTCTGCAATTGTAATGTTACAATTTAGCCCAGATTTCTGTTGCTAGGAAGAATAGGAGAACAGGTTTTTTTTTGCCTTTGACGTCCAATAATGAATTGAGTGATTTAGTTGGAGAAATTCTTGGCATTTCTTTTACTAGCAGACAAATCATGAGTGCTTGTGTCAAAAGTTGTAATGTCTGAGAGAAAAGGTGTAACGATTATCCCTGGTTTGCCCTAAGTTTAAGAGCAAGAGAGTTTTGGGGGGTTTTATTTATAAGAAAGACGGAGAAATGTTGAGGAGGATCATCAAAAACTCACTCTGTTTTCAAGCTACAGAGTGAAGTTCAACCTAAGCTGCTTCATCCATGCATGTTAAATATGTCTCTCATCCTGAGTCACCTTCACCTGACAGCAAACAGAACCACAGTTCATTATTCAAAGCGGGGCTAGCAAGAAAACCGCTCACTGAACCTTCACAGAATAGTTTGGATAAGAGGATTTGGCCAATATCTTATTAGCTTAAGGGCCACTGTTCATTCTGCCCTTACTTTTATTTGGGCAGCATTGCTCTGGATTAAAGCTCTAAATAACAAATGCCTCCAAGCAAGTTTATCTGCTTTTTCAATTTGATTCAATTTTAAATTACTGCCTGTTCCTTTTTTTTTACAACTGAAAGAACCTGGTGAAAAAAAAAAAGCTCCAACAGAGAATACAGAATGCAGTAGACGTTCACATCACTGCAGTACAGTACCAGCTGCATCTCACATCAGTGTTTTACTGCCCATGCTGAGAACATATTCCGTTAACTCCCAACAGTAAGGATTATCCTCCATGTTTCTTCAAGTCCTCACAGCATGTGGAGCAGAGATGTTCTAACCGCACTTCTATGTCATCTACTTTTAAAGGAGGCTCTTCAAAAAGTTTTGTTACAAGTTTAGAACTGAACACAGGCTGCGACAAAACTGCACGTTTCAACTTCATGCCAAGATCACAACACTAATGTGACATTACTGGTATTTTACCATTTACCATCTTAAAGTCCTATTTTAAAACTGAGATGATGATCAGCTTCGGCTTGTACCTGGTGAGGTGTTTTTTCCTGTGAAGAACGATGCCTTAAATTGCTGATAGCATTTAGTCTAATTGTCAATATTTGTCCAAAACATACAATAAAAATTGATACTAACTGAATAAAAGTATAATTCTTTAAAAGGAAAAATAAATTGTTTATATATGCTCCAGTTAACAGGAGGCGATGCTAAAGTCAAAACTTCAATGCTGGGACCAAAAGCTAAATCACATCAGAAAATAGCTTGTGTTCTTTAGGGTAAGAACATACGTTAAATTGGTGTAATTATTCATTTCTGTACACACACATTAAAATTCTAAATAAATCACTGAGTTATATTTGGGGGCTTCTCTGGGTTTATCCCAAGGGTAGCTGTAGCTTCCCGAAACTCCTCCCTGGCGCAGCAACCTGTTTTTGTTGTGTCATACAAAGACATATGACTCTGACTTTGTTTTGTTACATCATACTATATCACAACAACACAGCAAACCTCTCTACTCTTTTTATACGATGCTACAAAACTGTGTCAAAGACTCTCTCTTTTTTTTAGATTTTGTTTATAGCCTCTGCTGGTTTGAACAGGGACCAGTCTCAGCCTTGGCTCCGCTCCACCGACTCTGGAGCTTCAAGTTGTCTTCAACCTAATGGTTTCCCAGTAATTAAGTTCTTGTGAGACACATCGGAACAATTGATCCAGTTCTATCTTTGTTTGACGCTCTCTGTATCAAGGCTGTAATTTTCAAAGATTCACTGTTTCTTAAAGTTTGTTCCTAAATGTCTGATCAGCCGCCTTCGTTCCCTGTATAAACCTCGCCTTGGGACGTGCACATGTTTGTTCCTTGGGAGTTAAGCCTCCAACATGACTCTGTCTGTATGGCTGGGCCAGTAAGACAAGACGGGCCAACCCATTTCAGAGCATTTCAGCATACAGTGCGTACACCCTGGGGGCAGCTGCAAGAGCTCACGCCAGCACGTTGTCATCCCCTCAGCCTTTCCCCAGTCAGAGACATTTGCTACGCTGCCACTTTTTCCCCCTCACTGCTTTTTACTTGTATTTGACACGTCCTTGTTTTTGATTTCTAACATACGCCGCCTTCTTCCAGCTGCTGCAGCTCTTTCCAGCCACTCAGGGCCTTTGGTGTTAACCAGCGGTGGAGATTATATCTCTGGCTAAAGCACTTCTTCCCAAACACTCTATAGACATGAATAAATTAAAGCTGTAACATTACACACGCAGCATTCTTAGGGCCTCATTACCAGTAGTGTTCAACAGGGGGCAGTGTTAGTGACAAAATAAACACAGCATTTAAGAAACAAAGGACTTAGATTAGCCTTTAAAAAGCTTCAGTCTACAACAGTGGCCCTCAAATGGTGGCCCACGGTCTGCATGCGACCTGAGAGCCACCTATTTATCGCCCACAAGCCGAACATATGAAAGGAGCATGTTTAAAAGCATGAAAACACTTTTTTGCCTCTGCTACTTCCATCAGCATGAAAACACTTTTTTGCCTCTGCTTTCAAACGGTATGCTAATCAATACTATGCTAGCAGAACAAGCTAAAACAAAAAGAAAATGGCATCTTCAAAGTTGGTGAAATATTATTATTATTACATATCAACAAAAAATGCCGGTATCAAGGCTTGTGGCCTGACCAACTATAGTCAATGGAACTTTCACTCATTAAAAAAGTTGTGTGCACGTGCGCGAGGACAAGGTTTAACCTCAAATACTGCAACTTTATCTTCAAAGAAAATCTGATCACTGGTAATAATGAGTCCTCACTGCAGGGGGCAGCTCACAGCACAGAGTTGAATATTTAAAATGCAAGAAACAAGAGCATGAAAAATAAATGTAACGGGATAAACATGGAACTGTGTCTCAAAAGTAATGCTACTAAAATGAGACGACTGTCACATATGTGAAGAACCTGATCCTGGAGACCTCTGATGCCAATGAAACAATAATATATAAAATTCTAACCAAAAAATAGAAAATAAAATACAAAATCATCTTTGAAAGACGATCGGGGGTGTAACAGATTTACACCCTCCCCCCTGCTTCTTCACTCTTGTCTTACCTGTGTGCACAGTATGTGCTGAGTCTAGCAGCAAAAATCACAGATATGCATAAAAAAATAATCAAGACTGCTGTGAGCATGAGTTATTTTAACCAGAGGACACTCTATCTTTTTCTCTCTACATCTTTTCTCTCTCCAACCTTTTTCCAATCGCTCATTTGAAAAACAGAATCTTATTATACCGCCTTAACACAACCACAAATGTTGGGTGATTCGATCAATCATTGAAATGTGGGACAAAGATTCTATATTTGAGTGGGACAAAATGGGAAGCGGTACATTAGTGAGTCTAGAATAAAGATATAAACGTAAACTACAAATTGTAGCTACCTCTCAATTAATGTTTTTTTCATTAGCATCAGCTCATCACATTAGCTTTTTATTTATACATTAATGATGTTTTTTTCATTAGCATTAGCTCATCACATTAGCTTTTTATTTATAACATAATATAACCTAACCTAGTATAAATACATCCTATTTTAAAATGCCATTTAGATCCTCTGATTTATTTATTTATTTTAGCTAGATTGAATTAGCGCCTGTTAGCACCACTGGAACAACTACCTGAAAAAGCTTTTGGAGTCTATTAAAGCAAAGCTAAAACACACATTTAGGAAATGTGAACACAGATTTATGCAACAAATAACCAAAAAAAAAAAAAGAAAATCCAACCTAGCAACACAGAAAAGGGATTTCATTTAGAAAGGTATTACTTTTAAAAACGAAGCTAAGCTAACCCTGCTATTTCCCTTTAGGACCTGATCTCCACCTTTTCCCTCTCTCTGAGTTTTTACAGCAGTTCTCCAAACATTTGTTAAGTTTACCACTGACATTCTTTAAATTTAGTAAGCGTTAATAACAACATCAACCAATTAAAAAAAAAGCGCGACTGTATTTTGTTGTATCTAAGTCAAGGTACCACATTTACATATAAGGCTACATAAAAACAACCCATTATTTCTGTATGTGTTTGCCAACAACCCAGTACACCAGGTCCCCGGTGGAACTGAGGAGCACTTCACAAGCTACTGGGTCTTTTTTTGTTTGCCCTATTTTGTTGGCAGACCTTTGGTGGGTAATTGTCTCTGTTAATCATTTAGCCACGACTTGGCACAAAAGGTCGTTTAGAGTATACAGAGCCTGATCACTGTTATTGCATCAAAGCAGGTAACAGCAACAAGACTTTGTCGGCGACTTTTAATGTTTCTCTTGTCGTACCACAGACTGTAAACACAGCAATCACAATGAAGTTTGAAATCTTGTCCCCAAAACATTTTAACAGACAATACAGCCTGCAAATGGAGAGTGGTCCCCTGACCCCCATCTTCATCTTAAATTCTGATTCCTGCACTTGAAGATTTTCATGTAGTTTGGTCTTGTCATTTATTTTAGCCGACTGGTACGAAATCCTAACATATCACATCTGGCAACACTGAGTGTACCACACATACGGTTTGTTTCAGTCAGATGCACACTCTCTCTGCCTCTGCATTATTATGTGGCTATCCAGGCACTGCTGGAGACTCAGAAAACTTCCAACAGCATTTAAACATTTAAACAAGTTACTGTTTGGCAATATTCTAAGCAGCCGCTCAGACTTCCATCATCGAAACGCACAGTTTCTTTCACTTGCTTTCACAGATGACATATTACAGATGTCACTCTGGTTTGTTTCATTACAGCTGAACGCCACGCTGATACTACTGTGTGAGCCCGGCGTCACACATCCCGCAGCAAAAGTGCTTACACTTCCAATACCTCGCTTCCACACCCCAGCTCCTCTCCGAAAAAAATACATGTATCTCCGATATCTATACCCAAGTGTCAACGGCTGAAATGAGTTTTGCACTTCCACAATAAAAAATTGTCAAAAGGCTAAGATATTTTTTAAAGTTGGAGTGAGCGGAGCTTTAATGTGCCTGCAAATGAGCCCACAAATCTCTTAAGCCACAGTACTGCATCTGTGAGATAGAAGGGAAACATTTTCTATTTGTGAAAATGCCTGTTTGTCTGCACACCGTCTGTGTGTGTACGTCTGTGTGTTTCTGAGGATTTGTAGATGTGTCTAACTATCTGCGTGATGTATTATGAGTAAAATCCATTGCACTTTTTGCTGATTATATCCAACAAGCAGCTGCACCTTTGACCATATTTCAAAAATGATATTGTTTGATTTGACTTTTTAATCAAAGCTCTCTCAGGCAGTGTGCCTCAGCAGGTTTGCTTTTAACTCACTTTAACTTCTGTCATCGTGAAGGGCGACCAGGGAAATTAACTAACGGGTTCGGCAGTTTGCAAAGTGAGGGAGTAATGACAGAGACAGGTGCAAAGGTACTTCCTTCCTCTACCAGGTCTTTTTAACCATTTTACATGCTCTCATGCCACTCATCAGTGCAGGAAAAACTGAAAAAGCTGAGATTTTTTTTTTTTTGTAAGACAGAGAGTTCCGTTCTGTGCTATTTTTGCCCTTTTTGTTTTATTCTCTTTTTTGGACATAGCTTCAGATCACCAGTGACAGGACTACTCATCTCTTCAAAGCGTCATGCATAACCAACATTTATGAAACATTAATAACAGTTCATTTCGAATAGAAGATAAAATACGTTTTTTACTTTTTTACCTTAGTGCAGTAGGTAATACATGCTCTCATCCACATCCACACAGAGTGGATCAGGGCTAATTTGAGGCTTTGCTAATTATCTTCTTCACTAGTTTTATGCGAGGGCTGTGGACAGGCAGAGCTGTGTGCTAAGACAGAGGAGGCAGATGAAGTGACTCCTGGATTTCTCTTCAAAACAACAAAACAAAGAGAGGCAGCCTGTACGGCTGCCCTGTTCTTACCCATTCCCATTATCCCACTCTTCATCGTTTCATCTTTTGCAGTGACAGGTGGTAGAGAGTGAAACAAGTGATTTTAACAAAGCATTCACAGAACAGCCAGTGCAGCAGATAGTGGGTAATTAACATAAAAATATGCTTTTTATCTCAGCGTATAGGAGAAAAAGGGAGTCCACAGCTGAACTACACCCAGGCCAACAACTCAAGATGAGGCATGAATGTGCATTAAATCTCTTGTTACAGTAACTTTAACAGACTTCTAGCTTCCACCTGCCCCCCCCATCCTTTTACAATAAAAAAGTAGTGTTGTGCAAGTACTGTGTTAGTACTACAATACTACAATGCATTAATTTACAAAATACTGAGTTTAATATATATATATATATATTCCTACTGTTACAGTGGATTCTGGACAGTTGGATTTCTGCTAAGGTCGTGTTAGATTCTCAATTCCCCTACAAAACAAATTAGGATAAATAGTTGCTTCTTGTTTAATAAACCCCCAAAGGAACTGAAGTGTCTGTTGCTTGATAACAGTTCTATTTTGCACACTGGCGTCCTCCACGGTCTGTGTTCCCGTGTCACAGGAGCTGTTCCGCACCACAGGTGCCAGTTTGTTTGGTTGGAGGTTTTTCTTCTAAACCTCTTAATCTACTCTCTAATGTGATCATGTCATGGTCCTGTCTCTCAAAAACCCCAGATGAGCACAAAATGTAGAGTGAATATAATATAGCTGGAGTTAATTCCCGCTGGTGATTTGTTGTTGATGGTGAGTATCATGTTTTTGTTTTTATATAACACAGTTTGTCAGTACACAGTAAAACTCAGCTAAGACGGAAGATGAAGAGCTACAGGTGGGAGTCGCAACAATCAATCAATACTTTCGATAATATTCATATACTACTTCATAACATCCGCTGCTGCAACTGCAATGTTCAATAAAAAAATAAAACAATATTTAAGAAAAGGTAGACTTGCCAAAAGTTACCTAAATGTATTCGAGGTACACTTGCCAAAAGTTACCTAAATGTATTCTGTTGAATTTGATCTAAACTAATTTTGCCATATTTATTTAATCAACTCCTGACCTGTCTTACCCCAGCAAGCAACAGCACCCCCTTTTGGCACAGATAACGATAACCATGATGAAGATCTTGTTGGCTTATCTGGGCCAAATAAAACCATTTGGCCCAGTTAAGTGTAGCAACAAAAATTCAAAATATATAAGTCACAAATCCAAAACATATACAAACAATGAGCCCAGAGCTCATTCCTACTTTCTGGACATCCATGAAAAGACAAAATACATCTGGTAGGTCTACATGTACGTGGAAGCAAATGTAAAACAATAAGATTTAACTTTAAACGTACTGAACTTTTTCTTGCTGAACAAGAAATTATGATCTTAGAACAACAAGTGTCTATAAAGAGATCAGCATCCGTCCTCTCAGGCTCAGCTCTGGCGACTGGCTTGTGGAGGTGGGAAAAGCAGGTATTCGGGGAGCTTCATGATAACACTCAGCAGTGATCAGCTCCATTGAGCATTCCATTGAGCATCTGGCGGTCTGTCATTACGCACTGCATCTGAAGTGCTACTATTTCACATCGTCTACTCTGACTCCTACACAGGGGACAGCGGATGAGTTTTATGATTACAGAACCAGAGCCATGCATCATTTGGTTTGGCTCCCGATGCTGTGATGCACAATCTGCTAGCTGCTATGTGTGTGAGGGTGAATACATATTTGTATGTGCGTGGGAATGTGTGTGTGTGTGGTTGTAGTGTAGCCCGAGACTATTTTCCCATGTGCACGCCTGAAGGTCTGCACACCGACATCTTCCTGTCTTAACGTGGCCAATCTCAGCAGTGTGTGTCTGTGCACGTAATTTTGGCAGAGCTGTTGTCTTTGAGGCCGTCTTCATGCACAAAGACGCGGCTGCAGGTGTGTGTTGGTTGTTTGCGGGGGAGACAGGTAGACAGAGGGACACGCTGCTGCCTTCACACCATGTTCTGCAGGGGTGCGGAAATGCCGTTCTTGGCAACACACATGTAACATGTGTGGCGGGTAGGTGGTTTGCAACACACCAACAGCATGTGCCAGTTTGTAGCACCAGGCACCAAAATGGAGCAGCGCCAGTCTCCTGCCAACTCCACGGGGCTCATTCAGAGCAGAGAACCAGCCTCTACTTGGTGGCGTCTGATGTCCTTCATCAATTCAAAAAATCTTTTCTGAACAATCCAAACACAAAACAGGACAATGTTGTCACAATAATAAGTTTCTGCATCACGGTATTCTGTATTAATTCTCTGTTATGGCCTCAATTCTATTGGTTCAAATGAACTACAGCTTTGGTTGAGCACAATCTTTTTTTGCATGTCCTTGTACCGATCAAACTATGCGTCTCCATCTGGGTCTCCAGTAGTGACTAAAAGGTAAAGGACTGTTTGGTTCCATGCACACACACAGAGTTTTCATTACAGCCGTCAGCCTTGAGCCGGCCTTGTCATTAGAAGGTATTATTCTCAGTCCAATCGCCTTAGATTCTCCACGCTGCATGGGCGCACAATCTGTCCTAGTCTGGTATCTAAGACTCCTGTATGGGGTCTCCTGAAATAAACAGGAACAAAGAGTGAAGACAGAAAACCACGAGTGTTGGGGAGAGTTGTGGGATCATCCACAGAGACCAAACAAAGACGAGACATTTCGCTGCCAAGAAGTATTTGGACTGCATGGAGACCATTAGGAATAAACTGGACGCAGATCTAAACGTTTGAATTTGACATGTGTTGACTCTGCATGTAGCGACAGTTTCACGATAAAAATATAAAAGACAAAACTTTCGAAATTGAAAACCTCTAACATATAATCTAGCCTGGAAAAAACTTTCTCGTTTTCTCTTTACTGCATTTACTGATTAGTAGGGATGTCCAATATTATAATCCCGATATTAGCATATAATGTTACATCTGTAAGAATCGTTATCGGTTTTTCGGATATCAGCAAAAAGTTAATATTTTGATCCCTGATCAAGTTAATACTTTCAGGGATTAAAACTACAGAACCAGTGTGATATTGCAATAAAACAGTGGTTCTCAAAGTGGTGGGCGGGGCTTCCGCAGAGAGCACATAGCAATTGCTATTGCAGGAGAAGGGCATTCATTAAAAAAAAAAAGTTGTGTCATTTAATGGGGAAAAAATATATCAATAAAAATGTCAGCTTCGTAGACTGACATTAACCTGTCAAGTCATTTGATGATGTTGGACACGTGAGACTCCACAGATGTCCCATCTACAGATCGGGGGCAGGAAAAGTTTGGGAACCACTGCTGTAATATCAGACCACTAACCAGCCTCATTATTTTCTATATTTCTGAGGTAGAAAACCGTTCCAGTGTGCATCCACAGAGATGGAACAATAATGTTACAGAACTGCAGCTGGCTATAACAGGGCATTACTGGATACTGTGCACAGAGCCATAGTTTGGATCCATGTGGCATGAATGGCAAAATTAATTCACACCGTATAAGAAATGGACACAGCCATCCGCATGCAAAATGAGGTTCCTAAAGTCACCAGGCAGTGGAACGGCACAGCGCAGGATTTAAAGGCAGCCGAAGCAGTGGACGCATAAATCTGACTGAGAGAACTCGGACCTAAAGTGCTCAGAGGTGTTACTTTTCAATGTTTCCTTAGAAAAATGTCTCTTTCCTCCTGAAACTGGATGAATATCTCATTTTCTTCTGACACAGTCTGGGAAGCCTTTCAATCCCATCGGTACTGGTGTTTCCTAAGATCATGAAGATGTTACTGAGGTGAGGACCATAATAGACAGGGAGTGAACCTGCACACTGGTCTGTCTGAAATCCAGATCTGATGTCATCATAAAAATTGTCAAAAACTGCCGTTTCATTAAAAATGTACTGAATCCTAATTGTTTTAAACTGTAATTTACCCAATTCCTTCTTTAGTTAACTGCTAAAACAAAACATTTCCAGCAACTAAACAGAGGACACGATACAAAAACAAACTACAGACGTGTCGTCAGTAAACTCCCAACGGTCAAATACGCTGTACTTGCTAGTCTGCTAGCTTAACGAGTCGTCTTATTTACTCTGCTGCATTTGTGTTATGACATCACATCAGAAGTGTGTGATGTGTGTGTAAAGTATGGATTAATTCGACCAAACTAAGGCCAAAGTAAAAAAAAACAACACTGTTAGTTTGTGCTGCCAGTCTTTTCAGACTCTGTAACGACTGTAAAAGTTGTGTAGTGTCCCCAGCTCAGGAGAGTTGGAGAAAAATGTCAAGATTATATATTTTTTTAACCTACACAAAAATACAGAAAAATACAGTTTAGATCAGAGGAGGAAACATCGGCACATGAATTATCAGGTTAAATATTCTCAAGTTTGTTATGATCATTAATACAGTAACAAA
This sequence comes from Cynoglossus semilaevis, assembly GCF_000523025.1. Classification (NCBI taxonomy): domain Eukaryota; kingdom Metazoa; phylum Chordata; class Actinopteri; order Pleuronectiformes; family Cynoglossidae; genus Cynoglossus; species Cynoglossus semilaevis. Next base: position 13,577,825 of record NC_024322.1, read on the forward strand.
GTGGTGAAGGTTACTTTAGTGCTGCATAGAAAAAGTTTGCCATTGCATCACCATACCAGCATTAATGATTAATAACCAGGGAGGGCAAACAAAAGACCCTGCACAGACACATTTGTTTCCTCACATCAAAATTCACACGATGGAGGAATACTTTCAACTGCTGCACCTTTATAATTAAATGGCGTAATTCAAACTGCTTTCTTTCATCTCTCCATCACTTTGCATCATGTCTCTCAAGTCTCTTCCCTGTTCTCCCAGCAGTCCTCCCCGCACGTCTGTCTCCTTGTGTTAGTGGTGTTGGTGTCGGTGCCAACTGTTCAGGTAGAGAATATGAATTACCTGGCAGGCATGAAGTGTTCTGCTTGGAAGGTTGCTGTCAGCATTGTGAGGATAGATGGGGGGAGACAGGAGAGAGATGAGACTGACAGTTCTAGCCGGTCGTCATCCATCCATTCACTCATTCATCCATCCAACCCTACTTCCCTCCTCCCTCCTTTTTTACCCTCTCTGCTTCCTAAAATCCTTGGTCTTTTGCTGGGAGAATTAACTGTTTTTATTGTGGCGGACGTTGCTTCGTGGCTAAACATCAAATATTCACTAAAAGTGAATATGGCGTTGAATATGAACTAGTCAGAGAACAACTGACGTGTCATTGAGTGGCGTTGAATATGAACTAGTCAGAGAAACAGGTAGAAGTGAAGGGATATTTTAGAAAAAAATGGCAGAAATTTGTTTCACACAAAGACACCACCAGGTATCATTATACAAACACTAACAGAGATGTACAGACAGAGAGACAAAAACAGCAACTACTGACGTCTCTGCAACCAAACTCTATATATCTGCAGCATTTATACATTCATTTTTAAACCTTAACACCTAATAAAAAAATCTGATTCCATCACAAACCACTATTTTTTAAACCTTAACACCTAATAAAAACATTTTAAAAATCTGATTCCATCACAAACCACTAGAGGGAGCCCAATTGTCCCCAATGTTACAGGTACCATAGTTTGATTTTGTGTCAGACTGACCTGCCTGCAGTCCAGGTCTGTGTCCATTTCATAATTGCCAATACATAATGAAAGTACCACCATAAACTGACACCCAGTGGGGAAACTGCAGCATTACAGTACTATCCAAATATCCAATAACACAACTGGGTTTTGGATGACACATGGATGACTTTGGGAAAAAGCTGCAACTCCAGCATCAGCCAGACAGCAGCGAAAAAGCAGAAGAAAGAAAAAAAAACTGATCGGAAACAGTTTTGTTTTAAACAGTTGTTGACTTAACGATGCAGAAATCCTTTAATTTCTTATTTAATGATGCACAGCTTTGTAGGAAGGGCTGTGGTGCAGCCATACACGGCTTTTCTTTTCCTTTTCAAATCTGGAGTCGGCTTCTGTTCAGACACCTAGGCCTCATTAGCCATCTGCTGGTCTTAACACAGGACGCCGTGTGTGTGAAGGGGATTTAAGATCATTTCTTAAAATATTCCACAATGCTGTTGATGTGTGACTATCTAGGTGCGTTGAGACGGGTTTGAATCATCTGAACTCTGCTAACGCAGTTAGTAAAAACTGACCTACACTGCACTTGAAATTTTACATATTAGGATATTCTTGGAGTTTCTAAATGTATTTGCTGTGAAAAGAAACAAAATATGCCGGTGTCCTTTTCGGATGGAGAGATCTCCTGCTAGTCTTTGTATAAAAAGTCACTCTAACACTTAGTATTTTATAGTTTTGTTCTTCCTCTCTTTTTTTTCACTCTGTCTTCAGTCTGACTCTGGGGCAGTAAGCTAAGGCAGAGGTATCAGGCAAGGCATCCATGCAGGGATCCATTAGGCAAAAACCAATTTCACACAGAGCCAATTTCATAAATATGGAGTACAGGCCCACCTTTAGCTGCGCTTGACTAGCTTTTAGAGGGATATACAAAACCATAAACAACAAGCCTGGGCTTGAGTACTTGTTTCAAATGATAGCTGGAGTGTTTAATGGTACACACACTTACACACACACAAGAGGGAACCTTCAGTGGAAATCTACCCCACCATAATGAAGGATCCCTGATTGGTCAACTCAAAATTGTCTAATTATGAAGACGAATCAGCTGCTATTCTGAACCATGTAGACAGAGAGAGAGAGAGAGAGACGTGGACATAGCTGAGTATTTTAAGGCAAAAGGAACTTCTATTTTTGGAGATTTGTTCAGGAAATTATTTGGTATAAGATTTTACTGTGATCAAAAATTGGCATACCGAAAATGTATATTTTTTTCTGAATTTTAACCACAAAAATGAACATTAGTACTTTAACCTTCCTGTAGTGTTTGGGTCAAATGTGTCCAGCTTCAAACTCTTTTTACCAGCTTCCACTTAGGGAATTATACTGGAGATGACAAACCTGGAGGGGAAGCATGTGTTTGGAGACACACGGAGAGAAGTAGACCTGTGTACGTGTCACAATAAATGAGTTTGTGAACATAAATGAGGGGGACTGTGTTATAAATGAACTGTATTATACTGTACTGTAACTGTATTATACTGTACTCTAACTGTATTATACTGTACTCTCACTGTATTATACCGTTCCACCTGCTGTATTTTCTTCCTTTCTCGTGTTGCCAGATTAACATATTTACTCCTTGGCTGGGAACTGACACATATTTCGCACAAAAAAAACTCAACACCTCTCAGTTTCAATCTCCAAAGTTAACAGCAAAGCTAACAGCTGATTCAAATGAATATGAATTGTCCATCAAATAATGATGCGTAACATAGTCCTTAAAGGTTTATGAGATTGTTGTGGAGAAAAAGAAAAAGAAAATAAAGACTAAGGTTCAGTGGCCTCCAGTGAGATATTTACTTGGCCTAGATTCATGTATAATGAGTTTAAATAAACCTTCTTACGCAACACAACCAATGTTAAATGATTAATGTGGGGTTATTTTCAGCACACTGAAGAGACCCGCTCTTGTCTTTAAATGGGTTTACCTTGTAACACGATGGAGGGGAAATAAAGAGTGAAATGAACTATGCGAAGATTTCACTGCTGTATCCAGTTAAAGAATCAATCAGATTTTCCATCTCATATTAGAGTGGAAAGTGTGGCTAAAGTTCCAGCAGGGGGTGGACTAAAAAAACTAAAAAAGCAAGATTCAGCAAAGATTCAGACTGAAAATATGAAATTGAAAATATGAAATCTGACATATAGGAGCAATACTTATTTTCAGTAGGGCTGTATATTGGCGAAAATGTGGTGCTACAATACGCATCACGATACAGGGGCAACAATACAATATATTGCGCCTATTTTCTCAGGCTATTTTTTGGAGTTAATATTGACATTAAAAAATACCTTTTTAAATTAAAATTTGTGTCAATCATTGCATTTTTAACAAGAACACCATCGACTAGAAAAGCCTCAATTTGAAGAATTGTGAATAACTTAGGTGTTATGAAACAATTCTGAGATTTTCTGAATACGTTGATGAGGCAGGTTGGTACCATCATCTCACAACAAAGAGGTTGTCAATCTGATTCCCACATTCCAGTGAGACATAAGGGGATAAACTGGAGGTTCCTAATTGACAATGGGTGAACATGTGAGAGTGCATGTTGTTCTGTCTCTCTCTGTGTTGGCCCTGGAAAGGACTGGAGACCTGTTCAACGTCTGTGCAGCCTCAGCCGGCTGGGATTGGCTCCAGCTCTCTCCTGTGACCCTGAACGGTATAAGTGTTAGCAAATGAATGAATGTTGATGAGGCCCCTCTTGGCGGGAGCTGTTTAGCGATGTGAGCAGCACTGAGTCATTGTGTACATCTCTCTAATTAGCTGCGAGTATGCCAGCACCATTCATGAAGCTTTTTTAAAAGTCTCACATTTATCTCTGCAGATCTGAGCCCTAAGGCTAGGAATGTAGAAAAAACTTATTTTAAAAAATACAGAAAATCTGCTTCAAGGGAAAGGTTTTAATCATCTAAATAATTCAACATAATACGCTATTTGCATGAAAGGCTTTCGATTCTATTTTTGAGTTTTTGAGGTTTTTACTGCATTGGCTGGGTGTGTGAGTCACTCAGGTGAGTGACAAAGGAGGAGAGGTTTGATGGAAAATTAAGCCTAGAGGTCTTCAGGGACTTTTCGTATGTACTCCCCTGCCAACTACACAACAACCAGTAACACTGACAACAACAACTCACAAAAATGACAAACCGACAACAACCAACACAAAAACTGACAACAATCTTCGACATACGTAGACAAGAGCCCACAACACTGACCACAAACCAAGAAAAATGGTGGTCAACATTTGGCCCACGAGCCGCCCGTGTCTCAGTGGACCTTTAAGATTTATATTTGAGGACCCCCGGACTAGAGCATGTGTTATTTCTGACCTAAAGCTATGACCTCTGACCTCTTGCTGCTTGGCTCTTCTACCTTTGGATTTTTCTAAGATCAAATCTTTAAACTCCTGGTTGACTGTTTCGCTGCACGATTAAAGCTTCCCTTCAGGTGGTGATTTACATAAAAACCAGCAAACGCCTACTGTACACGTGCACGTGCGAGCGCCTCGTATTTACCGTTCTCAAACAGAACCAGGGCTGCAACCTCGTATTTAGCGTTCTCAAACAGAACCAGGGCTGCAACCTTCATGGAGCGTTCACTACACAACAGCTACACCACCTGAATTCCAACATCCAACTTACCACCACTTAATTACCAACACCCCGCCTATCGCCCCCTCCACCCCCTCTCACTAAACAAGGCGTGTGATTGAGCATCATCAAAGTTTTGTTCGACTCAATTGCAAACATAACACTGACGGCCTCATCCTCCAAGTCCTCCCCTGAAACCTGGGAAATGAAAACAAAGAGGAATGTGCCGTCGCTGCTGCTTCATTTGCAACTTCTCCTTAATTGTATGTTAACAAGAAAGTAATTTGAGAAGAGGTAATTTGAGTTGGCTCATCCAACTGGCTTACATATATGGGGGAGTTTAATGTGATTTGGGAGTAAAGCAATTATTGTGTAGGGCTTATTTTCCTTATTGTTAAGACACTCACAGTAACTGCCATTTATATAATCCATTTTATGATACTGTGGATTAACAAGACGGCAGATAAAGTCGTCGGTGGAATTCCGACAGTCTCAATGAGCTGTGGTGGTTATTAATTAAGTTGTGCAGCTTACGTCCTGTCAGATGACACAAATAATAATGTGTTTGGAGGACTGCATTAAAAAATAATACATAACCAACAAAATGAATTAATAAATGTTTGTTCACAAGATAAAATTAGCTCCAGCAGCTGCAGAAACGCAGATGTGTTGTTTTAGAGACATGAAAGGTGGTGTAAATACAAATATAAAAATATAAACATCCCAGAAAGTCCTGAAATTAAATATTTAAACATTTAGCTGCAAATAAATAGATATGTAGGAGTATGCTTTCTAGTTTATTTCTGTATAGTCTGGACTATTGGTCACCCCAGAGTCTTAGTCACATCTGGCATGCACAGTGAAAAAGGGGTAAAAAACATTTGCAAGTTGCATAGGTCTAAGTCATATTTATTTTTGAAATATTTGTTTTCTTATTTCACAGGAACAAAGACTGAATCAGGGAAGGCTAGTCATTTACACAACAACCTAATGAACCTAGACTTAACAGGCTAACAGGTTCAACAAGTTTTCAGTCTAATTCCGCATCACTGAATCCAAGGTGGTGCCCTCTTGTGGCCCTTTCCGATATCAGGTATATTTTTTTAAATCACTGCAGAATAAAAGTTGCACGACTCAGAAAGTACGGTAATTGTTGTGATAGTTCATATGTCTCAGTATCAAGCATGACCTAAAGGTGGCGCTAAGTACACTATGATGTCTGACCAGCCCCTGTCAGGCGGCAACAAGCAGATGGTTGTCAAAGCTTTGTTTCCACGGTTCTACACTGTCCGCTGTACATGAAAGCATGAATGGATTCGACTGAGGAATTGTACTCTGTAAATAATTTCACATCTCACGTGGAGAAGAAAGTCGTAAACAACAGGAGAGTGTGTCGTAGCACGACGGGAGCACATCACGACCATCATTTATGCACAGATGGCAACTCAAAATGCTTGATGGGCTGGGAAACAATTGCGCCAAACAGTTTGCGCAATCTCTTCTAAAGAGGGAAGAGCCATTAAAGGTAATTGGTGCTGTCAGCGTGGTAATTAACAACAAAACAGGACACGAGGGTCACTGAGCTGAACACCTGAAAAGTTTACATTTAACAGCAAAAGCACAAAAAGAAGATTTACATCCAAAACACTGGCCTTGAAGACAGGACACTGGAATATAAAACAACAACATTAATAAACCTACAACAGATCAACACAAACAACAGGTTGTATGAACATATTGTGGTTATTGTAATGTATCAATAACAACCAGTATTGGTTAAAAGAAAAATCCATAATCCTGCATCTCAACGTTCTTTTTGTCCAATACCAAAAATAACATTTCCCAGCATGTTGCTGCATGATTTTTCCATGTTGAACACACCGTCATCGGTCTCCGATTAATACAGTCCCTTCCCTACAGGGAAGCTCAGTCCTCCAGACCCTTCCTGCTCCTCACCTAAATAAATTATTCATTTAGCACAGCATGAAAAACGCATGTCAATTAGCTAGTTTTATTATTTTCCCTCAATAAAAAACAGCAGGGCTCTCTTTTCATGCCAGCTAGGCCAATGTAGAGAATCCTGCATTATTTAGCATTCCAGGACGTGTCATGTATATTTGTGTCAAAAAGAAAAAAGGAAAAAATATATCTGACGTTATCAGTTATTCTGTGTGATTTCAGCAGCCATGTCTTTTTCATTAGGAGACTTGGGATCCAGATTTATGTTGCTGTGTTTCTGCCGGTCGGTGACTTCTAATATTTTTTTTTTATTTAAACCCATGTTATTTGAATCGGCTGAATAAATTTGAGTTTAATAAGTGACTGTCGACCACAACCTGGCCCCAGAGTTTCAATGAGTTTCTGATAAGTCGATCAGATATAAAGAATTCCTTCTATTTTGGTAAAAGTTAGGACACACACACTCCATCCTAAAAACACACAGCAGTAATCCCCAGTCCCAATCCCACTGGAGGACTTTTGTAAACATTAGTCAGAAATGGCCTTTGCAGTATTTGGTAACTTCACTGCACACAGTTGTTCCACTGATACCACACAAATCCCAATAAAAGCCGGCCTCTGAAGGACGTAATTAGCCTCCCTGCAGGAATGTTCCACGTGGCTCCACAAATATTAGACAGAAGGTTAAATATATTTATGAAAACAACTGATTTATGCTGAGGTGGAACACCGATTCAAGAACAGGAACCAAAGAACGAGACAGAAAAGTCCTGTTTTCTTCAAATACTTGTCTATATCTGATGTTTTTTATTTTGTCTTTTTTTTGTTGTTGTAACTTTTTCGTACACTTTTTTGATTTTTGTTTTTTAGCAGAGGTTGACCTTGTATTTTGCTCAGATCACGTGTGGAAAGTTTTCCTCTGCAGTTCTAGTCATTCTTTCTAAGGTTGGGAAGTATTTATTCCCAACATGAAGAGTATTAGAAAATTGTCATTTTAAGCAGCAGAAATTAATCTGTAATCTTTATAGCTGATGAATCAAACAGTTTGAGACACATCATGAAGAACTGATCTTTCCACCAAGAAAAAAAAAGAAAAATGAAAAAAAGGGATTTAACTTTCACTTCCTATAGTTTCCAAATTAGATGCAACATTAGTCATGTTTTATTATAAACTCAAACAGAACATCTGAATTATATTAAATTATTTAGCTGACTTTATTTGCAGCAAGGGGCAGACATTTGTAACCACGATGATGTAACAAGAATCATCCATACAGAGGAAGACAAATACAGGGTTAAGTAAGTTCTGATTGGGGTCTAAGTCTGGTATTAGATGAAGACGTTTTCTGTTTGTCCCATGAAAAACTCGGACGTCGCCCGGAGGATGTAAAACAGCAGAACGTACAACGGTAATCAAGGCAGCATTTGCAAATACACTGCTCCAGACACACAGGTCTGCCCTGGACTTATTGTCTGGAATGAACCCCAAATGCAGCCTCGTTGCTTAGTTACTGTGCCTGCAGTGAATGTTGACCCTGGTGGTCTCAGGAGGAGGAATTACCCAGGTGAAGGAAACAGTTTATGAAAGAATAATACGAGCTTCGAATCCAGAAAAGTTGATTTGCTTTCTAAAAATATATATTATAAAAAAACAACCAAAGTCTGTAATTTAGTGCCTTACTGGAACATTTGTCTTACAGGAAGAAAAAAAACAACAAAGGAAGTACTTCCAGTGTTGCAGCTGACCCACTTTATTGTTTTTGTTAAACATAAACTATTTGGAAATGAATAAATGTCGGGAGAGAGATGAGCTAAAAACTGGGTCACATCCTCCTTCCTTCTTATTACACCTTTAAAACTAATGGTTTTAGGTTGTTGTTTTTTTTTGGGTTTTTTTTGCTTCATTAAAAAAATCTAACTCATTGTCGTCCAACTCCTGGACTGCATGCAGGCCAGTCAAGTACAAACAAACTCTACGTCTACTCAGACTTCTCATTTCAGATGAATGAGACCTGGCTTTGTCTGACGGGCCCAAGTTTGCTCAATGTTATGTAAGGGTCTGAATAAATTTTCAATTACTGTAAGTTCTTATTATTCTGTGAACAGGACTTCCGTTGGTGATTGTCTCTGCAAATATGATATGGAATTAGACCTAAGCAGACAACAGAGAGAGGACGACCTTGAATTTACATGGTCAATTTCTTCATGCGGTTCAAGTTCACAGAGACAAACTACATGCGTCCACATGCAAATACATTTCCATCACACAAATAGAGCATTAGCCTCATGCATTCCTAAGCTGGCATTTCCTTAGGTTATATTATTTACAACCCCACACTCCCCACAACAATGTTTGTGGACGACCAGAACCGAAGCCCAGGTCCTGCAGCTTGTTCCAAACTGACTGTCATTATACTTGGAAACATTCATACTTTATACTATACTCATTTTCTTTTCATACTAGTCTACTGCATATATTTTTTCACACTCCAGCAGGTGGCAGTATATAACAGCAATAGATGCAAAAACAAACAAAAAATAACAAGGTAATAACTATACCTGATGGTATACCAGTACTGCTCTCAATATACTGTACATGAAATACATCCTGATGTAATAATGGAATAACTGCTGAACTTAAATCAGTAAAGTAAAGTCATCCCTGATTGTTCTGCAGAGTTTGATGCACGACATTTTCTGCCTTTTTCTACCACAGTGAAATTAAACATATTTTAATTAGTTCATGTACATTTCCACAGAACCAGTAGAGTCCAAAGGGGACGGGAAAAGAAACAGCATTACTGTAGCATTACGTAACATTTGCAGGATCTTGCCAAAAGAGCACAGTTTTTTGTTCACGCTCCCTCAGAGACTCCGTAGTAGCACACACGTTTAACATTTACTTTTTTACTGCCTGGTACAGAGGATCTCAAAGAGTTTAGAGAACCGACTGGTGTGTCTGCTGAGTCACTGTTTGAAAAGTTCTTCAAAAGGATCACTGAGGACCTATGAAGTGCTACGCCTTTTTTACGCTTAAAAAGAGAAGGACATGTACCTACATGTACGTGGAAATAAAAGGAAATGTTGGGAAGAGGAAATGGGTTTTGAACACACGTGGTCCTAATAGATGT
>NC_024322.1:13587618-13591715 GCF_000523025.1 Cynoglossus semilaevis
TGAGCTGGTCTTTCACCCAGCAGTAATTCATCATCCGTTCTCTGACATCCTGCTGCTGTGATGAGCACAGCACAGAGATAACCAACATCCTCCCCTCGTCAGCACTAAGCTACATGCTAATGCTCCACAACCCTGTACGATGGCCAGTCACTCGCAGAGACAGCCCAGCTTTCCAGAGGAAAGAAAAAACAGCCAGAGGTCAACACAATTTTCTGTTTTGCTTGAGGAAATGTTATCCAACTAGACCGCCGTGACCTTTAATTGATGCAGGCCATGCTCTCCAAGCTGATGAAGGCCAGTTAAAGAAGAGCAGTCGGGCACAAACTGCTGAACGAAGGTGAGGAGGATTTACAGAGTGATCAATATTAGCGCTTTTTGGAGATTTATGACCGTGAATGGATGACTCTGCATCAGCTCTGTATTTGTTCAGGAGTGTCCTTCACTCTGTCTGTAGTTACTTTCATAGTACAATGATGTTACAGCACGACTCAGCAGAGTGTGTTGAACCCAAAGTCCAGGCTTAAAACCTGAAAGTTCAGAACAAAAACAGAAAGAAACTGTATTTCCAAGCACTATATGTTTTGTACAAGTAATACAAGAGTACTGTCCTTAATATTCTCCCTGACAACCTGTCATGGTAATTATTGTGGTTCCAAAGATACAGGACTATAAGAAAATCATTTAGTAATGAGAAGAAAAAACCAACAACAAAAAAAGCTTTTGACATCTTTTGAAAGACGACATCTGCAGCAGACTCCACGAGTTGATGCTCTTTCTCAGAACACAATGCTCTTTGTGATGCTAACCTAAGGCAAACTGATCATAGACTAAAACATACTGCAAGAAAAGTCTCAAAGTATATTTTACAGTAAAAATTATAATTAAATAAAATTTAAAAATAATAAATTAAAATGTTCAGCCCCCTCAGTCACGGGGCCTCACCTCCACCCCCCCCATACAGCCTCACTGGTCCGGTCACCTTTTTTCTTTTCTTTTGTAGTTTGGCTAATCCTGCGATTTATATTCTGAAATGACCTATATATCAAAACGACATGCTATATATCCTTCAGCCACAAGGGGGACACAATCTACAATCATAAAATACAACCTAAAAAGGAAGAGATTTACTGAAAAGACAGGTACACAGTCTGTCCTTAGTACAGGCTGATGCTTTAGTTGAACCTGCCAGAAATATGGAGACTTTTCCGGGATGGATGAAATTTTGCAAGGACATAGAAAACTTAATGGATTGTTTTAATGCGGTCCGTCCGACCATAGCTGCGTCAGGATTTCTCTCAGTTCTAATGATGAATTGTCTAACGATGGCTGTGAGTGTGTTGTTAATGTCTTGTACCGTGTGTGTGTGTGTGGTTGGCCCAAAAGTGAAGCAGGGATGAGCTGAGAATTGATGCCCTTAAATGAAGTGTGAACAGCCAATGAATATTTTGTTATTATGAGGCGTGTAAACACAAATAAATGTGATGGAGTGCCACTGTCTGACGGAGAAAGGCGTACAAAGATCAGATCATCACAGCAAACACCCACCAAGGACAGGCACGTTATCACTACTTTATCTACAAGTCATTCATAAAGTACACAGTACACTTCCAACACACGTGAATGAGAGCAGATGAAATGAAGTCAGGGTGAAGGTGAAGAGTTGTTGCCAAGTCAAGTTGTGGTTCAATCAAATTCATGTTAACGTACGATTTAGGTTTACGTTTTAAAAATAAAAATAAAGTCAAAATGTGAACATCCATCATAAAACATGCAGAGTGATGTAGAAAAATGTAGAAAAAAGGAACAACTACTCAACACTACTGGGGGTTTTTTTACAATGTTTTTTGGCCCGTGTATTCAGAGACTTTATAAAGTATGTTTTTTTTCTTATAAATATTTTATCTTCATCTATTTATATCCATTATGTTATTTATTTAAATTATATTCAGAATAATAAAACCTCTTTGGCTTTACGGTCCTGCTGTTATAACACCGAGCAAACAGAAAAGCTCTAAACGCAATCAGTTCAGTTCTACTTACAGTAAAAGTTGTAAAGTTTTATTATACTATTTTTTTAAATGCAAGTTTGAGATTTAAACAACCAGGTTCTTTTAGGTCTTATCCAATATATCCTGGTGTTTATTTTAAATTAAAAAAAAACCCCATAAGAACAATGTGATCATCCAATAGCCAGTAACTCTGGCTCCTACTTTTCTCTAAATAGGATCAGAATTTACAAAAGTGAAATGTTTACTTATAAAGACTGGTCTGTTAGCTTTTACGGAAGTACTATCCTTTTATCACAGTATTACAGTCATACTGAGGTTCTCACACTTACATATATATATATTTTCCAACACTGATGGCTACTGTATGAATTAAGGATTATTATGATTATTAATGACTTACCTGGGAGTAAATGTCACAAAGATTCCTAATTTAATTACCCACCGACAGCCGACAGTAAAAGTGTAAAGAGGATATAATAAAAAAAAAATAAAGAAAGCTCTATCTTCAATTTCCCACCTGTAAAGAGGATATAATAAAAAAAAAAAAAAAAGAAAGCTCTATCTTCAATTTCCCACTAAACAGGATCAGATTGCTGAAGGAGGAAGGAAGGAAGGAAGGAAGGAAGGAAGGAAGGAAGGACTACCCAGTATTTATAAAAATTACTTTGTATCTTTTGGTCTAAGCACACAGCCAAAGACTTGTGCCTTTAAGTCATCATCACCATATTTCAGGTAGAAACTGAGGTAAGGAGATGCAGAGAAGATTTCAGAATTTATATTGCCTCACTGAATTCTGCTGTTTAAATGGAGCAGGGGCGTGACGGAGGTTGGCTGCTGCTCTGCAGGTTGCTGCCTCTTTGTTGTCCTTCTTTTCGGCGGTAGTGGAAGAGGCTGGTGGTGTCGAGATCACCTGCATAGTGAATAGCTTCTGCAAACAGCTTCACCACCTGATACACACAGGGAGGGAAAAAAACATTCATTAGAGCTGGGGCAGCTGTATGTGAATGTGAAATGAGCGAATAAAAAGAGAGAATTTTCCAGCCAGTGATAGCGTGACATTTACAGACCTGGTCATTAGTGATGAGGGGGACACCGTGGTCAATTGCCATCCTGCGGATGAGGAAGTTATCCTTTAAGTGGCGAGTGTTGTTATTGGGCAAATTGACCACCAGGTCAATATGACCCTCGTTTATTAGCCTATCAAAGTGAACAAAAAGTACAATATCACTGTCAGGAAACTGGCATCTGCATTAAAGTATGCAATATCTTCAACAGAGACTGAACCGGTGATGGATGAAGCCAGTGATCTGATTATGAAGCAGTGTTGAGCTCACATACACCACTGTTCTGTGAGTGTCCTTGTCAACACAGACAAACTTCACTAACACACTGTCACCTTGTCAAACACTGAGATGAAAAGCTGCACTCAAATGACTTTGTTACTCTGCCTCCTAGTGTTCATTTGAGGAACAAGCCGCAGTTGGTCTGATTAAGGCAGTGTTTTTCAACCTTGGGGTCACAACCTCACGTGGGGTCACCTGGAATTTAAACAGGGTCATCTGAAATGTCTAGTAATTGATAAAAAAAAGAATTAGTGATAAAAAAAAATGTCATGGTTGTTTATCTTTATACAATATGTGGCTCAGTGATGGACTGGGGAACCGTCCAGGTGCCACCACAACCCTGCCCGATGACTATAGGGATTGGTTCCCTCCCAAGGCAAAATTAAAGAAACAAAAAAAATGTTCAACATCACTGTCTGTCATGTCCCAGTTCCGTTCCTCCCAACAACACACACATACAAACACACACACACACAGCAAACTCTTGTGGTTCTCTGTTCTGGTTGAAGGCCTTTTGACAGACAGCATTGAATTAGGGGTGAATTTTATCAGGAAATGTGGAGGACAAACAACAGTGACAACAAGCTGACAGAGTTCATGTTCATCTTTATAAAGGGTCGGCCTCTGTGTCATGCAGCACAGCTGATGCCATCCTGTGTGTGTGTGTGTGTGTGTGTGTGTGAGGGTGTATATTCTTTGCTTTGGGTCCAGACCACATTATTTCCCTTTACACTCTCTCCTCTCA
>NC_024322.1:13591769-13605095 GCF_000523025.1 Cynoglossus semilaevis
CATCATGACTTGCTTGAAGAGTCATTACCTGAGAGTTTCAACCTGCTTTAATTACCCTCTCTGCTGCCCTGAAAAACACGGCTCCGCTAACTGAGCAAATTGTCAACAAGACTTTAAGTGAAAATCACCAAACTGTCAATTAAAGTAGGATAAAGTTTTGGGAGCAAAGGGAGAGAGATCAGAACCATACTTATTTTTTACATATATATATATATGTAGATATCCTTACATTGGAATAGGCATCACTCTGACATGAGACTTTCCTCATCCTCCCACTGTTGCGCCCTGGTGTGTGAGTTACGTAATAACTGTAGACTTCAGAGTCTGCTACATCTTTGATCCTGTCAGCCCATTATGGTGGTAATGAAGAGATTTTGCGCTCAGATCTCAAGGCAGAATCTTATGCTGATTAGATATTCAAATTTTTTTTTTCATCTAATGAATCAGGGTTTACGCGTTACTTAAGAATTGCCTCAGAAAAACCATAAGCAACTTTTACATTGGATGCTTTGTATTTGCCATGTTCTTAATGAACACAGAGTTTTGAAGTAAAACAGTTCCTGTGCTAACATTTTCCAAACCTCTTAATACTGGGCAAATTGGCATCTTCTTTCTTCTCCGTGGGCCAGGCGACTGTAGTGGCAGGAACGTCATTGGCACAGAGCCAGGCAGAAGTAGCTTCAGTGGCATAGAGCTGGAAAACAGAAATAATAAAGCATTATTACAAAAGGCTGACACACTATGTGTGTGTGTGTGTGTGTGTGTGGGGGGGGGGGGGGGGGGGTGTTGAATACGTTGGTTGAAGCCTTCCTCTTTCAGCTGATGTGCTGTGGCCAGGAAATGGGGTCGGAATGAGTGCTAGACGAGAAGCCGAAATATTCCAGAAATACAAAGTATAAAAGGTAGAAATAGCAACAACAAAAGATATATATATTTTTTTAGATAGTTCAGAACAGTTCGTCATAAACTGCGTTCAATAAAATATATTTCAATAGTAAGGAGTAAATTTATTACATCATCATTTAACTTGTTTATTTCTTTCTATAAATATAATATATTAATATAATAAAAAATGATGTGAACTAAAATGTAAATTGATCAACACAAAAATTGAGACTAAGTTACAACTTGGTCAAAAAGGCTAGGACTAAATCAAAGTGGCCATCAAAATTAACTTGTCTGGCTTATTAGTAACAAAAACTTGTTGTGTTCTCATGTGTGTTTCCTTTAAATATAACAGCATCTAATGTCATTATGGGAGCAGAAAAACATCAGTCAAATCCTTCAGACGTTTTCGACTCTCCTTTCAACTTACTCCTTCATTTATATTCACAAAAAATCAAAGATAAAAAAAATGGATTCATATAAACAACTCAGGTTTATGCTGTGTTTCCTGGACATCAGCCCTGTCTGTCTTTTGTGTTGGTCCATGTTCTAGTGTCCATGTGACACCAGGCACTTGTCTTCAAGTGGACCTGTTCCCAAAAGCACCAATTACACAGCTGGTGTTGTGACAGCGCTTTCCAGGCTGCATTAGTCAACCTCACCGTTTGGCAGACCAGGGTGTCAGCAAGTCTTAATTACAAAAACACATGTAATGTGCAGTCATTATAATTATAATCCAGGGCAGCGGTTTACACACTGTTCTTTTCTGTGGTTTTAAGCCTCTTTTCTCTTAAAATATTCGAAAGATATTTTGACTAAGAAACTTTTTTTCAGATTTTTTGTTTCCATGTTGTGTCCAAGGAATCAAACTCCAGTTTAGAGGATCACTCAGGTGGGATGGTGAGAAATTGATTACCAAAAAGATTTGTTGGGGCTCATCGCATTTGGTGTCATGTGCATCAGGAAGTAGCAGAAGGAAGCAGAAACAGGAGGTATGAGGATTTCCAGATGGCTTTAGTCTTACCTGAATCCCAATCAGAATTCCCTTCTGTGGCAGCTTGAAGCCTGTGGAGAGCATAGCTTTCAGGAAGGCTGAATAAATGTTTGGTCCAAAACAGGCTACCTGTAAGAAAACCAACACAGACATACATTTCACAAGAGTAACTGATGATTCCTAAACATTGGTATTACTATTTAAAAAAACATGTTCTCATTTGGTGTACTATTATTTCTCAAAAACCAAACAGATATTTTGCGTGTGTGAATTTACTTCTCCGGTGGAAGCCATCTCACAGCGAAGCACTGGGTCTGCATCCCTCAGCCGAGGCCAGGAGAACATAGGTGCCTGGATGGAGGACAAGAGAACCAATGAGAGAAGAATTTGTTTTGACAAGAAGCAGCAACATCTCATGATGTGCAACTATTTACTGGTTCAAAAAGCTGAAAATATTGTATTTTTATTCTAGATTTTAATAAACTGTAGTAATATTGTTTTTGTTATTATTAAGCCTGTTATTTAAATGTGTTAACAGATTTAAATTATCCTGGATTTACAAGAAATCCAACTGCTCTTTGCTGTTGTTTATTTTTTAAGTACTGTGTAAAATAAAAAAAGATTGTTTTAAAAACATTTACTCAGAGTGAATCATAGTAGCTTTAGGGATTTACTGACACCTATAGGTGGTCTTTCCTCAATATTTAAGTTTCTATATAATATGAAATAAATAATAAATAATAAGACCCATTATGACTAAGTTTCTCAGTCCAGAGAAAAAATAAATAATTAGACCCATTATGACTAAGTTTCTCAGTCATCGTTTTTTGACATACACTAGTTTAAAAAAAGAGTATCAAGAGTAATCTTGATTCTTGAGGGCAGACTTTAGTCATTACTATGCTTTTGGCTTGTGGAAGGAGTCGAAAGTTTATTTCAAAACTTCAGTAAAGTAATTTCCCTCAACAACACTGATCAGTCTACAGTCCTTCTTAATCTTGTCAGTCACAGACTTACTTGCCTGCTGCCCTGGTCTGACGCAAGTCAAGTGTCTGACCTGAATTTGGAGCCAGCATAAAAACATGCTGGACATCTAGATGGTATTTTAAGCTTGATGAGCTTTGCTAAAAGAAAACACTCAGTCTGTGTAAAACTGTCCAATTTCTACTCTAATTGATTCCAAACACTAATTATTGCAATTAACCAGTTTATTTTGACAGCCCATTTAAATGAGAATTTGAATTTGGTCCCATTAATTCAACATGTGTCTCCATGCTGAGAAGCACGGGGAGGTTGTGGTCTGATCAAGCTGCAACAGAGTGAGTGGAAAGAGAACAGACATTTAGAGAAGGAAAATTAAAGATTGTTGAAAAGCTTAGTGGAAGTGAAGAGGATGCAATCAGTGCAGTTTTTGGGGTGAATTTGTCAAAGAAAAGAAAGTAACAACAAATGAAAGTGGAAGAAATAGTGAAATTACTCTTCGAACATCTCCACATAAAGACAATGTACAGAGCCCCTTCAGGGGTTCTATCTAATCAGTGGAATGTGATGTTGGCTTACTGATGGAATACAGTGGAGGAGCACGGGGGGGCAAATGCACAGGGAACTATCATCTCTTATCGTGGCTCTGTTCAAAGTGTTGGTGACAGACAAGGAAGAAGGCGGAGATGAAATGGCAAAATGTAACCAGGACAGTAAATGAAATAGTGCCAGAGGAATATATCTCTACAGAGAATGAAGGTAAAGGAACTTTGGGGTGCGTACAAGAAACAAAGAATAGAAGACGGTTTGTATAACAAAGACACAAAGGCATATATTTTTTCCCAGTCTCTGAAATACAAACCCAGGAGACTCAATTCAGGGATTCACATTAACAAGGCTTCTCACCTACCAGGCAAACTGCAAACTGAAAATGTAGTGCAGCCTCCTACCAATCACTGGAACTATGAAGCAAAAAAGAAAGTGGAAGTATATCATAACAGCAAAGAGAGAGAGGAGCAGGGAGGTGTTAAAACAGTGTTATCGTCACCTGTGGAGACTTAAAAGCTCCGAAAATGACAAACAACTCCATGGCTCCACACAGCAGAATCCTCAGAAAGTGAGACAGTGGTTTCATTTAAATGCTGTGCTGTTCAATTGAAAACTGGTGTGTCCCCGGAATAGGATTCACAACATCCTTACAGCCCCCGCCCCTCCCCAATACACACACACACACACACATTTGTAGGTTTCGAAATAATTCCCAATCATCCCCCAATAATAGTGTTATCCTAATCCTTACCCTAACACTAATCCGGCCATAATCCTAATCCTAACTCAGAACTTGAGCCTGAAAACCATCTCACTTATTGGGGACCGGCAAAATGCCCCCCGAAAGAACACAATGTCTCGCAACAACACTAGAATTTTGCCATAAAGCGTCACCGGAATCACAGCTATGTCAGAACCTGAACACACACAAATACCCAAACACACACAAAATATCCTCAACTACTATGCCACACTTACTACACACTACTAACATACACAGGCGCCGTGAGGCGTCCCACCGTGGACAATGTTATCTCAGGACACCAGCAGAGCTTCCAACGACAAAGGGAATGAGTAAAGTGAGACATAACAATTTTAGTCACCCTGGGCTATTTGCAGACGGAAGTGTGAACAGCGTAAATGTGTTCGTATTCCTAGCAGCCTGGAAATAAACAGCTGTGTTTGTCTATACAGACAGCAGACAATGCCCAGGGCTGAAATTGCACCAGATGAGTAAACTGATATCAGTCCCAACGATCCAGGAATGTCTGTTTTATTATGAGTTTTGTGGACCTGACTGTCAGAGACAGGAGTTTAATATTCATAGATATTTTCATGGTTAAAAACTTTGAAGTGTAGTATCCTGGAATTATCCCCTTAGATATTAAAAGAGCAAGAATCTCGGAGTTGTAAGTAGAAAATATAAAGTAAAACTTTTTTTGAGTCAAGTAACAACACATTTGGAGAATGATGGTGTTAACATTTAGCTAATTTTCAATTTAGTCATTCAAACGTAGATCAAGTTTTTCAAATGTATTAATAAAACCGCACATGCTCCCTGCCTCAGACACAGAGAGACAGAATAACAAGGACATTTCTAATATTCTCTGATAAAGTCCTGTTAACCAGTACGTAATATCAGAAATATGTAACTGATCAAAATAATTATCCTATATAAGTTTTATTATATAAGCTTGGATCAAAGGGTTGTCTTCACGAAATCAGTTAAAATAATTTTGATACAAATCATGGCACAAAAGGCTGAATGTTCTGATTGACTGAGAGAAGTTGTTCAAGTGGAGCTTGGTGGTGGTTGAAGGTTACTGTATAGGCATCAAAATGGAACTTCTTTCATGGCGTATTTAAAACCATGGAGTATGATCCAAAAATCCTTTCAAAAACACTTTTTAATCAGTGAAATGCTGTTCAATCATATCCACCATAGCTGTGTTTTTTAAGTCACTTCTTCACCTGCTCCCTTCAGGGGTGACCACAGCTGATAATCCAACTTCCATCTCACCCTATCCCCTGCCTCCCCCTGACATTACACACCAAAGAGCTAATATTTCTTTATTTATGTCACATTATGGCAGAGTCTAAACTTAGCAACCTTAACTTTTTTTTTTGTTTTGTCTGTGTCTAGTATTTCCCCTAGGTTATTAGGCCAGAAAAATGGTGACTGCTTTAGAAGTTCCCATAAAGCCCTGCATGCCATGGTCAAGGGGACAAGACATCAGACAGACAGAGGATGTCTTTTTTTTTCTCCCTTCAGCTGTTAAGTGTGCACCGGGGACAGTCACCAAATCAGCTTCCTCCTCCTCAAATGTTGTTTCTCCTGCTCTTCTTCCTCCCAGTGCCATAAACACCACTACACTATTGTTCCTATGAGTTTGTATGTAGAGACAGAAATTACACAACAGGGACTTGTTAGCAAAAAGAAAACAACATGGTCTGAAACAAGAGACTGTCAGATAAAAGAGACAGTAAGAACAACAGAGATAGGATGGGGGCGGGGGGGTGAGACTGAAAAACGGAGACTGGTTCTCTGGAAGCCTGTGAATCCAAACTTGTGATGATACTATGACTACGGTGAGGATAGAGATGTAGAACTCCCATACTGCTCAGGCATCCTTCAGGCTATACTAAGTCTTGATAATCAGACTTCAGAGTGTGTTACCAGTGGGGAATCGATGTTATGTTGGAGAATGTTGACCGGGGGGGAAAAAAACAGCAGTATTTCAAATGCTCCGTATTATTTTGACACAGGTTTTCACCAAAGCTTATATCAGCCGAGATGGGTGTATAAAGTCTGCCTTATCGACTCCAAGTAAACTCCAAAAGTCTTTTATGCCCAGTACCTCGAGTATTCAGGGCTCTGATTAATATTCTCCACCACTGTGCAGCCGAGAAATTGAAAACTTTAGGTGGTGAGGAGAGTAGGGGATTATACCTGCGTGATTGGCTCCCAACTACAGCCATTGTTACAGGAGCTTTGTTGTAATTAGAGGGAGAAATTACTTTGGAAAAAAAAAGCTAAGGAACATCT
The DNA here is from genome assembly GCF_000523025.1 of Cynoglossus semilaevis. Taxonomy (NCBI): domain Eukaryota; kingdom Metazoa; phylum Chordata; class Actinopteri; order Pleuronectiformes; family Cynoglossidae; genus Cynoglossus; species Cynoglossus semilaevis. The sequence continues at coordinate 13,598,225 of NC_024322.1, forward strand.
GGCGTCACATAAACTCTCTTACCCAATTTTAGAAGTAAGCCTCCCAGCGGGTGAGAGAAAGCACCTATTACTCTTCACCACCGTGCCTAGGTACCGGGATGAAGCAGTAATTGGTGTCTTTGTTATGTGATCCTTAGGAAACTGAACCAGGAGCTCGTCGCTTTTAAGAAATCCTACACACAAAAAGTTTAGATATCAATATTAGTGACTCTAAAAAGAGAAATAATAAGTCACTTTTGACACTACAGGTAACTCTTAGCCCTAACCTCACAATCAAGGCTCTGGGTAATTAAATCTGCTTGTTATTTGTTTTTCATTTTCAGTATTTAATTCATATCACAGAGAAAGACAGAGTATTTCTCCTCCAGATTGTAACTGTAACCCTGTGTATCTGTGCAATAATAAGGTTCGGGCCACGTTGTTCAAACGTGTCAGCTTCATGGGAACGCCACGCTTTTCATTGAGACCGTGATTCAAACAGACTGCAGTGGTCACACTGCTTTGCACAGATCAGTTACACAGCTGTACATCATCCTGGATGCAAATGGTTGTGACCCGGGAGTGGAGTTACTTCAAAACATGAACATACGCTCATTAATGAAGGTGTGAAAGTGATCAGGTGTTCATACTGTCCCAAAAAAGAGGACTCAGATGAAGCCCTCAAAAGTACTGCACACTCACTGTTAACATTGACACTGACAATGTAAAACTGTTTAAATATTAAAATACTAGTGTAGTATTTCATTATTTTTAGAGTATGAGGCTAATACACCGCAAATTAGTGGTCGTTAAACGATGGCCCACAGTCTACATCTGGCCTGTAGGCCACCTATTTGTGGACCGTCAGCTAAACATGAACAGAGAGGCTGTTTTCCTTTACTTTACTTTGTATTTTTTGGTTTATGTGTGGTCAGCACTTGCAAATGGTCGGTCATCTCGATGCCGACGGTGTTCTGATAGGCTGTTAGTGAGAACACAGAGGGAACAATTTAGCCAATCAACATGTAACTGGACTGTGGGTGAAAACTGGGGCACCAGTAGAAAATTGAACCACACAAAGTCCATATGGACTGAACCATCAAACCAGTAATCTTCTTCCTGTAAGACAAGCACTTTTACCAGTTTGTCTTGACTGGCCTAAAATGTGTTTACAAATGTGTTTGTATTTCTTCTTCTTCTTGTAAAAGAAGTCAAAGTGAATTACAGCATTTTCATAACCGTACATGTTACAAGTTCATGTCTTTCCTTGAAAAGACACCTGAAAATACAGTCATTGGTCATTTGTGTCATTTCCTACAGGAACCTCTGGAGTCTTTCAGGATCTTTAGCTGACTTTTTCTTTTTCCACTTACCTTGATGCCCACGTAGTCTACAGGAATGATGGGTTGCTCCAGCGAAGGCAGGCTCGCCTCGTCCAAAGGCTCTCCCACCATCACTTTGGTCGCCACATTGATGAAGTCCACACCAATTGTTTTTGACACAAAAGGAAAAGAACGTGATGCCCGCAGGTTACACTCGATCACCTGACAGCATTTAGGACACAAAAACAAAACAGTATCATCCACTCCCAGCAGCAGATATGAAATACAACACAGATACACATAAACATTTTTTTACTTAACTTACAATTAAAGAACACAACAACATGAAAAGCAATCTGTATTAATTAATGCATGAAACTGTGGCAGGAACATTGCAAATTTGATAAATATAAGATGATGCAACAACAACATCCTTGAAACAAATGTACAAAAAAAAGTAGAAAAACTTCTCGACAGTGTGTATCACTAGGACCTACTGTATTTACATCATAGGATTGAATGTGGATGGAAAATAAAAGTTTTTTGTTTTTTTAAAATCACTCAGAAAACCACTCTAATGTCAGCACGAAGTCAAACCACAGGAAATGTTACCTACCATAACGTCATTGCCTTTTACCAGAAACTGAGTGTTAAAAGGCCCAGAAATTTCAAACGCTTGTGCAATTTTGCGAGTGGAAATCTTCACCTGTGAGCAATGGAAGAAAGCAATCAAAGACATGAGAACTCTCTGTGAATCACCAGTGCTAAATTGTGATTCTTTGAACCAGTTTCCTAAGTAAAATGACTAATGTAATTACCGCTGAGGTGATTACGACTGACCTTTTCCAATGCACCCTGGCTGATAGTCTGAGTTGGCAGCATTAGTGTGGCATCACCGGAGTGAACCCCGGCGTCTTCAACATGCTCTGTTATAGCGTGGACGAGCACCTGGACAAAGAGGAGTTGATTGTATCACACTGAACCACAGTTTTCTTCTCACAAATTGTTACTCTAAAAAGGCCAATGGAAAAACACTTGAAATAAATGTAATATTCAATGATGACAATGTTTTAAAAAATAAAAGTATCTGCATTGTAATAGGATTGGCTCCATATCGCTTTTTCATGTTAGATACCAATACTGATACTGCACCATGGAGTATCTGCTGATACCCATGTCCCTGTTAACGGCATGTGACAAAAAATTTAAGTCAAACATTTGGGCTTAGGTACCAGATCAAACGGGTTATAGTTGTGTCTTTTTCTGATTTTCAATCCTGAAATTTTGACCAGTACCAGACTGATACTGATCCCGAGTACTGGACTGAGCCATCCCTAGTAAGTAAGAATGTAAGTGGATTTGCAGAGACAGAAGATCAGCTTCCCACATTTCTCCCACAGGACGGAGGATTTGTGTGGCTGAGGAACTCAGTCGGACGATGTCTCTTAGTGCAGTGTCACTAGTTCATTTAAACTGCTGCTCACCACGGCGTTCATTAGCACTCTTCAGATAGAGCCTGTAATTAATACATATTATCTCTCTTCCTCACACACACAGACACACACACACACACATATACACACAGAGGAGTAATAAAGCCTCTTTGGTATTCAATGAATGGACAGCGTGTTAATGTGATAGTGAAGTTAGAACGTTCAGGGAACGTAGGGAGAGACAATACACCACACGACTGAATTGCCCACGTTCACACTCGCACCCTTCAAACGACTCCCGTAACCGAGACGAGAGCAAAGCAGAAAGGGCATTCAAGTGCCGCCACGGCTCCTGTCATTGACGGCAAGTTACGTGCTAACAATTACACACTTTACACTACAGGTTATTCACGTTAACTTTTAAGCAGCTGAAACTTGGAAACTTCACTGTGAAAGTCACATCAACCTTCAACGTCAAAACTGCGTGGTAAGGAAAAAAATTCATGTTACGTCACAGAACTTTTCAGATCACACTTTAATGGCTTGGTGGTTAAGGAAGTGCGACTTGAGTGCGGACGGTTTCAGGTCAGGTCAAGCAGGTCATTTTATCTACTGTTGTCTAGTGTTCCAGACAAGGCAGACAATGCAGTAAATGGAAAGAACATTAGTAAAGACCGAACAAATGATGTCAATGCAACATCATGTAAGAACGTACACTCTCACACAGAAAAAGGGTAATTATGGGTATAATTATAAAAGCGTCAAACAGGTCTTCACGTACAGTAAAACTCAGGTGGAACTGGGTGAATCTAACAAAAGGGAGAAGTTTTTTTTTTCACCTTCCCAGCTTTGGCCACAGCGTCCACCTCCACCTCCCTGGCACCACGGATGAACTTGGTGATAACCACTGGATGTTCCTGGAGGAAAAACACACAAGGTCATTCTGGGATTAATAATGAAAGTACCCTGGCTTGTTGACTGCAGTTATTTTAGTGCTGTCTGTTATTAGAAGGTGACTTGTGATATTTTTGGTTTTGATCTCTCTTGTATTTAGAGATAAAAAGCTTGACCACCGTTTCTAGTTTTCAAGGTTCTTCCATCCGTCTGGGCCAGGACTGGATTCCAAAATAAAGATAAGATAATAATGTGAAACAAAAATGGGATTTTAATTTAATTTCATTTATTTTACGGCCTCCAGGATGTCTGTCCACAAAAAGTCTGTCCCTCTGACATGTCAATGTTGATGTTAAGGTATTAGGAGTAAAATACACAGCAGAAGACAATGACAAACCAGGTGGCGGTAGCTGTTAGGAGAATGCACTCTTAAAGAGTAAGAATGTTTGTCAAATTCATCACAGGCTTAATAATTATATATTAATATGAGTTGAAGATTTTCTGAGATGTTAACACTGATCTCACCTGTGACACCTGAGTGGCCTCCTCCAAGAAACGTTTCATCTCTTCTTCTCCGTACACAACGTTCATGGCAGAGCCACTGGTGAAATGAGAGCAGGAGTGAGGACGAAACATAAGGCCGTGAGAGAAGGAGAGAGAGAGAGAGAGAGAGAGAGAGTGGAGGTTACAAGTTTCTAATGATTGTTCAAAACTCATTATCTCTTTGTTGCATCACAATTACTATCGGGAACACGGTCTGGAAACAGTCAAAATAAGGCACGAGAAAGAAGGAGAGCGGGAGGGAGGAGAAGACAGAGGAGCTATTTAGGTCGAAAACCACTCCGGGCTCCTGAAAACAAGTTCAGTGCTTTGCCATTAAAAATACAATGTATTAAGGCTGAGGGTTTTTTTTTTGTTGAAAAGAAGTGGTTAAAAAAACAGAACTGAAAGGTCATGGAAAGTTTTTTTTGTTGTTGTTGAAAAGAAGTGGTTAAAAAAAACAGAACTGAAAGGTCATGGAATGGGATCAGCGCTCTGATCATGAGCGGACCACAGCTGAAGGGCAGAAAACCAACACGCCTAAAATCTAAATAACTGTTGATTTGTTTTGAAAATTAATTTTTTTTTGTTATTTAGGATGTAAAAAAACGAGTTTTTAAGTTAGTCTTTCTTCCCACTCTGTTGGATGAAACCCATGCTCCTCCCCAGGTGTCAGTGTGCCCCTGTGATGCTTAACGTTTGGCGCCATCATTGTGGCAGATGCACAGTAATAATCTAAATGTTACCATCGACTATCTCTACTGAAGTTAGCTTCGTTTTGGTAGTGGTGCTTATGGCGGCACCCACTATTTCCCTCACTAATGAACAGTCTACAGAAGTCTTTTTCTCTTTCTGTTTAGGTATGTCAATAAGTGGGATAAATGTTGCACTGCTCATAAAAAATATAAATATAGTTGTTATTTTTATTATTTCTGCTAGCAACTAAAATAAAAGTAATTCAAATTCCTTGCTTGTGTTTATTTTCAAGTCCAAGTGAAAGCCCTCACCCACACAACTGCACTTTCTTAAACAAAACTTCTCAGAACTCACTTTCATTTACATTTGACTCTGTCCCATTGTCGTTGTTTTCAACAGGAATTACATTTTCATTGTTAGGAAACATTTTTTAATGCAGGTTGCAAAAACTTGAGAACTTAATTATCAGACCTCTTTTATTCCTGGGTAAATACCTAATTCTTTTATCAATTTATGAAGCCAGATTGTCAAGGACTAAACTATCAAGTGCGTCTGAAGAAGGTTTACTTCAAAAAACAACAAGAGTAAAAATGATCACAATATTTCTAATGAAATGATTAGGGACACTTCAGTGAATGCTGCTTGATATCTCTTTGCTCATTTACTGTGAGTTACTTACATACTTTGATTGTGACTGAAGGTTTCCCTGGGTACAGATGGATTTCCTTTTTAAACCATCATAATTAGCATGTGAAAGAGCATGTAAAATTAAAGGCAAAAAGCCAAAGCTTCATTATAATGTGCAGTTTTCATCACAGAGCGATATAATGAAGGGTCTAACTGTGACACCTGCTGGACAAAAAAGTCACTGCACGCAAAGGCACTTAGAGATGAACAAAAAAATATATGATAATAGTTCACTTAGTTGTTGTATTCTCCTGTTTGTGAACATACTGTAGCTGGGAATACAAGATATATTAAAGGAGTGAAAACCATATTATTTTGCCAAAAATATACAAATTTGTCAAAAAGAAGTGGAAAATTCAACACAGAGTTTGACCTAAAAAAATGTGTTTCTCGATTAAAACAGTTTTTCAGCGCAGAAGTCTGCTGTCGGTTGGCTGTGACTCACCTGAGGACGTAGGAGGGTCGTAGCAGACAGGGGTAACCAACCTGGTTAGCAAACACAAAGGCATCTTCCTGTAAAAAAGAGAGGTCAAAAATGTGTTAATTTGTCTCTATAATAATAAGAATAATAATAAATTTAAAAATATTTTCTATCAGTAATCTTTTTTTATCAAAATCTATGCAATGCCACATGAGGTCACAACCCTAAGGTTGAACAACACTGCATAATATATTCCTGATTATTTACTCTAGATTGACAATAGGTGTGAATATGAGTGTGAATGGTTGTTTATTTTGTATAATGTCCTTGTGACAGACTAGCAAAATGTTCAGGTGAGAACCGTGCTCACCCTCCGGGATTTGCGCCACTTAAAATGATCCAGAGGTTGTAGATTAACATGAACTAATGGAAGAAAATCCAAAAGCATAAATGGAAACCTAAGTTACTGTATTGAGAGCCAATCGTTTGTATTTCCAAATAAGGAAATCAATGTGAAGTAAAAGTTGGAGAAAAAGGAAGTGTCAACATTCATCATTGTTGTAATATCCATTAAACTCTAAGCTGTATTTACCTATGCATAATTAAACTAAAAGCAATTTGAAAAGCCTCTAAATGGAATGCTGTTGTCCCTGAAATTTGACAAAGAGAACAAATCAAGAGAGTAAAAAGGGAAGACAATGGCTTTAACAGCCAATAAGTGCCTCACATTTGATTTTCCAAGCTTCCAGAACAAATAGTCTTGAAAGAAACCTGGCTGCGAGAGAAATGTTCTACAATCCTCTCCACCTCATCATCGTTATTATCATCATCATCATCATCATCATCATCACTCTTTCACTCTCCCCGTCTCTGCTCTGCAGGACGACGCACTTTTTTTC
>NC_024322.1:13605125-13785157 GCF_000523025.1 Cynoglossus semilaevis
AAGTGGAGTACCGATTACAAACAAATGCAGGAAGCTTCTCTGCATGTCTCTTAAACTTATGGCTCATGGAGTTATCGTAGCTCAACAAAAACAAACAGTTTCATCAAAATTGGCTGGTGAACAGGAGAGGAAGCAGACGCTCTCTGTTTGTCTCGACGGTGACTCTAACAATAAGCAGCACTTATGGCAAAGGCGTCGTGTCAAGCACTTACTGCAAAAGGACATTTTAGGGATTTCACATTTTACAGAGACTTTTCTTCACTGCTTTGTTCTGTTGCAGCCACGAGTAGGTTGAAAAGGCCAACCACAAGCAGTGAAGAATGTAAAAAGGGGAATTAAAAAAAAAAGAAAAGGAAATGTCATGTGTCTACTTTGTCTCTAGGGGAAAATGTGCGGTTGTAAAGCCAAGAAGTAAAGGTGATCTCTTGTTTTTGGTGATTGTATAATAAAATCATATAAAACACTACTGGAACTACATTTCTTTGTAAAAAATAAAGTTGAATTGTGAATTGTTAAAGGTCACATCTCTTTAACAAATTATATAATACATATATCCAGATGCAATACTATGCTAGCTATAGCTACTACTTCATACTATATTACGTATCTTCTTACCAGAGAACTTAGAGCTTTCCATGGGGCTTGGGCCACACCAAGATCATCCAGGACACTGGAGAAGATGGAGCGCTCCTCAGCCCGGTCGATCTGTAAAGGGCTTGTCCCAAGAATCTTCACACCATTCATGTGCAAAGGTACAGCCAGATTGTTTGGAATCTGTCCTCCGACGGACACGATGCTGCCTGAGCAACCCTGGACGAGAGGAGAGGAGTTTGTTAAGTGACAAGCTGTGTTTGGTTTTACACACACACATATATGTATGTATTAAATATAATACATATATACGTAAATACTGTATATGTACATATATGTGTATATATGAACAAATATATTTTTTTTATATAAATATATTCTATCAAGTCACCTATGAAACCTTTGACCTACCCTGTTACTCTGCTCATGACATTTCAAATATTATTAATGCATTGACAAAATCTTGTTTTTCTCCATAAGTACGTGTAACTTGACTCAGCAACAAAAAGCGTGGAAAACTGAGGGGGTAGAATATTTTCCGAACACACCCTGTGTTTGAGTACTTTATTAACAGAATGCATTTCCTTAATCTTGTGTATCTTATCCAGCGGGATGTTGTTTCCATGGCAATGTCAGGTTGTATCTCTTCATTATTCATGGTCCTACATTTCTCTCTCTGTCCAAGCTTTGTCTTCATGCACTGATGCCGAAATTTATCAGAACCACGGATAAGATTAATGTAGCTCTGACAGTAGGACTGATGGTTGGATCCAATATTTTTTTATCTTAACAAAAGCACATTTAGATCATATTACCTTGGTACAGTTTTACGGTTTAAAATGTCTGTAAGCAGATATAAAGCACTTTCATTCAGTTTTAAGGTTTCTGTAAGCAGATATAAAGCACTTTCATTTGGGCAGTAAATTGTTGTGGGTGGGGGTCCTGGGGTTCCACTCACAAACGAAGGTGCCAGATACAGGTCTTCACAGGTTTTGTAACTTTTATCAGAGGGAAAAACGACCAAAGACCGACCCGCTGATACTTGAGGTCTGGTCGTTAAAAGAACAAACCCAAAAACTGTAAAATCATCACACCTATGATTGCACAGACCAGGATTCTTACATCTTCTGAGCCTACGGTGGGGACTAATGTATGTCCCCATTAGGACCAATTCAGTTTTCACACTTTCTGTATGACAAAGAAAAGTTAGTTCATTTGACTGCCCTTAATGGCCGACACTACCATGCAGGAATAAGCAGAAATGAGCTGCATTATTGCAGCTGGTTTTATATGTATGTATCGTGAATCAGACAGAGCCTTTCTGAATAATCTAGATCACATGACTGTATGTGTTTACTGTTTTTTACCACAGAGAAGCCAGTGCCTTGTTGTGGTGAACATACATTAAGGTAATGTTTCATTTCTAAACTTTTAATAAAATATTTATCTTCATAAAGTTACACCAATAACCCACAGTAAAGGTCATAAACCATCAAGTAAATGGTTTTTCTGTGTATATTGCTTCAGTGCCTTAACCCCCGACCTATCAGACAAACAAATTAAAAATCGACATTGACATCCTGTGACTGTGCGTCCAAACCTCTTGTTGGGTGATGTCCAGGATTCGTTCCAGGGTCAGCTCTTCAAAATAAAGACGGTCGCACTCATCAAAGTCCGTGCTGACCGTCTCAGGGTTGTGGTTCACCACCACTGTCTTCATGCCCATCTGTCTCAGGGCCCTGATGCTTGACACAGCACACCAGTCAAACTCAACACTGCTGCCTGATAAAGAAACCAACTGGTTATCTCGGGTCAATCGTCCTCTGTCAACTCATTTAAACAACATACGATTTATATTTAGGACTCGTTTTAAAACTCACCAATGTGGTAGGGCCCACAACCCAGAACCATAATGCTTTGGTCTTTGAAGTCCAGGTCGTGCTCCTAATGGAGACATTTTTTTTAATCCAGTCAGGATGTTCTCTTGAGGATGTTGATTATTTTCAAAAACAACACAGACAAAGATCTTTAGATCTTTTAGAACATACCTGACCATTGTAGGTGCAATAAAGGTAGTTGGTCTTTGCTGGGTACTCGGCCGCCAAGGTGTCAATCTGGGGTCAAAGTGGGATTGGAACAAGTAACAAGTGATTACGTCAGTACAGACTAGAGGTTGCATTAACAACTCAGTCAAATGCAAGTAGGGAAAAGCCAATCTGTGAAACATTTATCCTAACATTTAAGTGTAAAAAAAAGGCTTTTGCAGAAAAAGAAAAATGTCATCTAGTGGTTTTTCTCATCTACGCAGTGGGCAAAAAAAGGCTTTCGCAGAAAAAGAAAAATGTCATCTAGTGGGCTGCATGCATCACTCACAAGTTTGCCTGAATATATTGTTACAGTCTTGGTATTTTTTTTCCTACTAATATTCGTTTCAAGTAAGACGACTGTGTGCAGTGACTTTGTTCATTCTAATCGTCTTTGTAAAAAGCATTCCTGTAAATTCTCACCTGTTTTACCCACGGTTTGATACCATGTTTTAGCCTCAGTTCTCTGACCGCGCTCTCACTAGAACCCAGAATCTGACCAACCTGTCGGTCTGAGAAACCATCCTGCTTTACCTGGAGTAGCAAGTCTTCAGGTACCGTATACCTGCAAGACAAAACAAACCAATCATCATCATCATTACCTGTAGTTACCAACCTTAAACTGCTTCATTAATCCACTGTTCAAGCGGATCAATCAATCAATCATGTTATAAAGTTTCAGTAATACACCCTGATTCTTGACCCTGTCAGGAACATTTCACAAGTTTTACACCGCGCCAAAAGTACTCAGTGTTCTATGGAAAAAAAGAAAAACTGAAATATTTATAGTTTATCTTTTTTTCTGTAGTGCCAGTTTGTCTCTTCCATCGCTGATATAAAACGCACTGCTGTATTGTGATCACAATGGTTCCTAATCAGGACACCGGGAATTTCATTCTTAATCTTTTTTTCTCTATGGTATTTTCCAGTCCATTTAGTCTCTCTAGTCCAACAGTCATGCAAGTGGTTAATAAGGAACTTGACCACTGAGTGTGGACGGCAGTGAACAGCCCACCTCAGAGTGATCAATAGAACATCGACAAACAAGTTTCCAGAGCAACGGGTTGGGAAGTGCACCATTTAAAACTCTCTTTGAATCAATAAGACCTGAATGCAAGCTGTGAGCTGTAATAGAATAATGGTAGTAGAAATACAACGTCTTATTAAAACGTTGGTGTTTTTTTTTTTACTTTTACGATGACAAAACATCCAGTCATTGACAGTCGGTGCTTACATTTAAAGCTCCTTTAACATGATGGAGGAGCAAAGGACAAGAAAAGATGATGATGAAGAAGACTACGAGTCGACATTAATGTCTGACTCACAAACTTATCTTGTTTTTCTGCCTTATCAGATAAGTATCAAATTTAGGGAATATATTAACTTTAACTTAACTTTTTCCAATATGTTTTTTTCTCTTCACAGTAGATGACATTACCATTAACTTCCCCACTCTTCCCCAAAAATAATAATAAAAAAGAAACTAATTCCCATTAACTTCCCCACTTTTTCTAAAAGGTTCGCTTAATAAAAAAATAATAATAAAAAAGAAACTAATTTGAATCCCCACTTGAACCTTTATTAATCAGGGAAAAAATAAATTATCATCATTTTTTTAATGAATCTATTTGGGCATAATGATGATTGGAAATGACACTTGCAACATGCAACTTCTTAATAGCCTGGAAACTGAGGATGTTGTTAGTGAAGTTGTATGAGTTGGATTTTTGTCTCTACCTCTTGCTGTACTAAAGGTTTCAGCTGCTCAACAGTCTGGTCACTGTTGTCTGGTTCTACTATTTATGATGTGCCAGACCACCTCAGAAGAAGGATGATCAGTGGGTCAGTCAAGTACAGACACGATATGTTTCAAAAGCCACTTTTACAAAAAAAAAAAAAAAAGTGCAAGAAGTTTGTCAGATGAACTCTGTACTCTATAAACAAATGAAATTCTTTGGGGAACGAGGCGGAGTTCACTATGCATACAGAGTTTAACATTCTGGATTTTGCTGACAGATATTATTGTCTTCATAGGTCGCATCACCATAGTAGGATAAGACACAGTTGAGGTCAATGCATGTCTGCTAAGTCGCCAAATATATAAACATTTTTGCTCCGTAAAAAAGTTGTCTGTGACATAACTTTTATCACTGTTGTAGATAGAGTAACTATCGCAGTACATCGAAACAATGCAGTGAGATGAGTAACTCAAAAAAGAGGTGCCCTTATGGTCGTTACTCACAGGAAACCATGTGACTAATTGTGAATTTATATATATATATTTTAATTTTATTTTAAACTAATCTTTAAGAGTCTATTTTGAGTGAGTGTGAACCCTTGATTCCACACAGCTGCACAGAGGGACAAAATTGTTATTTACCTCCAGATTTGTCTCCATGTAAGAGACAAAAGCTCTGGGACAGACTTGTGTAATGCTGTACCTACAGCCCACAGGAGGAAATTCTATCGCTGATATAATGACAACCTCAGAAAATATTTATAATCTTCTCACAGTATCAGACATCTGAAATGTATTTTTTTACAACCATGCCGCAAGATTAGGGCTGACTAATAACAAACCAAGGAAAGGGAACATAAAAGAGAGGAGTTTAAGTCTTCGAAAGGGGAAAAAACAAAAAAACCTCAGGTCCCAGAGCAAGGCTATCCGCTTTACAATTATTCTGTCTGTCCTTTTCATTACTGTATGTACACAGACACCGTGTCACACAGAGAACTGAAACATCCTATGGCACATGCTGGGTACACATCGGCAGGTGTGTGGACAGTGAGAGACAAGAGACAAAGAGAGACAGAGTAAGAAGATGTGAGACACGGTTATAAAAACCAAAGCGCTCACAGCCTCACTGAACCACAAAATGACAACAACCTATTTCTGTGAATTCACACTTTTCGTTTTGTTAATTTTTCAGTCAATTAAATCAGAACATTAGAATTAGAAGACTTTTCAGCGTCACATAATTGCTGTCCTCTCCATTATGATTCATGTCATGCAGGGGGCTCATACAGCCAATTGCCCACGTCTTCACGAGCAGGTGCACTGTCACGTTTCATACTCCTGGGCTCTGCGGTGTGTAATCAATCAAAAACCTGACACACGTCTTGACATGAAGTGAAAAAGATTATACCTTTTTTTAAAACATGAAAAGACTGCAAAATAATACGAGGCGTCCCCAATACAGTATTAAAATCATCACAAAGATGAATTCTTGGCCGCATTCCAGCCTTCTATTAAGAAGATGTCATACATGATTTATCCACAAGGAGACAGCTCCGTGTTCCTCATTTCTCTTCCTGGCGTGAAAATGCGTCTCTACGTGTGTCTGCGGTCAGCAGCTGTGATCACACTGCCTTCAGTCAGCACGAGTTTAAAGATGTGTCTGTTGTCAGTGTGCGCCCGGGTGACAGGAAGACAAAGAGCTGAGGTTGTTATAGCTCGGCAAATCAATCTGAGAGGGCGCAGGTCTACAATAAAATATGATTTTATACATGGGAAATGTGAAATGTGTGGCAGCGTTAAAGCTGTGGTGACGAAAGGGAAATGCTGAGAAGGATAAAAATATTTTCTGTTTTGCCAGGAGGGTCAGAGGACCATATCTGAGCAGCAGCTTTTACTAAAGCCAAGTTTAATTTATATTTTTTCACAACGCTGCTGAAAAGACTAGGAACAAGTGAACAAAGGCAGAGTATAACGGCAACGTATGTAACCTGGAATACGAACTGAGCTAACAGCTAACAGCTTTCTAGCTAATAGCTGTCCTAAAGGGCAGGAACGTTTGGGTATTAATAGAAAAACATAAATAAATGAATGTTGGGTAATCAAGTTTTAAAATAAGAATATGTTAGTATGAAAGCACAATAACAAAAAAAAAGTTTTAATGAAACTCTGCCCTTCACTGTGACCTGACTTCTTCTCATTAAAGATTTGGCAGTGCATAAATAAAATAAAAATAAATAAATAAGGCAATTTAATTTTATCTAACTTAAAATGAAAAATATATATAAATAAAAGAACTGTTTTCACCAAAACCAAAAGCCAACACTTTAAAGAAAGTGAGAAAACAATCGTAATTGTTGTATCCAACTAAAGTTTTTGCCTAAGTTGTCGCTGTCTAATCAAAGAGACTATTTTTAATTCCATAAGTAGTTGTTTATATCAGAATGGGCTGATTTCTGATCTTCACACAATGATGTCATTGTAGGAGGAAATACAACAGTATTTACTGACCACTACCCACAACACAAACCAAAAGACCAGCACTCAACCACACACACAAACCACCTGTGTGCTCTTCAGCTGCAGAGTCTGTAAGTTCACCCACACCTGCACTCCACGCACCATCACTCTGGCAGCAGACTGTTGAAGTCCCCATCCCAATGTCCCTTCCTGCTCCAGAGAAGGTGGAGACTACAACCACTCTCTCTGCATCAGTGTGTAGCGCTGGGCGCCCACCAGACGGCCAGCCATTAATTATTTAACAGCACAGTCAGGAGGAAGCAGCAGGTTACCTGTGGCTGAGCCATGAAAATTCACAGCGGCTTTGATTTGAGCTGTCCAAGTAAGAGCCAGAGGGCAGAGAGACAGAGAGGACGGCAGCTGAGAGGAGGTGAACCACGACCGAGGAGAAAACACAGACGTGAAGGGACTAGGGTTCATCTCATTATTCTTTGAAGGAGTTCCATTTTCTGACTCCCAAGTTTTCTTTTAACATTTCTATGCAACAAAAGCAAATAGATAAATGTGCTACAAATACCCACAATGAAGGCAATTACAGGAACATGCTGCTGGAAGCACAGACTAAAAAGGAAGTGACATAAAAGAGCGATGCACCCAACTCGGACACAATGGCCGACTGTGAGTGACTTTTATAGAAAAATCACATACTTTTCGGTAACAAAGCGGTTCATTTGGTTGCATCCTGTGTTTTGAAGGACATTTTTGTATAATGAATAATTTAAGCTTATCTGTTGTTGACAATCTGTTTTTAATCAACATATATTTACTTTTCTAAGACACAATAAGGAATAAGCAACCACCAAAAGTCCATTTAAGCCATTAAAACCTATGAAAATAAACTGGTTAAAAACAAATCTAGAGGAGACGAGATTACTTTCTGTCATAATCATTCAACAAAACCACTTTTTTTCCCACAACCTTTCCATCTTTTAAGGTGTTACCTCTTATAATTGGCCAAGTGCTGCTCCAATTGGACGATTCTGTTCAGTTTGTGAAGAAACCACTTGTCGATGGCCGTCAGCTGATGGATTTGATCCACACTCACACCACTGTGGAGTGCCTGCAGGACAGAAGGCAGAGAGGCCAAATGGCCATCACACGTCATCAAACAATAAAATAAATCTTTGTTTTAATTATAACATTTATTAAAGCCTCTGTAATGGTTAAAAAAAGGTTTTAAAGCTGATGGGAAAAAAGGTTTCTGTAGATTTTTGATGCACATATTATGCAGTCGGGTGTGTAGAAATGAGAATAAACGCTTTATATAAAACGCTTTATATACAAAATATAAAGTTTTACATATATATAAATGACTTAATGTATAAATGAAGCACTATTAAAAGTTTGAATGAATATGTAATAATCCTAAAACCAATTTAAGATGAAAAATTAAAATTAAAATGACTCTCTTGTTGGTTGTGTTATTCTGTTGGTCAATGTTTCATCAATAACATTATTTACTGTGAAAGATTCTAAAAACAATTGATCTTCAGGTCTACATGGTCTACAGCTCTGCCAGGACAATGTTGTACTTCAAAAGTTTGTACCTGTTAGCTCTTCCTGGATCACTTTCCCTATAATAATTATCCTCCAGTTTAATCTGGTGTCAACTATTATTATGCCGCTCACATCCAGGAAGCTTTTCTTCATTATCTCATAAGTCAACTCTCTCTTCTTGTTCTTGTGCAAACAGCACAGTAGGCAAACACTTTCTTCCATATTAAACAGGCTGAATGATGAGTTTGAATTACAGGCTGGCAATATCGGAAAGAAGAAAAGTCTAATTTTCAAAACTTTATTGTTTTAATAATTAGGGGAAAAACCAGAGGCGGGTAGTTGTGAATCACACCGGAGGTTTTTTATTTTAACTCTCGCTGGTGTTTACTTGTAATAAAACATCATATATGGATCAGTACCAGGCTCTAAAACCATTTCCATCGCCGATGACCTCAGGTTTTTCTATAGGTAAAATAATTTCTCTTCACTGTCAGAACACGGAGCTCACATAGCTGGAGGTTTATGACACTGACATGACCTCATTCCTCTCTCCACTTCTCTTCCATCTGCTGGCAATAAAAGCTTGTTGAACTGCTCGACCCACTACACTACCTTGTAATGATTCATACACATCTCTGTGTTTGAATGATGCAAGCTGAGAACATTCAAACGCAGAGATGTGTCCTGAGCTAATGTGAAGAGTCTTGTGCACTTTTTTTTGCTTCTTTCAGACTGAAGGCTCTTTACAGCACTCTTTACAGAGTCGGCATTACAGGGACAGCAACTAAACAAACAACACCTGCACTCAGTTGAAAGATCCATTTTCCAACCTTTGCTTCATTTTGTATTTTGATGAGAAAGTGTTCTTTATTAATGCTAAGAACCATGCTGTAAGTTTACCTTGGCGATGGAGAATATTCGGGTGCTGGAGGGCACAGCCAACTCCTGTTGCAGACTCTGTGTGTTGGTCCAGGCTTTCTTGAGTGGCAGCCGGGGCACGAAGCCATCCACAGACGGGTGACACATCCTGAGGGCTTTTTGCACACTCTCCTCAAAGGTTCGACCCACTGCCATCACCTGAATCCATAAGAGGGAAAGATGAATAAATTAAATGAAGAAAAAAAAGGTGAGGTGGTTAGTGATTATCTATGGAAACTCCTCACCTCTCCGACGCCCTTCATGGCGCTGCCTATTTCAGAGGATATGCCCTGAAAGCGGTCCAAGTCCCAGCGGGGGATCTTGGTCACAATGTAGTCCAGACTGGGCTCAAAGCAGGCCGTGGTCTTCTCTGACACAGCGTTTTTGATCTCGGGTAGGGGAATTCCCAGAGCTAGCTTGGCAGCTACAAAGGCTAATGGATATCTGTGGGGGAAGCAGCAACAGAACCTTTTTATTATCGTCGACATTTTTTCATCTAGGGTGTAGTTATAGTTGTAACCAGATTATTAATGCTGTTTTTTTTTGACTCAGTACTGCAGTAATGCTGCATGACTGATTGTTTGGAAGCACAGAGTACTTCCTACTACTAGACTAACCTCATTCTTCTACACATGTACTGTATTACTCCTATGTTCACTTAAAACAGAGGAAACTCAGAATAAATGTGCAACCAAAGGTCCTTGATCCAATTTATTTACCAAGAGAATAAACATCTTTCTTATCAGCAAAATGAATTCATAGAATGAGCTGGGGTTTTTTTCTCTCAGACTTTTCTTGTTTGTCTTGTACCTGTGCGAACGTGTTTTCTTACCCTGTGGCTTTGGATGCGAGAGCTGAGCTTCTGGAGAGTCGAGCATTTACTTCGATTATACAGTACTCCAAGGAAGCTGGGTGGAGCGCGTACTGGATGTTGCATTCACCTATGATGCCGAGGTGTCGGACCACTTTGATGGCCGTCTCTCGGAGCATGTGATATTCCTCATTGGACAGCGTCTGACTCGGTGCCACTACTATTGAGTCACCTACATTGAAAAAGACAAAAGACGAAATCAGACATTTAAAATAAAGACAGAACATTAAAAAAAATAAATAAATAACATAGATGTGACATCAACTGTTATTGTGCCATAGGCAGGACAATTGGACCAATTTTAATTTTAGTTAGAATTACAGAGTTTTGAATCAATTGCCGGGAATTTGTTAACATGGAGCACAGGGTAAATAAGAGTCCAATCTGCAAAAAACGTGCTGAAAATATGTTTGAACCGGCACAAGGTAAAAACGTGCTGAAAATATGTTTGAACCACCCAGGTAAAGTTTTACCAATATCTATAAACGTATGCAGACCCTACTGACTTCATTGACGAAATGTAAACAGAAGCCGTAAAAAGAAAATTAGTTTGTTTTCTCATGGTTAAGGTTCAGACTCTAAGCTTTAATACTGCTTCAAATGGTTCTTTAATGTCAACCATTTTAAACGCACTGACTTTGTGGCAGAACTTTTCTACAAAGTTGACAAAGGGAACGGTATTTCATTTTGGGTAATGAGGTGAGAACAGCCAGCAGTGATTGTGTACGTGAGTGCTTTGTGGTGGGTCAGGGAGTCGTAAAGTGGGTGTGGTGGAATCAGACGAACAGAAGTCCTTAGATAACCTCTGGGTAGATTCCCTCTGTCTGATAACTTAAAAAAAACAAATGCTCAACGCCTCTGTGCATAACTTTTACAAGTCAACCTGATGTTATAAACACAAACTTTCCAATAAAAACTGGAAAAGTTCAGGTTGAAAAAACACAGGAGAACAGCAATAGCCATTATATCATTAATTAGAAAAAAAATAACAGCAGAACAGAGCAAACACCGACAGGGGGAACAGTGTTTATTGCCTTTTTTTAGCAGGTTCATCCAAGTGAAGAAGTCCTGAGTAAACACAGTAATTTCAGTAGAAAAGACAAATTGAATACACTTAACACAGAACAATAAAAGCTGTGAATGTCAACGGTACTGTAAATATTAGATGTGCCAGTGAAACAGGTTTTCCTGTGCTTTCTTGGCTCAGTTTGTTTTGTTTCATGAAAAAGCTCACAGGCATGAATGATACAAGAGAACCACAGAAAGATAAGCGTGCAAAAGAGCAGCATAACCTTTGAAGAGCACAGTATGATGTACTGAATCACACAGCACGCGTTTGATTGGTACCTGTATGAATGCCCAGTGGGTCGAAGTTCTCCATATTGCAAACTGTGACGCAGTTGTCAGCGACGTCCCTGACAACCTCATATTCAACCTCCTTCCAGCCCAGCAACGACTTCTCCACCAAGATCTGACTGCTCAAGGCCAGAGCCTACAAATGCACAGAATAAAGTTCATTACAGTTTGAATATCCATATTAGATCAAACCAACTGTAAACACAGCATTTAGAGCAATTAGGAGGTTTAATGTAACAAGAAATGTGTTTAAATCTGCATAAAAACCTACTTCAAAATGCAGTATTTACAACTTGACAGCACAATTAGATCATGTTGAAATTAAACTGGGTGTTGTCATATTATTTTACTTTAAAAGAACAATACTTTTAGACCTTAAAATGGTAGAATGCTGCAGATTTGATCTTCTTTTTTTATATTTGGATCCATGCTGAGGGTTGTAGTTGAAAAAACGAAATTCATGCTCGCCTTGAGTTTTTACTTTGTATTTCTTTCACAGATAAGTCCAGGACCTTGTAATCTACTCCTGTGCTCTGCAACTTTATACAAACCAACCACACAGGCACAGGGCACAGCTGGAAAAGTGGAAATTGCCATGAACATTTCCAAATGATACAAAAGCCTGATGAGAAAAGCAGTCAGACTTACTGCCTGGCATCAAAAGAGAGCGTGCCAATCTAAGAGCACAGACGGTTCATTTTGCTGCTTTGTGATCATAGATTAGAAACAAATGAGCTACCACACACGACGCAGGATCCGAGGACAAAATAGAGTTGCCTAGCAACCATGTACCATCCTTTCTTAAGAGTGGACAAAAGACACACATCAAACCAATTCTGAGTCTTTGTGCACGTTAACAATGTCAGCGAGTGAAGAGAAGAACACAGAAGATCCCTAATTTTCAGAGTTCATGGAGATGATGGACTGAATGTCCGGAGAAAGAACTACAGAAAAATGCACAAGGAGAAGGACGCCACTTTTGTTTTGCAGATTTTCTTCTGACCTTGTGAGCGGTTTCCTCCAGTTTTTCTTTGTTGTCACAAAGACCCGAGCCGAGGCCTCCCAGGGCATAGGCTGATCGTAGCATCACGGGGTAGCCAATTTTCTCTGCTGCTTTTAAAGCGTCACACACCTGGAAGATGATGACAAAAAGTATGAGATTGAGATCAAAAAACAAGTGGAGGCTTTTTACAAGGGCTATCAAACCATTAAAATCTTAGCTTATTATAGCTTTGGATCTATCATGATTAATTGTGATAAATCCTGATTAAAATGGATTATATAATATCCCAATTAACTTTTTCCACTGTGCATCAGAGCAATGATAAGTGGATGTTTGGTGGCATAATTGGATTTATACTTTTCATCTTTTTGCCAATGCATTTCAATACATGAGTAAATATTCTGATTCATTACATAAATTTATTACCACGATGAATATGTTCATTTTGTTCTAGAACTCTAGTTTAGAAGCCAACATCCATTAAGTCAGTGATCTTACAGAGTCAACAGCAAAACTGGGGGCGATCTTCTCATTAATTTCCATCAGTTTGTCAGCAAAAAGCTGCCTGTCCTCGGTGGCCATGATGGACTCCACTGGTGTTCCAAGCACTTTTACTCCATACTTGTCCAGGACGCCATGTTGAAACAGTTCAACTCCTAACCATCCAAACAAAAAAAAAGAAAAACCTTCAATCTGAATATCCAATACCAGCTAACCGTGACCCTCTGCACCCGTCCATGTACCAGCCTTTGCTGAAAATATAAAGCACAAAAATTTATTTTTTCATTTAACCATGAAAAAAAAAATCACATCTTACCACAGTTGAGTGCAGTCTGTCCCCCCATAGAGAGCAGGATGCCATCTGGACGCTCGGCCTTGATCACCTCAGTTACAAACTGAGGTGTGACAGGCAGGAAGTAGACAGAGTCGGCCTGTTTGGTGCCCACCTCATTAGTCTGAACTGATGCTATGTTGGGGTTCATGAGCACCGTCTTCAGATTCTCCTCCTACAAATGTCAGCACACACAGATATCACCAACGATTCAACTGACAATGTTACTTTTGGGAAGAAATCTATCATTTAAACATCTTTTTTTTTATCTGCATTTCTTACCTTCATAGCCTTAACGGCCTGAGAGCCTGAGTAGTCAAACTCTCCAGCCTGACCAATGGAAAGTCCACCGGAGCCCAGGACCAACACCTTTGACACCTAGGTTTATTAAAAAAAAAGAGACATGATTTTGTCTTTTTCACTTATAGCTGATGTTGTGTCCACTTACAATGAGCTGCAGATAATTCCAAGACAAAAATGTTTCTCCAATAATTAGCCTGTGGTTAATAATAAAAAAAAAAAACGAAATCAAAAGTATAATATATCTATAATGGATGATTTGAACCGTAGTTACAGTAACCTGTGTAGGCCCCATTACTCCTGGTAAATGTTATGAACCTGTGATCTTTAATCCTTATCCTTTGTTAACAAAGAAGAGTGTTCAAATGTGGGGGTGTGGCTCAGGTTGACGGCCTCACTTAAACAACAGACTACACAACCTGCAATTTCTTTAAAAAAAAAAAAAAATCTCAATCTTGCAAAAAAACATCCTCAAAGAAAACATAACAGACAACTACACCATACCTGAGCTCTTGGGGGTAAGGAGGGCTTCTTGGGCATGACTGACGCCAGGTTGGTATCCTTTCCTTTCTTGATCAATGACATGAAGGTGTCAAAGAGAAACTGTTGGGTCAAATACAAACATTAGCTTTGATATTGTATTGGAAGTGATACTACAAATTATTTCAGATTTCATGCATGTGCTTAAATTAAACATTTATAATTTATTAGATTCATTTTTCGTATGTAATCTTTTTAGTTTGTGTTTTCACACCTAATGGTTGGAGACAGCCTCAGCTATCCAGGCAGAGAACAACCTGTATGTGTGTTATTTGGTTTTCCACAGCAGCTGGTGAGTGACAACAACACAAATTCCCTGAGAGTGGACACATTTCCAGAGATGTACATGTACCGAACAACAGCTAAACTCAGCCTGAGCTGCAGCGAAATGAGACAGGAATGTAACATGTAACTAATGTGTGCAATGTGTTTACATGGTAATTAACTTGATACCTTTAGTGACAGACCAGTAAATCTCAACATCTGTCATGTTACTGACAGCGTAAAAAAAAAAAAAAGACAACTCAATGTCTGATAAAATTGTGCTGAAGAAAAGCACTGCACGATCCTGACGGTATTTGTTGTGACGTCTCCCAGAGTCAAACCAAGGTAGAAGTAAAGATTTCTTTTAAAGAGCTGTCAATGGATTGTTCTGCCTTGAAGGACAGGACTTGAGATTTCACCTCAACTTGACAGAGGTTACAATACACTTTGACCAAAATCTGAACCTCAGCCCTGACACCTGCAAATCAACCAGTTAGTCACTTAGAAAAAAAGGAGACTGGACGGATGGATGGAAGGGGGCGGAGGGAGGAGTGATGGATAGTTGGATGGTTGGATGAATGGATAGATGGGTGGATGACCCTTTATCACTGCACCTCCACTTCTCACTCATTCTCATTAGATACATGGTGTGATAGAAGAAATGAATGAACAATGTCCTCTCCATCAGTGGATCATGCAGCACAAACCTGTACACAGTAATTTTGTCACCGTTTTTACACATGATGCCCCCGCCCCCCCTTCTTTTAAAAAAAAGCTGTTGACAGCTGGTAATGTATCACACCCTAGTTTTATGTATCAATTTGTGCTTGTCTTTTGCAAAGCGGGACAAGTCAATAAATCTGCTAAGCCATTAAATGTTGGTGGTGCAGTTTAGGTTACATGCAGTATAAGAAACCATGAACCGGGTTTGTTGTGGTTAGCGTAGCAACACAACATACTAACTGACTTTATGACGATGACTTCCTATTTTTAGATGTCTTATGACTCAGTTTTTATGGTGTGCCTCTAAAAACCTCTAACTAGTTCTTTTGTTAACTTTATCTAACAACTTTTCAAAGTTTGGACACCCGCCCCCATGTTTATACATGAACACAGAGAAGAAGAGCTGCATTAAAGGTTAAAGAGTGAAGTGGGCCTGAACACTTTTTACAGATTTTACTTCTGCAGCATCTTATATGCGCATCTATACTCAAGTATACCATCCAGATACTTAATGCACTTCTATCAAAGTTTTAATTACCTCTGTGTCTGTGGGACCGCCTTTAGCCTCAGGGTGGAACTGAGCTGTGAAAACAGGTTTAGTGGAGTGCATAATGCCCTGGAAAATATACAAAAATATACAAAATGTAAACATACATATTGCCAAAAATGTATGACTTTTCTGAATTGTTCAATTTAATAACGCCTTACACACAGTGGCGTTTATCTTACATGTTATCTTTCTTGACATAATAATGCACCTTTGCCTTTGCCCTCGTCAATCTTATAGATTAAAAATAATTGTCCGTAAAATGTCTAAATATTCACACCTCATTGGTGCCATCATTGGCGTTAACAAACAGGGGGCTCCACCCAGGGGGCAGGGACTTGCTGTCGATGCCGTAGCCGTGGTTCTGTGCCGTAATGAATGCCTGGCCTGTCATTATATTCACAACTGGCTGGTTCTGGCCTCTGTTGAACACAACACATCCACAGGAACATCATGTTCATCAAACGGTTGAAAAGTGTAGCATCACAGAGGCTTAAATTGGCTGTGATACGAGCTGCAAAGGTTCACCTGTTCCCCATTGGTAGTTTATACGATTTTGCTCCTGCAGCCAAAGCAGTGATCTGGTTTCCCATACAGATCCCAAAAACCGGCTGGGGACGATCACTTTGCAGAACCTTTGAATGACAATGCACATGATGTTGTTCATGACAGAGAGCAGCTTTAAATTAACATTAACAAAAATGTCTTTGGCCACAGTTAAAGTAAAGTTCAAATTCTATAAAGTTCCAAAATATGACTACTGTTACACATTCTCTCACACCTTCTGAACATTGTCAATGAGGCTCCTGGCCAGCGATGGGTCTCCGGGTCCATTGGAGATGAAGAGGCCATCATAATCTAGACTCAGCAAGTCTTGGTCCCATGGAACAAGGTGAACCTCTGCACCTCTCTGTACACAAGAACACGAAAATTGTGAAGAGAGATAATTACAGTGCTACACAATAAATTCAGAAGGAGAGTTTTTCTTACCTTCACCAAGAGGCGAATGATGTTGTGTTTAATGCCACAGTCAACTGCTACTACTTTGATTGGGTTTCCTCTGCCAAACACTTTGGTTTCCTGAGAGGTCAAAGGCCACATAACAGGAAATTACACACATCAATATAGTAGGTAGCAAATATTTGCGAGACTCAATCAGTTGTTACCGTAGTGGACACCTCTGCGACCAGGTTTTTTTTATTGGGGTCACATATGTCAACAGGTTGTCCATCAAATTCAATCTTCCCCAAAACTGTGCCCTGAAACCAAAGGCAAATGGACATCAGTGGGGGCCGAGGCGGTCCGTTTACAAAGGATGCAGCAGGTCAGAACTTTGTATTTTCACTACCTTGTCTCTGATGACCTTGGTCAACATTCTGGTGTCTATGCCGAACAAAGCAGGAACCTTTGCAGAAGGACAGCAAAATATGGGAAGTAAAATGTCATTTGCTGATCTAAGGTTACAGAGAGTATTTTTAAATATGAATCCTAACCTTCTCTTCTTGGAGCCACTGACCCAGAGACTTGACAGAGTTCCAGTGGCTGTATTCATGGCTGTACGCTTGAACTAAAAGGCCAGACACCTAGAAACACCAAAATACAATACCTGGTCAAGAATTCAATTTTCTTTTAATCTGTGGAAATCCTACTCATATGATTACTGGCAACAAACCACTGACCTAAACTCGATCATTGACTGAAAATAACGCTGATTAAAAAAAAACGGAAAATTAGCGTGTCTTTAGATGACTGAGCTCATTCACTGCCAACTGTGGTTACACTGGGGATTTTTTTTTTAGCTGGTGTACAATAAAAGAAGAACAAATAGAAAAAAAACTACAAAAAACTGAATGCATTCCTCCTCTGAAATCTGGATCAAAACGTGACCAAGAGGTCGTTCAACAGCTGCGTGTCTACTACTAAATACATTTATTATGATTTATGGTTTGCTCAATATAACCTTTTATTTTATTGAGACACAACCTATAAACATTTGGGGGGGGTTTTATGAAAGACAAAAACATAGCAATCATTTGGATTCAATTTCTGTTTCAGGGATAATAAACCAAAAATACAACAGCTGCGAAACACTCTCAGGTTTCCCACCTGGATTCGCTCTGACTCCACATGCTTCCTCAGGCCCAGCTCATCTAACTCCTGGGTGTTGGGCACTCCATAATTGCCCACTATCGGGTAGGTCAGAGTCAGTATCTGACCTCTGTAACTGGGGTCAGTCAGGGCCTCTGGATACCTACATAAAAACAGCAGAGCAGCAGTAAAAATACAAACAGATTTTTTGATGATGACGTGGAGGATGCAGTTGTGATGCTGAGGTGGCAAAGACGGTGTAAAAAATGATTAACAACACCTAATTATCTATTGTTAAATGAGGCTGACAACAAAGCTTTTGTCTATAGAGAATATCAATAAATTGCAGTATGTCTTTGCACTATATTTACTTTTTCTATAAACAGACCTGCAGTTGTTATCAAATTTTGAGGGTTTTTTAAATTTTTTTTTTTACTTTTTCTATAAACAGACCTGCAATTTTTTTTTTTTTTTATGTCAGTACAGTAAGTCTCATCCTCACCCCACCAGGCCGGTGTTGAAGACCAGCTCCCCTGCAATGGAGCCATTGTGCCCAAAAGAAAATCCTTTTATTCTGGTTCCATCCTCCAAGACCAGGTGAGCAGTCTGGGCCTGGAGGTAAAACGTGCATACATACAGGTAAGTATTTCACCAACCCTCAAGTGACAATAATCAATTTAAAATACATTAGTTAAAAAATAACAAACAAGTTTGTGAAATTTAAGTTTTACTGAGCTGCTGAAACTCAGAGCCCAGAGTCAAATGCATTAAAAATGCTTAGTGGACGTGAATATGGATGTGGAGGCTGGCGTGACCTCCTATGACCCCGACATTAGCACTTAACTGTTGTCCTGGAGTTCCAAAATACATCACAAAAAGATTCATGATCAAGGACTAAAAAATATAAATCAGAAGCAAAATAGTATATAAACTATCATAACAAATCATGACGCTAAGTAAACTGCAAGAGCGTGAGTGGCTGATAGCCAATGACAAGGCTCCCTCCAGGTGCAATAATTCTTCTAATCAGGTGACGTACACTCGTAAAAACGATGGTTACATTAGTCAACATATAATTCCTGCCAATAAAAATAAGAATAAATTTTGCTCAGTGCAATCAATACATCTTAGCTATCAAGGGTTTTAAGAAGCTCATGACCGCCACACCTCCCTCCAGTGAAAAAAACGTGCTACTAAATTGTAGAGTGAAAATTAGAAAAAATAAAATGAATTTCTTGTTCGTGTTCACAGTTTTAATTAATAGAAGTCAAGTGTAAATTCGGCATAAGTGCTATTGACCAGGCAGACCGAATGTTCGCACCCGTAACATTTTGGCAAGAATGTGTCTGATGCAAGATCTGATGCAAGATGGCGCTTAACGCTAATATAGAGGTTTGCTAAATATTTAAATATGCCGAATTTAAAATATGCATGTACCTGATTATGGCATGTCCACGACTGAAATCACGCTGTGATAATATAGTGTGTACATTGAATGTATCACAGAATTAGCTGCTTTTTCTATGGAGTTCGGCATTAAAGTTTAGCGACAACCTTTTGTAAAAGTTTAGAAAAAAAAGTCTGAACCAAGTTTCAGCCATTACTGATAGGTTTTCATTCATACGCCATTTTCTTACCTTCACTTCAGCCTTTTGTAAAAGTTTAGAAAAAAAGTCTGAACCAAGTTTCAACCATTACTGATAGTCTTTCATTCATACGCCATTTTCTTACCTTTACACTAAAAAGTTTGACGGTTTGAAATCCCAGCCAGTTCGACTCGTGCCCCACTGTGGTGCCAAAAAGACGACACCGTCTCAAAGATTTGAAAACGCTTTGGGCAAACAGAATTTTCGTCATTTTGGCCTAAAGTTGAAAAAATAAATAAAATAAAACTACCAGTGAAACTAGAAACAAAGTTATTTAAGGAGACAACTAGGTGAATAAGTGCTCGGCGTCCTCTTCGTGTCCCACGCGACTTCAGAAGTTTCACATGATTTGTCGATGCGTCGTTGTTTTTCTCACCGCTTGAAGTTCAGCGGGGTTTGATTGGGTGTCATAGATAACGATGAAAGTGATGAAACTGCAAAGAAGCACCGATGCCAAGATCCAGTTTGGGGTCGGTTGGTTGGTTTAACTGCCCAATATATACATACACACGTAAATATGACAGTTCTCGGGTATCTTACATGTTTTTAAATCTTATCATAATTGTTTTAAATGCATAAATCGGTGTTGCTTTAGATCTTGCATCAGACACATCATTGCCAGTGGTAAATGAGCTCTGACATGTGGTCTGTTTTCTAAACGTTCGTTTTTACTAAAAAATGAAAATGAAAAGGTCCATATTTTAATGTTTTTTGTTTGTTTGTTTTGTTTGGGGTTTTTTTTTTTTTAGTATTTTAAATAATTAATCAGCAAATAATTCAAGTATCTATGGCTGAGTGTTGATATTCTGGCCCCTGGTTAAACTTATCTTTAATAAATAACACAATTTGAAATAATGTCACTTTGACAGCACTGTTTTAAACTTTGAAACTCAAGTCAGGGTGTTGACATTAACGTATTCTGCAGTACAAACTGTTTCCACTCTTAAAGGTTAACCTATCAAATTCCACCACAGGATTCCTATATTGACACCCTATGTTTTATAAACAGGCTATACTCTGTAGGCTGAATTATAGTTCCAACGGAAGCTTTGACTCTTATTTTCCCACAAAACTGCAACCGTTTTATATATTTAAATGATCTTACTTCTGTTTCTGAATCTCAAAAAGTGCTGTCTTTACTATGCTGTATTGTAGAAAATGCCAACACTACAGAAAAATATATTAAACAGACAAATTCAGTCCAAGCCTATTGAAGAGAAAATAGAGGAAAATGTTTTTGGATGTGGAGTGACAGCAGCTACTTATAGAACTGCTGTGCGTTTGCTTTCTAGGGTCAGTTGCCTGCAGGACATAGGGGAGAAAAAAAAAGGCAAACTGACCATGTGCAGGATCCATGGTGGTGGGATTAAGGGGGCCTGTGCATTTGCTGATCACTGCAAGATTGGCCCTGTGTTGAGGAAGCAGTCTGACTGTCACTCTGCTGGGTGCAGCAGTCTGAACACAGTGTGAGAGTGAGAGCATTGCAGGACCTTTACAGATCTGGTAATACCTTCACACTCCAGAAGTCAGACTCACGACTACAGAGCCTATACGTTTTTACACTGGTGCCCTGCGTCGAAAAAACAGTATTAAAACATGAGGGAATTACGATGTGTCTTCTTAGGCTTCCGTATTTTTAAAATAGATTTCAGTCCTAATTGGTTTATATCTTAAGTATGTGACTGCCGTAAAAAATACTTTCACATTTCTCCAGTTTTTTCATACTTTCACCACTCAGAGACACAGTCTCCTCATCTAAAATTTACTCCATCTTTTAATGAAGCACTGCTGACACCCAGTGGTGAGTCTCTGCTCAGAGTACTGTACCTGGATGTATTTGAGCCTCTGAACAGTATCACAGTTGAGATGTGGGTCCCTGCTCTCTCTTCTTCTTCCTCCTCCTCCTCCACTCCCTCATCTCTCTCTAACAAAACATATAGACAACATATAGGCATCACAGTACAATATCAACAATTTTGTTGTATTAAGTACAAAAGTCTCCGATACTGGTATTGACAGATACTGCAAGTTATGATGACACAATGTGTAGGTTTTAACAGCAACATCTAGTGGCGAAGCGCATGCTGTGTATATTGTTTATATATTATATTATTAATTACAATCAATTGACTGTGACTAATTCTGATATATTGACATTGCTAAATGTTACCAAAATTATTATACTTTTTTTTCTTTGGCTTTTTGTCTATTGCAAGGCGGGCATCTGTCCCAGAATTGAAGCCTAATGAAACACATACTGAGCATTGAGATGATGTTTAAACAGTGTGTGTAAATAACAACACGTGTATGGACTGCTTAATATTTGGATATAAATATAGAACTTAAAGTTTCACTGAAGCTTTTCTGAACAAAATGGAAAATTGCTGTGGTGATTTAAGGAGCAGGAGAAGTCTGTGTAACGTGCAGCAGGACCCTCGATTGCCGGGAGGGCTGCGGCGGACTGGAGTCTAAATTCCTCCACTGATCGGCCCAAGTGCAGCCTAATGAGAGTCGGTGTCTGTCCTCGTTGGAGGGACCCCACATTGTCGGAGGTTCTAAGTGTAAGTTTTCAGATGGTGACTGAGCTTAAGGGAAGACTTAAATAGACGGTCGGACTCTCTCTGCCAGGTTTCCAGGCACAGTGTCGGCCTTGGGGTTGAAGGAATAATAGATCGCGCATTTCAAGCATCTATGGCATTAGAGGATTATTTCACAGTGACAGGACTGACTTTATACAGCAACCACAATGACAGACATTAGAAACTACTTTTAAATTATTATTATTATTATTATTAAATTATAAAATGACAAGTTAACCTTATTGCCTCCTAACAATAGAAAGAATTAGACGTTCCGTTCCTAAATCACATCATTAATATTTTATAACTTTAGACTGAAAACATTTAGGTCTGATTTTAAAAGAAATCCGGGGTTACAGCGTATCTCGTGTTTTCAGACAACAAAATGCCATTTTGACACTTTGACAGTTCATGGCCTATTAGCTACAGGATCAAGTTAGTCACAGTGATTCCAAGTTTGATTCCCTGGCCCAAACTGTGAAGTGTTAAGTGAGCACTAAAAAACTTCCAGGCCCTGTAAAGTATGGGCAGCACTTTGCATTTCACTGGTTATTGTTCTGGGTGAACTTAAGGAACTTAAAGGTGTTTTCTATTTTCCCCTTAAGCCTGAAATACCTGGAAACATAGGTGTGTTCTTCACCTGGTGGTTAAGAAAACAACGTCAGCACAGATTAAAATTGCACGATGCTGAAGACTGGTTCTACATGTGTTTCTTCTAGTAAAATACCAGCAGAATGGTTTTGTACTGCGCACTGAAAGTCCAATACTAACCAAAGACCCATTGTTGCATTTTTATACAATTACAAGTAGAAGTGCAAAAGTCAACCTCCTGTCCACTAAGAA
This sequence comes from Cynoglossus semilaevis, assembly GCF_000523025.1. Taxonomy (NCBI): domain Eukaryota; kingdom Metazoa; phylum Chordata; class Actinopteri; order Pleuronectiformes; family Cynoglossidae; genus Cynoglossus; species Cynoglossus semilaevis. The sequence goes on from NC_024322.1 coordinate 13,628,063, forward strand.
AGTGATTAACAGTATTTAAAATAAGTAAAACCAGAAAGAAATATGTTGGGTTTTTTTAAAATTAAACTCAATGACTGATGTGGTGCTACAATAAGATGATGATGGCAGAAGTGACCTCTAGGTCATATGAGTTTGAGACCTTAAGGGGTGATACAGTGGTCAGTAATAATCACCACCACTGTAACATGTTAAAACTCGTCCTGTCCTTATTCAGTGTGATGCCATGACAGCGAAACCCAAAGAAAGACTCTGACTCAGCGTCGTAGTTTTTTTCGTTGTTGTTGTTGTTTTAGGGATGACACGTGACGACCACTTCAGAACTCCACTGTGTGTGTCTTAGAAAGTCTTAGAAAGTCATCAGCCGAGGAAGAAGACAGAAGACACAATGCCTCTCGGCGACTATCGGATTGCCCTCGTCTCTGGTGATGTAGTGTTCTCGGTTAAAAGGCCAGCGAGAATCTTTGTTTAGCCTTTCCTCGTCTAATCCTTGTGAAGCCAGAGAAGGCCTTTTGACTCCACCGGGGTTGGGGCAAAGAGAGTGCGGGCCACAGAGGCTGCATCAGCCCCCTTAAGGAGCCATGGCCCCGCTCTTAGAAATCCCAAGAAACTTCACACCTCTCTGCAGGGACTATAAATAGGCTCCATCTGTCCCCACAGGCTCAGTTACAGCCCCATTCCTTTTGGCATGGTAGCAGGGCAGGGAAGGAAGCACTCTGAGTTTCAGAAAAGAGGGGTGGAGTTGGGTAAGAAGGTGGACGCAGTCCAAAACCCACTCTGGATCTAGTAGATGACTGTGTGACCGCCGCAGCATATTTTCCCTCCGTACTTAAAAACACGACTCCTGAAACTAACACCTCACTGAGACAAAATACCAATGACCTGGAAGACTCTGCCATCTTTGGAATATTAAAACACACTGCATTCAGGGCATATTTTTTTCCCAGACTCAGGTTTTCACATTTCATTAGTCACAGAAGAACCCCAGAGTGAGGACAGGTTCTCTGTCTCCAGGTCATTCCCTCTTTGGCCGTTTGTTTTTTTTCATTTTCTTTTTTCATCTTTGAATCCTAATCGCTGCGCTGCAGATTTTGGGTTCTGGTTGTAGTGGACAGACAGACAGACTCTTGAGTGAGAGTTCACGTCAGGCTCCTCAGACTGGAGTTTGAAAGACGCTAAGCAACACATCAATGCCTTAGATCTCACCATCATTCCAGGGAGGAGACAGTTATGGTGCCTGTCCTGAAGCAAACCTGGAGGTAATAAATGCCCTGCACGATTCTCTGATCCCCGTCCACACACACACACACACACCCCAACCCTAAAGGACAAAGCAAGGGAGTGAGGCAATGATACGGAGAATAGAATACCAGATATATATTTGTTTGCCAAAGACTATCCTTCATAGACCGGCCCTCTTCCATCCCTGTGTTCAACTCCGTGATGCAATAAAACGGTGAATTTTATCAGGTCCTCCTGTTTTACTTATTTAACATATGCTCTATCCCCCATGCGCAACGCTGTTTTCTAATATTAAAAAAAAACAACCCATTTGTTCTGTTCCATTTCACACGACTGACAATAACTGTTTGTGTGCCATAACTGCTGGATTTTAGCAAAACTAGCTCAAAATATGTGAGGTGATCCCTTTAAATAGAGAAGGATATGGGAGGTGCCATTGTACTTGAGTAAAAGGAGGCAGTAAAAGAGATTTTTCGACAGCACATGTCGGCTGTCTGTACGACAAGACTGTTATAGGCTGCCCACAGGTCAAGGAAAAGCGTCTGACAGCTGTCATTCTAACTGGGATTATTTATAGATTAGCATTTGAGTCAGACACAAAAAGACGACTCCGACTGTTTTTTCCTATTTACGTGGGTGTGTTGGTAAAGTCAAAAAGCCACTATGGTACTTTGGTGATTTACAACACACTGACCTCACTTAAAGCTGTTGTCAGCCTCAGCTTTGGGCCAACCCTGCGTCTGTCACTGCCATTAGCGTTAGCATTAGCGCTGCCACTCCTCCTTCTCCTTGAGTCACCTCATGAATCCATTTGCTGAAGTTGACTCATCTCATTGAGCCTCATGTCTTTCAGCCCCATCTCACAAGTGTTGGATGAAGTGTTGCAGAACACTCAAAACGGTTTTCAAACCCCGGAGACCCGAAGTCAGGGAACCGATACTCCAGCTTTTACACCACACTATACATCATCGCATGATAGATGAGACGAGAAGTGCAGAAGTAAATAGCTATGACTGGACACGAGTGCATTATTAAAGCCACTCGACATGTTACTGACTCAAAATAAAACTATAACAGTCAGGTTTGGGGGTTGATAAGGCGTGGGATGCCAAAAGAATGGTCACAAATTCAACATGCATTATGGGAGATGTAGTTTAAGGTAAACATACACTTGATTATACACTTGATTCCACCACTACAATTAACCCATGCAGTCAACAGTAACATTAAACTACACTGTAGACCTGTTGTCTATTGTTTTTTAGACAACCATCATACGTAAAGCTCTAGGGGGCGACACTGTTGTCATTATTGTTGACATACACAACTAAACCCAAGACGATGGAAGATTCCATCAGCTTTTAGTCTATTACGAAAACATCCCGACAATCATGACGTAGAAGCTGTTATTTTGGGATGAGTGGTTGATGTGTAGTAAGATGACCTTCCACAAATGTGACCTTACATTTCAGTATTGGTTTCACAACTGACCTGCACACCGGCTACAAATGAATGAATGTATGACAAATAAATATCAATATATAGTATATCTGACTTTCAGTCAACATTTATTCATTTACAAATAAATGTTGTCAGGGACATTTCTCAGATAAAACAACCCTGAAGTGCAACGACAAAATGGGCGAGAAAAAAAAGTTCACAGTGCAATATTTGCCATTTATATTGACAAACCAACAGCTGAAAGTGTATACAGTGAGACTGATTGATATAAAAAAAATTCACTAATTGGCAAACAAAAATTGAGTCATTTTTGTGTTCTCTACCAGCGCTCATCTGCCATCACATCTTAATAAAGTAGAGTTCTAAAGTGCTGCTCAGCCCATTAAAGATTCTATAACGGAGCTCAGGCTGGACTGCAGCACAGCTGCAAAGACTGGAGCAGAGTTTCTATCTGTGGAAGGAAGGGGAAGTCAGCCTCAGAGAAGGTGCAGTGGAGTGAGCCCCGATGACAGCTGAGGGACTGAGGCTTTCTCTGGATTGCCCTCGTGGAGATGGGGTCAGGCAAAGCAAGGCAGAGGGGGGAGCGATGCACCCGCAGAGTACAGGAATGCATGCAGTTCAGTCACCACCGGGCTCTGTGGTGGTGGCAGTGGGGGGAGGGGATTGAAGGGGGGGTTTACTGCACCGCTGGCACAGAGAGACAGATTTAGACAAGAATTATGAAGACAGAATTTGCACCCTTAGCCTTGTCTGGGTTACAGGCATCAGCAGGTGAGAGGTCCACTATAGATCCCTGCCCTGTCACGTCACATCCTCCCCCAGGAGTGGTGGGTAATGCCCACCAACAAAGAGCCCCAAACTGAACACAGGTGCCGCTTCACTGAACTTACACTGACTAAAAATAAACAAGGGCTCATTATTAGGCCTAATGGTCACCTCTTCCACCATCTGTCTGTTCAACAAAAACTCTATTTCTCCAGGTCTTCTTCCAATTTATCAAAGTCTACGTTGATGCTTGTCGTATCTGTTATAGTATTTCATCTTCTACTTGAACTGTTTACTCCTTAGGTAACCACACTGCTTAACACTGTACTACTTAGATTAATATATATGTGTAATATACACATTAAAAACGTATTTATCCTGCAGTTCAGTATTGTATCTGAATGAATGGGGTGAGTTAGAGACTGGCTGAACTTCATATATTTGAAACAACAAAAAAAAAAAAAATCTGGCTAAATGAGACAACAACGGTTTGAGAGCGAAGGCCGACTCAGGTGAATGAAGTCAATAAACATGTTCTGTTTCACCCCGGGTCCAGGACTCGGGACACATGACGACTAACGGCCTTTTCTTTTCTGGGAAACCCTTCTACTCATTTCCAGTATCTTGTTTCTGACTGTTGACTGCGATGTTAATGTCTTCTTGACAGAGGCTGGTGTGTGTGCTTTTAGAAGAAGGAGCTAACCCACATTAGCCACATTGGTCTGTATTTACAGAAGGCTTATCAGGAGTCAACTGGGAGAAGTACCAGTAGTAGTAGTAGTAGAAAAACTAGTACTATAACCAGTAGTAGACTCAGCAGCACCAGACGTAGTAAGGGATACTGGAGTACTAGTGGTAGTAATTGAACTAGTACTTCAAGTAGTAAGACTTAGGTTCGGTAGTATAGTGGTAGTAATAGCAGTAGAAAAGGGCAGGTAGTGATAGTAGTTGTACAATAGTAGTAGTTATAGTTGTAATATGAGTATTACTTGCATTGTTAGTAGTAGTAGTAATCATACTTCTAGCAGTACTTATAGTAGACGGACTACTAGCAGAAGCAATACCAGTACTCATAATTATAATATTATAATAATTATAATATGTACAATAATTGTTTGTTTTAGTAATTTGTAGTTTAAGTACTACTTGTAGCGTGTAGGAACAGTAAAAGTATCTGTAGGTATGTAGTAGATAGATAGAACTTAGAGTAATAGTACAATTTAAGGCAAAGAGTAATAGTACTATTCTACCAATAACAACACAGTTATCTTATCAAGATGTTGTTAAATCATAAAAACGCCATCTTTACTCACAAAGCAGTAAAAGAAGATTTATTCAACTGTTTCTTACGTTTCTTTTACTAAACGCTTTGTGCCACAAATAAGGAAAAACGCAATATTCGCGTATTGACGTCATTAATTGTCGAGTAATTAGCGCGTCTTCAGGAAACGTTAGAGGTCAATGTTGATCGTAACGACGCGTCACACCGTGCGTTAAAGTTGAACCAGGTTCGTCCAGAAGCAACCACGTGACCTCTCCCCCCGTCCTCCCGATGTTTTCGTTTTTGATTAAAGATAAAACGGCATCAGGACACACTCTCTGGACCGCGGCCATATTACCCATGTTTAGAGAGAAGTTGACGCTCCATCCTACGACGCTCCGAACCCCGCATACCCCCCCTCCCATCAGTCATCCAATCCTCACAGGGGGACGGTGTTAACGGGGGTCAAGAGGAAAAATAGCCTCATATATATACGCCCTGAGAGGGATTTCTTGCTCTGAGTCTCCTCCAGTCGTTGCTACACTCCTTGTGTTGTCACCCGAACCGGGAATTTTGTCCGTGTCTTCAATTTAGCGAAATGGCACCCAAGAAGGACCCAAAGGCCCCCGTCAAGAAGGCCGAACCCGCAGCGGCAGCACCCGCACCTGCACCTGCACCTGCGCCAGCCGCTGCTGCTCCCGCTGCTGCTCCCGCTGCTGCCCCAGCCGTGAACCTCTCCTCCGTCAAGGTACCGTCACCATGCTGGAGTAAAATTCCAGAACTTTTTTTCCCAGGACAGCGTGGTACTTTCAGGGAAACGGAAATTAATTTTACGAATAAGAGAAAACGCATTGGATTTAATTAGGATTTTCGAATAGGATAAAAAAAAAGTTTTTTAAAATTTTAACTTTAGAATAAAGAAATGACATTTTTGCAGAAGAAAGTTTAAACATTTAATGAGAATTTTTTAAATGTTGAAATGTGGCATCAGAGAAAATTAAATATGTATGAGAATAACTATAATATTGAAAAGGAGTTTGAAAAGAAATGGATTTTTAAAATTTTAATTAAAAATTAATTGTTAATTTGAATTGTCCTAAGGAGTTACTGGAGAAACTGTCCTAAGGAGTTTCTCAGGCCAATCAGATGATGACTGGTTTAAAGGTGTTTCTGAGTCTCAGGCCAATCAGATGATGACTGGTTCATTTTACTGAGGGTCAAATTCACCAGCAGCAGATTGGTACCATATCTAAGAACGTCAGTGATTAAAGTGATGGGGGAAAAAATGTTGTATTGTTCTAGATCCATCCATCTGTGTTTTGACCTCAGTGTTGAGGATCAGGAGACAGTGGACACGCTGTTGGTCAGTCACCGTGAGCAGCTGTGAAAACTAGAACCATGGATAGCGCATCATGGTTTAGGCCACGCCCCCCCAGTGGGTGACGACTCTGTGATGCCAGTGCAGGAGTTGACACCAAATGTGGACATGTCAATGTAGCTAAAGATGGACTTCTACAAACAGGACCCCGGCTAGTGAGGCTAATTTTGGCAAAGAGATGCGATAAATCCCGGCTGAGAAGTGATTGTTTGGTGCAGATTAAGTGTCAAATGCCACTTTGTGTTGGGCTGCTGAACGACACAATGAGTAATTGTGTTATTATTACGATGCTCCGTCTCACATATGTTAAACACCAGCCTGTCTGTTTTGTGTTTACTTGCAGATTGAGTTCAGCGCAGACCAGATCGATGGTAAGTGAGAAGGATTTCACACTTTTTTCTTCTTCTTCTGTTTTTTTTTTTAACGCCACTTTTAACCATGGTTTAATAGCACCACTGAGGAGAGCGATTAACATAAGCTGACACCCCACACACACACACACACACACAGGAGTCTGCTCAGGACTAATGGTGATTTCTTGCCTGAGCTGGCCTTGAACGCACCAGATGGAGCGTGAAATGTATTGGCCGGACGAAGTCGAGAATCAAATCTAACATCCAAGGCAGTTAAAAACAACAACAACAACAAAAAACAACCCTGCAGTAACGTAGATGCTTTAGATGTGAGCAACACAAACATAGACATTTTTTGAATAGATAGATGGATAAAAATAATGATAAAATATATATACAAATAATTATGATCACGATTAATCACGAATAATCGTTAGGACTGGAGCTACCCCTGTGATTAATCTGACTAAAATATGTGTTTCCATGTATTTGTTTGACAGCCCTGATAAACAGATGATAGACAGATGGATAGATGGGCAGAAAACGATTAGCTGAGCATCCTGGGGGCGGGAGGTAAAAACAGTACTAGTTCCTGGCTCCTGAGATTAACTTGCAGCTTGTGTACTGGCAGCGAGCTGGAGTCTTAAAACTCTATATGACAAGTTGAGCCCTGCTGAGCAGCGAGCCAACAGCCTGTATTTCAGCGGTGAATATTCAGCAGCTCATATCGGGGATTTGAAGAGGATATCACAGACAAACAGTGAGGGGATAGTGTAGTGTTTGATATGGAGGAACACCTGCATGATCACCCCCCCCCCCCTTCTAACCTGGACTGAACCCCATCCCATCCCATGACGGCAAAGCTACGCGATACACTGCTGTCAGCATTCCCGGCATTTACTCAGCACACCCACTGGGGAGCTTGCCTTTAAAGGAGGGGGCTCATATTCTCAGCTATGTTTATCAATTCCAAGGTGGTCTTTTAAGAGGGGGGGGGGGGGCAGAGAGAAAGAGAGAGAGAGGGGGGATAGAAATAGTCTGAAGGTTGATTCAGCCTGGCAGGTATTCAGGCCATTCACTCCATAAGACCACAGCCAACAGGCATGTCTTCAGCTCTTCTGAAGAGGCGCTGACACCACCTGCTGGCAATTATCTGCCACTGCCACAGATGAACTCAAATGACTAATAACTAAAAATGATTGAGATCAAGATAATAACGTTTTGCTGTAAATTCAAAATGAATTGATGTCAATCATTGTAAGGTTTGTACTTTTATACTGAGTAGGAAATAAACTGTTTTATACAGTCTGTTTTTGCTAGCAGGGATATTTTGGTTTATTCGGGGGGGGGGGGGTTTTTTTTTTCCTTTTATTCCCTATCGAGTTTTCACAATCATAGTCATTTAACCATATTCAAATGTGAATAGAACTGTGTTGTTCACTGATTAGCTGAACATTTTCCTTGTACTATATGCGTATTTAAAAAGTAAACTATCATTATATATTTATATGGATTTGTTTGTTTGTAGAACAAGCTTTAAAAGAATGGTTGCCGGTTAAACTCCCAGCCCTGACCGGACTGTGTGTGTTGAGCAAACGCCAATAACTGATATTAAATACTAATAAAAAATATATTTATAATCAATAGCAGACTACAAAGTAATACTTTAAAACACTACAAGTGATCAATAATACAGTGCAAATAATACCCTACAGTGTTCATAGACAGGGCCTCAAACCACAGGTTTAAATGAAGTGAACAGTTACTCACCAGAGCGTGTTTGTTGTCGTCTCTTCTCCTCCTCTCCAGACTACAGAGAGGCCTTCGGTCTGTTCGACAGGGTGGGTGACAACAAGGTGGCCTACAACCAGCTCGCCGACATCATGCGCGCTCTGGGACAGAACCCCACCAACAAGGAGGTGAACAAAATGCTGGGAAATCCATCTGCTGACGGTAAGAGGGTTTTACGGTGGTTAGAATCGGTTAATCGTACTTCACAGTACTGCAGAAATGTACCTGAAAAAAATCTATGGATAAATATGTGTTTATAGGACATATAGGGTTCAAGTCATACTTCCATTTTTACTGCAGCATTTACTGCCTCATATCCACATTTCATTAATGTACTGTATTTTAGTTCAAATGTTTACACCATGTACTAATGTACCTCAGAGAATATTTGTCCCGCCCCTAGTATTCCCAATACCCAATGAAATACAGCAGCAAAGGTTTAGCCTGTTCAGCTAAGACTAATATACAAAATAACCTTTGAGGCTACACACAGTAAATGAGAATATATACAGTAACAGCTTAAAAATACCATATTCCTACCTTATTCTAATATAACTTTATCTTCAAATATATTTCTACTCCATTTGCAATTCTGGTTTGATGCATTCTGTATTTCCTCGCTCGGTAACCGTGACATGTGCAGGTGAATCTAATTTAATCTGAAGTGACTCACATGATTCTACCGGGAATCAATCCCCCCTTATACCACTAGAGGGAGGCCGAATGCAACTATTATTATACATGCCATAGTTAGCGATCCACAAATTTATCCATTCATAAAATTAAACAGCTTTTAAATTATTAATACTGACCGTCTAGAGTTTAAATCGATTATACTGAAGTCCAAAATGAAGACTTTTTTATTAGATACAGAACATGTAACTGCAAGAGATGGAAAAAGGAAATTAAAGTGTGATGTGGTGACGTCATTCCTGGTTGTTCAACTCTAGACTGACGTTGTCATTTTTTTTTTATCTCAATTCATGCAGATATGGCCAACAAGAGAGTAGAGTTCGAGGCTTTCCTGCCCATGCTCCAGACCATCATCAACAGCCCAAACAAGGCACAATTCGAGGATTACGTTGAGGGTCTGCGTGTCTTTGACAAGGAGGGCAACGGCACAGTGATGGGCGCTGAGCTGCGTATCGTCCTCTCAACACTGGGTGAGTTGGTTAAAGAGACTGTAGTATGTGTGTGTGTGCTTATGCTACAAACTGCGTTATTCACTCTGTCTTCCCCTACAGGAGAGAAGATGACTGAGAATGAGATCGATGCTCTCATGGCAGGTCAGGAGGATGAGAACGGCTGTGTCAACTACGAGGGTGAGTTTCAAAAATCACATAAATAATAATATAATATTAATGATAATAATTGTATAATAATTACAATGAAATTATTTAATAGATGAATAGATTGAATAGAATTCATATTTTACAATTGCTGCAGTTTATACTCGCAATTGTGACAATATTTTATATATGACTGATTGTTTCCATATTATAAAGTTAAGGCAAAGTGCTTTTAAAGGTACTATTTTCACGCACTTACGGAAGAACGTATTATAAATTAAAAATGCTTTAAACCGCCACTAGATGGTAGTGTCGACATTTACTGTCGAGGTACATTAAATCGACAGTCTGCCAAAAGACTTATTTTCATGAATGACAAAGTAGTTTTATCTCATCTTTATTCCTCCATTTTTATTCTCCTGTACTGTGGCTCTACGTAGCATCTTTCTTAGCTATCATTTATTGTGTTTATTTATATTATTTATTTATTGCATGTATTATTTATTAATTCTTCTCCTTTTTCTCTCATCACCCCCACAGCTTTTGTCAAGCACATCATGTCTGTGTAAGGATCCTGCTACCGCGGTGGTGAACATCATATATGTGCAGACCCCATGGTGTCGCGACATCCACTCACTGTTTCCAGTTCCATCGGAGGAAGCACATGGAGCAAAGGACTATGAGATGTCATTTTCCAAAACCTTTTGTTTTGTTCTAAACTTTTTTTTTTCTCTGTCCAACTGGTGCTTTTTTCTCTCTCCTCCTCCTCCTCCTCCCCATTTACTCTGTTTTTGGAAGCCATCCCATCATCATTTTCACCCAGATCCTCCTGTTTGATTGAGGGTTTTTTTTCCTTTTTTAATCAATCACTGCTTTTTGGAACAGCAATGGAGGGGAAGATCGGATAGTGACGATCCTCTCCTGTCTCTTTATTGTCTGGCTGGCTCTCTATCTGCCAGGGAGGTGACTGATTTGGCCCAGGACTGGCCATCAAAATGAAACCACTGCTCATCAAACCACCCCCCTAGTCTTAACTTATTGTATCCTCTGCCATTTCACAATAAAATTTCCACAAACACCCACAACTGTTAGTGGTTTGTTTGGTGCAAGTCCTTTGCTTGATTGTTTAACTGATAAGTATTTGATTATAGTACTTGGGAGTAGTACTACAGTGACAGCTGGACATCAGAGAGCCTGGCACACTCATGCTAACACTTTTAACTCAAAACAACAGAATTTACAAAGTTATTATTATTGTACATATACATCCAGTATCAGGCTGTGGATTCCTTGGCACCAGATGGACAAAAAAAAAAAAATTCCGAACAGAAACCTGGGCCAGTTTAGTTGATGTCAACATGGATATACTCACAGGAATTGAAGAAATTTTTTTCAGCAGCTCCTCTTTCTCCTCTCCTTTAGTGTTTATAGCCATCTACTGTCACCTAGTAGAACAGTTTTTAATTGCTCTGCCTGGTAAAGTCACATAAACAAAACACTAATTAATTTATAGTTTTCAGACAAATTCTGAGAATTTTTCCACGGTATACCAAAAACAACACTTATTTGCAGTAATTAATTTATAGTTTTCAGACGAATTCTGAGAATTTTTCCACGGTATACCTGATGATCCCACACAGCACACCAGTGTTCCTCCTCACAGTGGTTGGGAATCACTGCTCTACTGTAAATAATGTATCAGACGTCTTTCTAGGAAAATAATCTGGAAATGTTAGTCAATGTCAACAGTGAAAGCAAAAAAAAATGTGAGGAAAAAACAATCAATTTCTTAGTTTTAGTCTTTGTGATTTTTTTTATTCGCATTAATTATGTAGTTTTTTGTCATATCAACAAGAGAAAAACTGCGTACATCTACTTGATCTTTTAAATACATGAACAGTTGCTGTATGAGGAAGGCAGGAGGGGGCGAAGGGGGCACTTGGTAAAACACAAGAGCAAACAAACAGTCGCAGGTGAGAGCAGTTATTAGGCTAGAGGCAAGAGCTATATCACAGATGGTGTCTGGGGAAAAAAAACAAAAACAAAACAAAACCCCATCAGCTGAACACCGTTTTCAACAGCTGCGACAGGAGATGGATTAGTTTCCTGTGTCGTATTTATTTCTTTTTTTATTTTTTCCTTTTTAAATGGAAAACCAAATTCCCCTTAAACTTATCGCAACGAAACATCCACATATGGCAGCGTCTGTGGCTAAACGACATTAAATCCGCACCTAACGTACACACACATACACACGGATATTTTAAGTAGCTGCTCTTCTCTTACACCCCAGGCTAACTAGGCTAACAGATAGCCTGTTCATCTGTGATTCAGACAGCAGGCAATGCTGATGAGTGAGAAACGCTGCGTTCACGGTGGCGGGAAATCTACCTGCAGCTGTGGAGACAGTTTTTAACCTAGTGTTTTGTTTTTCTCTTTTTTTTTTTTTTTTTTTTTTTTGAGGACGCTGGCCGTGGGGGACAAACATTGTGTCGTGTTGTTGTGAGTAAAGAGGAGTCTATAATAAACTACTGCGCAGGTACGAGTGGTGTGTTGCTCTTCAACCACACTGAGACACATTCCTTAGCAACACCACATCAGCTGTCAGACACCGTTACCAAGCGTTACACCGTAAACAACTATAACTACAAAACAAAAACTCATTTGTTTGCTTGTTTTTTTTATCCAATAATTGAAGAAATAACTTACTAAAATTGTGGTTTTAACTACAAAATAGGCTCTTTTTTTAATCCTGTCAATCAACACATGCTTTTGATAACATAGTCCTAGTTCTTGCAGGGATTTTAATTTTTACAGGCGTTATTTGATAGTCACAGGGTCTCTTTCTTCAGAAATGTTTCAAGGACATTTGATGGTGAGGAACGTCTTATTTTTATACACACTTCTATATATATATATAGGTGGTAAATATATATTATATATACTGGATGACGAGAATGACTTGCAGTAAGGATGCTTGGTTNACGTGCTGCATGGTGTGCTGGCCAAGGCTGTAGCTTCTTCACAAAACTGATCCAGGACAATCAAGACAACAGCTGGTCCCCAGTCAGATCTGGGACCAGTGCTCAATCTGAACTATTCTATGCAACATCATTGATAAAGAGACAGAGGCCAACAAATGAATTAGAAATAACAAATATCTCTGCATCGAAAATAGATGAGAAAAAAGAGGAACGACATACGATAGCTCCTAATTCACCTCTCTTCCTAGAGTGGAGTCATGGATCTTGAAGTGGAGGAGTTCAGAGGCGGTGGTTTAGCTGAGGATGGCCTCAAGGTGGCAGGAGTGGGCACAAAAGTTTCAATACGTCAGGGCAAGGATGTCTGCGGCGTTAGTAACAAACGGAACAAACCCGCAGTTTTCACAGGCCTTGCTTCACCAGAGCCGCAGTGACGTCCTCGGCCAGCGTTGCTAACAGCGGAGACTCTGTCAGGTTGATGCTGCCCGAGGACGACAGGTGGCTGTCCCGGTACTGTTGTGGGGACATTGAGCCGGGAGATTGGATGACAATCTCAGCTCCGTGGTCCACTCTGGCTTTGGCTTGGTCACGGAACATCAACCTGTGGCTCTCAATCTGATTTACGCAGACGGCAGAATGAAGAGATGGACAGGAGGAGGAGAAAACCCAAATATTAATATAAATATTCATTGACTCATCTATTAAAGGTCAAAACATTTCAGGGTCGAAGGAGCGCTAGAGTCAATCATCTTCCACAGAGGTGTGGTACATCCTGGATAGATCGCCAGTCAATCACAAGGCCACGTGGAGGGAAAAAAAAAAACAACAAAACATTCACATCTACAGTTTGGTCCATCTATACCGACCTGAAAGGCCGCAGTGAGGAGGGTTGAAGAAGCACAGTTGCTGGGGAGGGGTGGGATCAGAAAAAAGTAAAATAAAAATAAATAAATACCTGAAATGAAATGAATAAAAGCATGTGCTCTGTTTTAAAAAGAAAAAAAAATTAAAAGAAAAAAAAATGGTTAAGACGGCAGCCGACCAAACCACAATCTCTGGGACACCTAAAAATATTTTGAAATATTAAAAAGCTAAATGTTTGTTTCATTATTGTGGAAAAACACAGTTACACTAATCTGCTCATAAAGTTGTCTTTAAGGCCAAATAAATTACCTGTTCATGTGGAACAAACATTTGACTGAGCTACAGGCTAAACTTAAAAAAATGAAAATCACTGTTATGCAGAGTTATAGTGCCCCCTGGAGGTGATAAAGGAGAACCGCATACTCTTTTTACCAACAATCCAAGTCTTTCTTTAAGCTCATAGGTTCCTAGTAGCAAATACATTACCTTGACTGTTATCCTCCAAGGCAGGTAAAGGAATATAACAAGTTTTTGAAAGATTGGCACATTTTATATGTACAAAATATAAAATACTTCAACTGTAATTTTTAAGGTTACCGTCATTGACCAAGTTTTTTGTTTTTGTATTTCTGTCTGTGTGAGTCTACACTAATACTAAGACAATTTTACAGTCTAAATATTTTTAAGATAATACACAGGTTTTTGGTGAGGTGAACTGCAGTATATCCCTGAGTCTACACTAATACTAAGACAATTTTTCAAAAACTTGTTTTCCTTTAATCATGGAACAGGAACTTAGAGCTGACACTCACCATGACTTGGCCTCCACCAGGAATGTGTTGAGCATTATCCAGGGAACCCACCTTGGCTTGGGCTTTGTCTTTAAAGTCCAACTTCACACTCTCTATACGCACATTACCTCCCCCTGAGGATGAAGGAGGGATGGCAACAATCAGTAAAGATGCAAAACCATCATTTACAGACAGGCCAGTATACGCTCTAAAACAGTGACCACCAACTGGTGTCCCGTGGGCCAAATACAGCCCACTGAACCACTCAAAGTGGTCCCTACTAGATTCCAAAATAAACATCAAATAATAATAGTTGACAAGAAAGGTGATTTTTATTATTATTAACTGTCTGTTACCAGGTCGGTGATGGATGTTGTCCAGAGAGCCACACTTGGAGGTCACGTGGCTCAGGTCAATCTTCTTGTTCTGTATCTGGATCTGAAAGAATCAAAGTCCAGAAAAGTTAGGGTCAGGATTCACCTTCACTGTACAGTGACGACTGACCTTTGTATCTAAAGCCATTAATTGTTAAAAAACAAAAACAAAAAAATTAATAAATGACATAAAAGAAGAGGAAAACACAAGTGTGAGAGCTGAGTAACAGAGACTGTTACATAACAGTTCATGTGTCATGAGGAGAACTGCAACCAAACCAAGGCTGAAGGCAAACTGTTTGAGAGTTGATACTGAAGTCTGAGCTTTGAGACTTTAATCCTAATACACTGTTCACCATAGGAAGGAAGAGTCAGTGGAGGAAAAAGAAGGAAAAGTTGCAGAGTTGAAAGAGGATGGAGAGGATGTGAAGCTGTGTGAGACACCTCTGGATCTAGAGTAAAAGAAAAAAAAAAACATAAAAAGATAAAAACATGAGGAAAGAAACAGCACGATGACTCAAAGGAAAAGACAAATTCTCATTTGTATCAATCACACAAACTAATGATCCATTTGTTACTCTAAATGTATGGGGCTGGTTTACAGGTGACACTTCACACAACGTGCCACAAATCCATGTTTACGGTCAGCCTGCTATCCATCCTCTGTCACACATGCAAAACACAACAAACACAGCACAAGTCGGAGACGTGGAGTTGGTTTGTGTCAGCAAACGACTGACCGCAGTTGACGTCAGTCTGCAACACCTGCAATGGTATCTTCATACATTTTTAACCTTTTAAAAAACGTAAATAAATTTAAAAAAAAGTCTGTCATGCTGTCAGGCTCTCAAGTTACCACTACTTCTGCTAGTAGATATTTAGAATCTGAAATGTGCTACAAACTTCGTTTTGACCTGAAAAGACTTGAGGCCAGATTTCCTCATAAAATAGTCACACACTTGACATACATTTGAAAAAGTTAGCATCTTAGCGAAAAGGAAACATCTTTTATTCAGACTAATCACAGTTCACAGCCCAGATTTGAACGTTGCTCCTGGTCTTCATGGATTAAATTAATTTTCTGCTAACGAAAGGAAAAGAAATTGACAGTTAGCATCTTCCTGTTTGGTGTGCTAACTGTATTGTCCTCACAATTGCCACCTATATTAATACTGCCTTTTGGTTCATTGTATATTAATTCAAATCCAAACGTAAAGAATAATCAGTTACTCAAATCCAAACGTAAAGAATAATCAGTGCCTGTATTCAGTATACATAAATACAAAAATACTCCATACAGATACTCCAGAATGCAGTATCTGTATGGAGCTATCGCTAGTTTACAGTGTACATGTAGCTTGCTACAGCTTGCACTTTCTCCATATCTATACAACTGCCCAGGACTAATGCCACTGTCTGCCCCCTGGCCTTTAACTGCCCTTGTCGTGACTCCTCCACTTCACCAGTGCCCTGAGCTTTGTCATGCGCTTGCTAAAAAAAGTAGCAAGACATGCTTTGATTTAAGGCTGTGACAGTCCAAAGTGTGTCTGCGTGTCATACGACACTGAGTGTAGATTAACATTCATCTTCTTCTTATGGCTCCCATATGTTTAGAACCTCAAACTATTCCTGCCAGGACTAGAACAGCCATGTATCAACCTGCTGAAGCCTTTCACTGATCCACCTCGTCAGGTTTCCCACTCTGCTCTTGGAAGAACATTCCAGGACATTTTCCAGGACATTTTCCAGCCCTGTCCTCCTAACAGCTCTGTAGAAGCCGCAGCCTTTCTCCCTGGTGATGCAGATGTGTTTCCAATCAAAACAGTAAAGGAGGTTGGAGAGAGCGGGCTATTCTGTGGGAAGTTTTATAAACTTTTAATTGCCTCATTATAAACAGGCTCTCAGGCATTGATAATGTGCCTGATACAAATTAGAGACCATCAGTGGAGCACACAAAATGTGCCTGTTGCCTTCAAATGTCTGTAATCAGAGTTAATGAGTGAGGAACCTGCTTCGAAGGAGGAACATTGTCAGAAACTGCTGCTCTTCCATTTTTTTTGGTTTTATTAATCTGTGAATTTCAATGTAGAAATATTTCAAAATGTTAACCTAAATTGATTGATCTGCTGAAGCTGAAGCGCTGGACTAGAAAATTCAGTCTTTTGGATTGGGACTTATTGCAGGACACAAACCACTCCGCTGATGTAATGATTATTAATGACTGCTGCCTTTACGGATGAGAGGAACAACAGCAGAACACAAGTACACAGAGATACCACACTGACACGACCACTGAGACGATGGACTTGTGGCACAACACTCACGTTTCCACCTCCTGCTGAGTAGCCCCGCCTGTCCAAGGACCCACACCTAGACTGAACATGGCTATAGTCCAGCTTAACACTGGGGATGAAGACCTGCAGGGGTGGAGGTCAGGAATAAGACGGGCCCAGACTTGGCCGAATGGCACGGAACTTCAATTGGAGACTTTTATTCAACTATAATCCATCTAAGAGCTAATGGGTTCTTGTCCTTTCAACAGGTACTTTACAAGTCTGCTACTATTTGGTGACTCAACATTCACGTTGCTGGAAATAAAGCTGCGGCTTGTATTCTATATTCTATAACGTTTTTTGTTTTGTTTTTTCATGGACCGTGAGCACATACACCGTTAGAAACACATAAACATGACGTTGACTTCAAGGACCAAGAAGAAGGAAGTCTGAAAAAAACATATGACATTTTCTTGAATTAATGAATTAAAAGCAGTTCATTCAGAATAGGGGGGGGGGGTGAAAATAGAGGTTAGCAAATGTGGTGAGCAGCTGCAAGGCAAGGAAGGAGGAGTGAAATGCAGATGCAGCAAAGTTAGAATAAAACTGTGAAGATCAGGTTTTTTTTCAGGGTGAAAGCAGTAGGAGGACAGGGATGAAGAGGAGAGGACAGGAGAGGAGAGGATATTAAAAAAAAAACAACCTTTACAGACATATACTTAAAATGACATCATATATAAATATCTTTTTTTTTTAAAATACTATGAAGTTAAAAATATTATTTTGATTGTAAATGACCTGTTCAGACTCCTGTCTCTCTCTCTGTAACTAATAATATATTTTCTAAATTTAAATAAATTATCAAAAATATTACATAACTTTATGGCAGCCTCATTTCTGGTCAATAAATTTGTTAATAACACATTTAACCCAATAAGGGAGCCATTATTAGACTGTGGGACGACATGTGAGTCGTGCAGGAGGATGATGCTGAGTACTGAAGGTAGAAACTAACTAAAGCTGCATGATGATCACTGTCTACGAAGGAGAGAGAGAGAGTGAGAGAGAGAGACACAGGCAGAGTGGACATTTACCAACATATGGCTCTGGTCATCTGCCTGTCTCTTATCATAAGGCCACCTTGGAGCCAGAGTTATTCTGGGGTTTATGGTGGGAGGGAGGCTATAAACATAACTGGGCCTGACAGTTGGTGGGCTGTAACTAGCTGCTCCTAGGCATGAAAGTAAAAGCTACATATAAAGGTAGAAATTAATGTTTTACTAGGGGTTTGGGTTAGACTGTAGATTTAAAAATAGCCTCAGAGTGGAAGGACAAAGAGGGAACACATGGAGTTCCTTCAGAAAGGAAGTTCTTCAGATTCTTCACAGAGCAGCATTTGACTTCGTGCGACTGAAGTCTGTGTCCTGTTTGATATCAGAGCATTCAAAATACAGCGTTTGATGAAAAGAAAAAACAAAGCAAGTGTATTTAGAGTATTGCTAATGTTTGCCCTGTGTTTCCCTATATTGTGTTCCCAATATAAACAAAGGCCAATCAGTTTCAGCATTAGGATTTAAACTAGAAAAAAACTGTCAACATTAAATCATGCTTACACCACAAATAACGACAGTATCAAGTGTTATTTTTACGGCAATTGTAATCCCTGAATGTGACACAAATCTGTGGAATTTTCTATAAATTCAATTGATTAACTATGTTTGACCAGAAGGGGGCAGACAGTCCACATAAGAACCATGACTCTTCAAGAGGGATTCTAAGTCTCATGGATGACATTTACATTTTTTACTTACTATTATTTAACACTAGCCCTTACATATAATGCATATTTATAAAGTACAAATAAAAAGAATAAAAGAAGATAATATATATGTACATATATAAATGTATTTTGCAGAAAAAAACTGTTTAGTTGTTAATATAAAATTCTTCCACTGAAATGAAAACAGGCAGACAAACAAACAAACAAACACATGCAACAACAACAATAATAATAATAACTAAAAAAGGGAGTATAAAAATATGTGTATGAGTGTATGAGAGCAGTATGTGTGTATGTCTGTGTGTATGGGTGGGGGGGGTTCACCTGTCCTCCTTTGGGCTGGTACTTGATGTTTTCTGTGGAGCCAATCTTAGACTTGATGTTCTTAAAATCAGGCAGTGGCTCGCTGATGATGCGCAGCTGCTTGGGTGTGGTCGCGGGTGACTTGGGTGGGGTGCGGACCACTGCCACCTTCCTCTCCTGGGACATCAAGCTGAGGGAGCGAGGGGTTCCCGGGGTCCTTGAAGACGACGAGTAGCTGGGAGGAGTTCCCGGAGTGATGGCGGTGGAGCCCGGTGTACGAGGGGTGGAGTGACCACTGCGGGCTGAACGGGAGCGCATCGATTCTGTAGCTGGTTGGATGAAGATCAAATCTCAAAGTTCAGTAAAATTGGTGGTGACAAAGTGTTAAACACAGCAGAGTTTAGAACCAGACTCTAAAAATATCACACCCATGAACTGTACCTTGACTTTCTACAGTGTTTTAGATCAAACTAAATCAATGGATGAGTTGCTGTAGCATTGATAGAGCTAATTAAAATTCCTTCTACCTGTCATAGCAGGCGCTCGCCCTGTCCTGTGCTCTGCTCTCATCTCGGTTCGGAATGCTGCAGGCAAAAGAGATTACGTTCATGATTTATTCATTCAGTACGAGAACAAAGACAGTAAAAAAACAAGGAGATGTTGGAGCTTGTTAAAAGTCAAATTAGGTTCTAACTGTGTCTACAACATTAATATCCCCTGGAACAGGGGTTCCAAAAGGTTCTCCTTCACCCTGATTTAAAAGACTGATTGAGAGCTGATGTTTATTCATTTTCTAGAGCGTCAGAGTAACCTGGAGAGTTAGAGCACCATGGACAGTTCCCTGGACTTTAACTGGGCCACATATAGATACAACACAACCATTCACAATCAGTTTCAATTTTGCTCGTCTTTTTTTTTTCTTTTTTTTTTTGGACTGGGAAAAAACCCAGAGAAAACCATCTGACTTCAATCTTCATTGTTAGTGTTGAAAAAAACATGCACAAAGATGCTTAAGAAGCACTGCATGAATATTTATATTTTACATATCACATGATATATTTAAGAATATTTGTCAACTCTACATTCAATCCTACCACCTAGACAAGCTGGTCCACAGGCCACAGCTATCCAGAGTGGGGCTAACACTATGTTTTGTGCAACAGGATATTACAGTAAATGATGGGTGGAAGCATGAAGCATGAATTTAACTTCATTTAGAGCAAAGACAAAAATGGCCGAAGCCATTTAGCTTTTAGTTTGAGAGGCTCTTCCATTTGTTACTGGAGTGAGTTATGTGATTCAATATATTATCAAAATATTAAGGGTTCATCAAGTGAGTATATTTCAGCCTACTTGTGGGTCTGCGGGGAGCAGTGGAGCCGGAGCTGGTGATGGAGGTGGAACTCTCTTCGTAGTCATGGTATCCACGGCGACTGAGTATAGAAGCATGCCTCAGCACCGAGGACTTCTTTTCTGGGCTGCGTGATCCGCCGTCCTGTTGTGACACAAACACCCACCAGACACAAGAGGGTGACACTGAGGCTGCGGTGGCTGTGATATTTTCTTAACAATGGATCACAAATAAGTTTAAAGATGCAGTATTATCAAATGGACGTATTTGTAATTGCTCTTTTGAGAACTCCTGCAGCTACTGCAGCGCTACTCGACCGTCCACCTACTTGTGGCGTGAGTCATAACACCGGAGAGCCTCTCGGCTCTGCTAAGGTCGGTCTAATGAGGCAGTCGTGCTGGAAATGGAGGTGGAGGAATCTTTGTTGGTGGCGAATAATGGGCACTGCACTTAGGTGGCACGATGATGTGGCTGAGTGGGTGAGCAGCTGGGCACCGAAATTCAGAATTCAGAGTGAAGCATGCATTAAGATAAATACAATTCAACGATCCCTTTCACACAACATTCAATAACAGGATACAAAACATCTGATACGACAGTATTTACTAATCACGTTCTTTTACATGGCATTCAATAACAGGATACGAAACACCTGATACGACAGTATTTACTAATCACGTGAAAGATTTTTAAAAACTAGAAAGAGACGAGATTAAAGTAGGGGAAACTAGAATACCAACAGTAATATATACATGTGAGCCTTGGAGTGACAGCATTACAGTTGGCAGTCATGATGTGACATTTTCAAAAAGGCAGAAACTGTTATTTTTGTCTCAATAAGTGTCATTACCATGGTGAGAAGTAGAATGAAGTCACGACCACGGTTGCTGGAGAAATGCCATGTGGTGATTTAACACCCACTCATTTACAAAACAAAAAACAGCCTTAGCTTCTCCACAGAACCTCAGCTAACAAGGCTACAGAAGCCACCGTTTACTAATAAGGTAAACATCTGAGACTCAGAAGAAAAGGTTAAATCCAAAAGACTTGGCTGTTAATGTCGTAACGAAAAAAAACATGTACCAGACATTAAGTTGATCTGAAAGAGAAATACACTGGCTAATTTCAGTGATGTGTATAAGTGTATTAATAAAGTAACATTATTCTCCCCTTAGCTTAAGCATTTCACTAAAATTGCAGTATATCTCAACATTAGATATTTTTAGTGTTGTTTTCACTTCTTGGCATTATGGTTTTTGTTTTTACTTTTTCTCAACAGTTTTTTTATTTGATTGCCATCTTTTATCAACATATCTACTTGTAGCTTATGTGTGCTAACATGCTACTAGGCTATTTAGCTTTCAGATACTAGAGCAGCACATGGAGGTGGATTCAGGTGTGGTATGAACCGTAGTTTATTTACATCAACTTAACCTAAACATTGATGGATTTCGCTGTGACGTTTAAACCAACTTCTTCTTAGGACAGTTGAAGCACCACTGGCTATTCTCTACATACATACTGTTTGTTAACTTACCAATGCTCTGTCCCTAGACCGCCGTGCGACACTTAGAGGTTGACGAGAGTCTGGTAGGGTCTCTGATGGACAAAAAAAGGTTAATTTATAAAAATAGTCAATACTTAGGCAGAATACTGACATTAAATAAATGTTATATTTATATATTTCACCAAATATAACTGTTATAATTCCATCTATAATGTCGTGTATGAGCTCTATAAGCTGTATCACAAATTCAATATCTGAATATAATTCCGTCTATAATGTCGTAAGCTGTATCACAAATTCAATATCTGAGGGGAGGTGTTTTCTGCCTTTTGTAATCCTGGATAGTATCCAGTATCCATTAATCTAACTGGGGCAATGCAGCACCATGGTGCGGATGTACCGCCAGTGACACAGAATTCAGTCCTCTAGGGGACAGAAGCACGTCAACCACCTCTGGAAAAGACCAGAATCAACAACAATCACTGGTTGAAAAAGAGATTGTGGGGAGGATTTTTTTTTAAACTTTTTTTTTTCAAAATAGTATGAAATTAGAAATTCTAATTTCAGTGGTGTTCTGTATCTGTGAAAGAACCAAATGCTCAAAGTGAAAACACAGCAAGAGAATAATAAAAATAATAAATAAATAAACACTCAGAAAAAGAATAGGAAGGGCAATTAAGTCAAATAAAAACCAGCATGGCAGTCAATTTTAATTGTTCCTGAAAATGACAACATGACACTAAAATCACTGCAGCACATAAAACAAAATGGCTGCCTCAGCATCCTGGAACCCGTAGCCATAAATGTGATGTGACTCTGCTGCAACAGAACAGGCAGCAGCTGTAGGACAAAGGCAACATGTCACCTGTGGTTCTTCTTCTGGGGCAGGAGTGGTGCAGGGGGCGGGTCTCGCGCATGGCAGATTTCATGGTGGTCCTCCTGGATGGAGACTCAGTCTTCCTGGTCAGCTCTGTTCTCCGTATGACTGCTACTTCATCAGAGGAAACATGGACAATGGGAAAAGCAGAGACACTTAGCAAAAAGCAGGAGAGAAAGTGGAGGGATTTCTGTGTGAACTTGCCCAACTGAACAAGTTATTCATGTATAATGTGTTTAAAAATTAGTTACAATTCTTTCAATATCTGTCATTTTGTCCTCTATGGATAAAAAAAATCCCATATTTTCCCCCATATTTTCCCCAAGATGACCTAGGAGCACTAAAGGTTAGGCAAATGAAAACAAAATGGTCGTATCATTGCATCATCCTTTCTCCACATAGAGTTAACACAAAATTCTAGGGGTAAAACAAAGCTGTCTACCTTTTTTCTTCTTCACTTCCTCTCTAGGAATGTGGACAGGTTCTTTGCGGACAGCTTTGCGTTCTGGTGTGGAGATCCGACCTCTGGCCTTTCCTCCCTTGGCCTTTGGTTTGGAGGTCTGTTTCTCAGTCATTTTCTGCTGTGTCTCCTTTGTCACCTCCACACCAGACTCTCCGTCTGGACTGAGAACCTTGGGCAATGGCTCGATCATTTCTGTTGCCATACTCTTGTCATCATCTGCATTGTGTAAAAATAGATAGAGTGAGATGACACAACTGGGAGTGCGGGGTGTTCTTTTTAGGAAAAAAAGGGATAGGTTTCCCTTCAGAGCGCTCACCTTGTGTGTCGACCCAGGAGCTGTCCAGGATAGAGTCATCCATTGTGGTCTCGTCCCTATCGTAGCTTTCCAACGGTTCTTCAGTTTCTACAGTTTGAACCTCCTTCTCGGGAGAAGCTGGGGCTTCCGAGATATCACCTATCTCCTCTAGACTGGCAGCCTCCATCTCTGCCTCCTGGGCCAGTTCCACAGATTCCTCCTCTTCCTCCTCTTGGTCTTTAAGAGCAGAGACACAAAGAGCTTCAGGCTCCGTTGGAGCCGAGAAACGGACGCTGTGTCCCGGCTCCTCTGCTTCATCAATGGTCTGGACCACAGTAATGAAGTCGTCCTCAACTGTCACCACTGACTCAATAACAGCGTGGGATTCTGGGATTTCCTTTAGTGGCCCAGCCACCATTTTTGCTCCCTCTGGTTGCTCCTCCTCACCTTCCTCTTTCTCCTCATTGGCAGGCATTAAGGCTTGGTCTGGCTGATCCTCTGGTAAGTCAGTTTTCTTTGCCACACTTTCTTCTCTAAGTTTCAGTTCTATTTCTTCTTCTTCTTTCTCCTTTAGTTCCCGCTCTATTTTCTCTCTCTCTTCCTTCTCTTTTTGTTCCTTCTCTAGTTTTTCTTTTTCTTCCCTCTCTATTTTCTCTCTCTCTTCCTTCTCCTTTTCTTCCCTCTCTATTTTTTCCCTCTCTTCCTTCTCTTTTTGTTCCCTCTCTATTTTTTCTTTCTCTTCCTTCTCTTTTTGTTCCCTCTCTATTTTTTCTTTCTCTTCCTTCTCTTTAAGTTCCTTCTCAAGTTTTTCCTTTTCTTCTTTTTCCTTTATTTCCCTCTCTAATTTTTCCTTTTCTTCCTTCTCCTTCTGTTCCTTTACTCTTCTTTCTTCCTCTTCCTTCTCTTTCAATTCCCTCTCAATTTTCTCTTTCTCTATTTTCTCCTTTTCAAGCTTCTCTTTCTCCTCTTTCTCCATCCGCTCACGGTCAAATTGTTCCCTAACGCCCTGCGCTTCCTTCTCCTTCCGCTCTTTCTCCTCTAGTTCCAATTTCTCCTTCACCTCCTGCTCTTTTTGTTCCCTTTCCTTCTTTTCTTTTTCATCCTTCAGTAACTTCTCTTTTTGTTCACTCTCTTCTTTCTCTCTGATTTCCTTTTCTTTTGTCAATATAATTTCCTTCTCTTTTTCCTCGGCCTCTTTGACTACTTTCTCCCGCTCTTCACTTAACTTTGGTTTAAATTCTTCTTTCACTTTTTCGTCTTTGACGATTCCTAATACTGGTGAAGGCACACGTTTTGGTGAGCCATATACTTCTCTTTCTCTGAGCTTGGAAGGTGACAGCACTGGGGAGAGCAGCTTGTCATCGTCAATGTTGCTCTCCACAGATGAAGTGGGTGAAGTTTTGACAGGTCTCGCAATACGATCCTTGGCCACACCAGTCAGCTGGTACACATCCTCAGCATCCACCTCCTCATAGGCTTCTTGGTGGACCAGTTTCACCTTCTCCCGCAGCTCCTGTAATTCCCGTTCCTCTTCCAAACTTAAGGGCCTGTCCTCCATCTCCAATTTGCGGATTTGCCGCTCATAGTCAGCAATCTCGGTTTCTGATGCAGAGCCTTCACCACTGCCTTGTCGTTCGGTCTCACTTACTGACCTTCCTCCCTCTAAGGTTACAGTGACTGTTGGCGTCACAAAGGTCTCGCTTGTATGAGTGGGTGGTTTCTCCTTCTCATCTGAAGTTTTAGTAAACTGACCGTCTGCAATCTCTTCGCCCTTTTCTTCTGCAGCATCCTTTGTTTCTGCCTGTTTCTGACCTTTTTCCTCAGGGACTTCAGCGTCCCCTGACAGCTGGCTCTTTTCCTCCAAAGATGTGTCTCTGACTCCCAACTTTCTTGCCTGCTCAGCCACTTTCTCCTCCAGAACAGAGGGAGTGAATACCTTTGCACAAGTGTTTGTAGGACTAAACACATCAGCAGGAGATGGCATGGGCCCAGAATATTCACTGAATACACAATAGCCCACGTCCTCCATTTGGCTGTCACTTTTTCTGGTCCTAGGACTTTGTTCTCCTGATATGAGACTTGCAAGTGGGTCATCAGCAAAGGCAAGAACATCAACCTGAATTGACTTCCTCCGGGTAATTTCTACATCATTGCTATCTGAAGCCAATCTGGAACGGGTACCTGCCAGGTCCAGCATCTCCGGCAGGTCTTGTGCCATCACTGTGCCATTTTTAAAGGTGTTGTTGGTAGGCTGAGGTGATTCTGGCAACTCCGGCTCTTCACTGGGTTTAGAAACAACATCCATCGACTTTGGAGGTGATGAAGAATCTGACGTTATGGAAGCTGCAGTCTCCAGGATTCGGGGAGGGAAGGCTGGAGACTTATCAACAGAGGGTGTAGTGATCGGGAGGTAGTCCGCAGATTCATCAAGGCTTCCACTTGTATAAGACATAATATCTGTGGCCAGAGGGGAGAAGTGCTTGGTTCTACCTTGACCACTCTGATCCAATGCTCCAATGGTGATGTTCAGTGAGTAACTCCTCTGCTCTAAGGCCAGTTTACCTGGGGAAAGCCTACATTCGTTACTTCTGTCAGGAACTTGGAAAGTTTTAGTGTCTTCTGTTGTCTTCTCTTTACTTTCAAATGTATCTTGGGCTTCATCTGGTGTGCTGTAACCTGCCTCCTGAGACCTGGAATCAGTCGCAGTTTTTTCCTCACCAGCTGTGCTCAGTTCGTAGTAACCTTCACCCTTACTCTGTTGAGCCGTTCCAGCCTCAGTGGCTGAGGTTTCGAAATACGCTGACATACCAGATTTGTCACTAGCATCTCTTGTGGAGTCTATTCCTTGATCTTTGGCCGCAATGGAGGAAAAATCAGAGGGTGCTCCAATGCTAGAGACCTCCACCACCTCGACTGAAGGCTGCTTCTCTGACACTGTGATTGGCTCGCCGTACGTTGGCTGAAGCGTAAGTGTTCTGGATGAATCTTTGGCTTGGTTTTGAGGTACACACGGCGGCGTATCCATGGTCGGGCTCTCTGGGACGACTCGTTCACCGGCAAAAAAACCTTCCATCGGGGACTCAAAAAACTCCTCTGGGCGTTTTTCTGATCCAATGCTGTCTGGGCTCATGGACCCACTGGCCTGCTTGTCCGAGTCCATCTTCAAAGCTGAAACAAAATCTGTAAGTTGGCTGGTTGAACATATTGGACAGATTGTGCGAGCATGCTGGGATTGAATCAAAATATTTAGTCAGGGACTAGAAAAGCCAGTATTACAGAAACAGGCAAAGCTGTCTTCGGAAACTTACAGCACAATAATATGGCCATCACTGAAGAACGGTGCGGTTATGGTGTCCATTGCTTCACAGATGAATGGGAACAACGGCATGGTAGATGACGGAACCGGCATGGGGAGACTGTGATGATGATGACCAATGAAAACCAAGCAATAACTGACAGAATGGATGTCCATGTGGGCCTGAACAATTAACACACAAGCAGAAAGCATTTCTGTCATTTGCATTAGTGCTTTGAGACTTGAGCCACAGTTTGAGGCTTTTACTCTGGTTGATAGCAACAGGTTAATTACATAATAAGATTCTTATAATACTATTATAAAA
Source organism: Cynoglossus semilaevis (assembly GCF_000523025.1). Classification (NCBI taxonomy): domain Eukaryota; kingdom Metazoa; phylum Chordata; class Actinopteri; order Pleuronectiformes; family Cynoglossidae; genus Cynoglossus; species Cynoglossus semilaevis. The sequence continues at coordinate 13,655,079 of NC_024322.1, forward strand.
GCACTGTGCTGGTTATGACAGATAAATGCTACATGCTGTCTCAAGAGTCAAGCAAAAATAAAAAAAGTCAAATAAAACCCATGGATGCTTTTTATGAGATATGGTTCTTCGCGCAATTGCACGACAGCCAACACGAAGTACCTTGACGTGATATGCACAATAACAACAGCACCATGAATGATTCAAGTGGAGTCAGTGTGATGGTGGTCACAAATGTGCAGAGCGCTGACATAACATCACAAAACCACGTGACGACGTCATGATAAATCTGTAAGCTCGTAGCTAATAGCAGTTTGTCACATCAACACAGGATGCCCAGCCCCAAACACATCGCACGGTAAAAGAAAAAAAAAAACTGCAAGCGCAAAGTTAAAACACAATAAAAAAAATTAAAATAAAAATCAGGTCAAGTTAAAAGAATGTGACTCTTTTCACCAACAAGCCTGTGTTGCCTGGCAGCCGCAGCAGAGCACAAAGAGATTGCCTCGCCATTCCACCTGTATTTGCAATGCTTATGCTATGTGCTTATGGATTCCCTTTGATAAAAGTAAATCTGGTGTTCTCACACAGTGGACAATGCAGTAACATGCAGGCAGGGAGAGCAGAGGGCAGGACACACCTGTCTCCGGGCTCTCCTCACCCTCTGCTTCCTCCTCCTCTCTGTCCATAGAGATTTCTGCCGCAGCACTAACTGATTCCAACGGCTCCAGGTCTAGGTCCTGAGCCTCGTCTATGTCCTCTGCCTGTTCTAAGGTCTCATCTTGGGGGCTGTCCAGCTCAGGCTCCTCCCCACTCCATTGCTGCTCATCAAGAGCTGCCTCGGACTCTGCTGCCTCTGCACTCTCCTCCTCCTCCTCCTCCTCATCCTCCTCTTCCACTTCCTCTCCGTATTCAGCTGTAAGAGCCTCCATGGTCTCTTCTTCTCAAAAACAGGATGACAGGGGGACACATTAAGACTACAGGCAACAAAGACTTGGGTTATGTGGAACACAATTTATGCTGAGACACTTTCAGCTGTGAAAAGGGATGATGCCACAAAAGTACGATACACGTATTCTAGAATGACGTGGTACTGTCTGGGAATATTTCTGTTAATGGTATAATGTACATATCAAATGCTGATTTTGTTTATTTAAACTTTTGTTTATTTGAATCCAGGTCTCGGAAATGAGACCTGGATTTCTTAACTGTATAAAAATATTAAAATATCAGGGATTTGTTTGTAATCAAGCAAACTTCAAGACAATGATTTCAGGTGCTTCGCGGCCCAGTGTAGCTTCATGTCACGTAGCACTACATGAATTTTGTCATTAATGTTCCAAGCGACTGCGAATAGTTTTTAGGCATAACTGCATTCACAGTCAACAATCTGTCCGACCGTGTTTTGGGTGAATTATTACCTTTAGTGAATGTGAAGCGATCGATTTAGGATTATCTATGTTGACTTATGTTGAGATCAGCCTAAATATCAATTTCAACTTATATGACACAATTTCATAAAAGACGGGATTGGAAAATTCACTGACAACATGATACTGCTGGATAGGGGAGCAACAAAGCAATGGACGAGACAACACTTAGGTAAAATAAATTAAAAACTGATATAAAACTGTACATCACCAGGTATGAACTTCATTTTTTTAAAATTTTACAAGGTCTCATGGTTAGCTAACTCAGAAAGCTCCGTGCTAATGTTGGTTAATATCACAGATGGGTCACAGCTTCTAGTCAAAGGTAGGTTAGGTAATGTCATACTGTAGAAAGAGTTGTGTTTTGGTGCCACTGACTGACATTACACTGCTTCAGAGACGTCACTCTCATTCTTTCATGGACTTGATGGCATGGCAACCACAAAGAGCCACAGCTTCAGGTGAACCAAAATATAAAACAAGATTTATGAATGTCCAACATGTCAGAGAGTTTGATCAGACAAAGATCACAAGGAACGACAAACAAACACAAGGACGGAAGGAGAGACGGACTGACGGACGGTGAGACGGAAGGACGGAAGGAAGGAGGGAGAGATGGAGGGGGAATCAAATCACAGAGTAAGGAGGAAGAAACTGGTGTTTAAACGAGAAAAAAGGAGGGGAAAGAAAAGAGAGGTAGATGGAAAGGGGAAATGGCAAATAGGAACCATGCGTGGTTCACCTTCAATCTGTCTAAAGGCCACGGCCTGCCCTGTGGGGCGAGAGCCCGAGTGCGTCCACTCTGGGCTGAACAATGGGTGCTCATAGTACTCCTCGTCGGAGTGGTAGGGCTCGTCCTCGGGCACGGAAACTGAGATGGAGGGGGCGAGGAACTTGCACCTCTCCCGGGAATTTTGGAAGCGGCGGAGAGGACCCGCCTCCTCCTCATCCCCTACATCTACAAACAAGACAGACACAAGGAGAAGAACTGCAGGGAAATCTGGACACAGACCAAAAAAGAGTGAGGAGGAGAAAACCACAAAAATATGTCCACTTCAAAGGCACTTAAAGATAATATTAGAATTTTGAGAGATGTGTCTGAAACCTGGCAACTTCCTTTGTTAATATACAGGAACAGACATTTAAAAATGTTTTTATTAAATGTGGCTTGCCTGAGGAAATAGTTTATACCATCTACATATTTTTAAAAATAAACAAGATAGCAGTTCATAATAAATTGTATTTTTTAGTTTATAAAAAAATATTTTATTGGAATAAATTGATTTTATTTATAAAGTCAAACAAATAACCTTTTAAAGTGGACATATTTGCAGTGAACAAAAATTATAAAGGGGCGGAAATAATAATAATAAAAAATATATAGAATTGTCACAAAAAAAAAGAAAGAAAAAAAAGTCACCAATTAGGGAAATGCAAGTAGAGGAGAAGGCTTGAGTAAGAGGAGGAGAAACAGAAGACACAGAACGATGACAAGGACGATGACAAGCAAATCAAAGGTGACCAAGCTCTGGGGCCAATCAGAATTAAGGACTGGCAAAAGCAATAAATACTTCAGTTTGATAAAGATATATATTTGTATAACAGAGATAATTTTACATATCAGGTAAACCCCCAATAAAATACATATAATTTAATTTATAATTTAAAAGTATTGATAAAAACAACTGTTATCCTGTAAAACTTAGTTGTAGGAATTTAACATCAAACAATAAATAATTTTTTTACCAAATTATCTGATTTACAAATAATAATAATAATAAAAACTGACCCCCTGGTACAAAGACCACATTATTTGATTTACAAATAATAATAATAAGAAAAACTGACCCCCTGGTACAAAGACCATTCAGGTTTAACACACAAGCAAAAAGGATGGGAAAGGAGACAAAAGTAACATTCTGGACTGGTTTCCTTAGTTAGCATAGCATACACTACGTACTACTGAAATCCATAGACAACAACTTCTTTTAGACTCATTAAACCCTACCCTATATTGCAACAAACATCAGCACAAGTTTCCATATATATATATATATAAATGTATATAGGGCACCAACATTAAATCTCATCTCCTGTGCACGGCTGAGTATCTTGGTCTTTTCCCCTGTTATCTAACATGAAGTACTTCCTATTTTCTATAATCCGTGTTTACAGCACAGGCCCACCTACAGACTGCCCTCAGTACATCCCTGCAACTGCTGACTAAACATTTTCAAATCAAAGGCCATTTTCACAACAAGTATGCTCTCACTGTCTGCAATATCATAAATTGTAAAGAGAGAAAAAAAACCTGCATAGAAAAAGATGTGAAACAATCCTGTTGGATTATATTCCCATTAGTTGCCCTTTATCTACGATTGAGCAAGGCATGATGGGAAGGCCAATTCTAAAGTTCATCATGGCTCAATTTATCCTTTTTAAACTTTGTAAAAGTTTAAAGACTGATGATTGAAAAAGACAGACAGAGGACAAAGGACAAGACAACAACCATCACCGTGACTAGCAAAGCGTGACAACAACAACAACAACAACATAGATAATGCAACTGAAAAAAAAGAAAACAGGCAGTTGTACGGCTACATGGAGCGGCTGTCGTATTAGTAAACAGGATGAAGAGTGAGCCGTGGACGTTAGAAATGGAAAGAAATGGCAACTGTGTCTGAGCATGTGTGTTTCTTCAGCTACAGCATATAAAGGTGACAGTGAAGATACAAATGTATCTGTCCCAGCTGCGCAATGAGGAGGAGGGAGAAGGACTTCAGGAGAAACTGAAGTCTGGAAAATGGAAACGGTGAATCTGCTTTGTACTGTATTCAGTTTCCTGTTGGGATATCAACGAGTGACGCGTCCCTGAGATTGTGGAGCGAGTCCTGAGAGGGATTAAAGACGCACCCAGAGAGCCGGCTCACTTCAGTGGGCAGTATGCCGGCATTAGTAAATCTCCAGGAGCTACTGTCAAGAACGGGAGAAACGGAAACTCCTCCATCAGAGAAAGATCCCTGTAGACATGATTTCCCTACCTTGTTCCAGAGGACCCAAGGAGCAGCAGGTGAGGGGGGAGGAGAGGGAGGCAGGTTGGTGGTGTCTTCAACTATATAAAGAGGCAAAAGGGAAGGAAGGTGGAGAAATGATTTGGTCAGAAATGACAAACTGCACAGAACGTTTGTAGTCGAGGAAAAGAAGAATCCCATTCATTGTCAATGTACAGACACATAAATCTGATGCTAGATAGTCCTAGAAAATTGGATTAGGAATCGTCTTCTTCCTGCTTGGCCACAGAAAATACATGCTACTTTTTTGCCCAAAAAGTTATGAGATTTCAATGAGGATCTTCTGGTAGCAGTGGATGGATGGATGGAAAGAACTCTACTAATCCCTCGAGAGTTCCCTTTGGGAAATGTAGGTAACTAATCTAATCCACCTGTTCTTCCAAACGATGCCCACAGGTTATAAATAAGGTTTCATAATGGTTACATTTCCTTGGACTGAAACAGATACTGTCTAAACCACCGTGACACTCTCAGTGACTTGCACTACTGCTACTGCCTGTAACATATATTTAACACACTGTGGGCTTGACAAATTAACAACACCCTGCTGCTGCAACAGCAGTGTTCAACGAGACGCCCTGTAGTGTAATCTGTTGAACACACAGAGGTACATTGTGAATCCTCCGGAAAAAAAAAAGGACCTAAGGTTGCTCTGATTTCTGCATCTTCAGAAAAAAAAACAGCCTCTGCAAACAATGTCCAAGGTCATATGATAGAGGACTGCATCATCTGTGAACACTGGATGAAAAAGGAACAGAGTTTCTTTGGGGTTTTTTTTAGCCTCTTCAGAACCTCTTCTTGTAGCACTGACCTTTTCCATACATCTTCATGGGATTTGAACCTTTGTTTCTAAGTCTCCAGGTAGTCTTAAGAGGTCGGGTATGAATTTTGATGTATGTATATGTGTGTGTGTGTGTGTGTGTTACCCGATGGCAGCCTTTGACTCTCCTGTTCTCCTTTTAGCACAGCCACTGCCTCCGCTGTAACTTCTTGCACAATCCGGGCAGACACTTGCTCTGCAAACATAAATAATAAAACACTGTTGTTTTAGGAGTTCACACGTGAGACTAAACGTGCGTCAAAGAAATGTTTCTGTTACAGGCGCTCAGGGACAACATAATCGTTACAACTTACGCTTCTACTAAAACGAATTAAGTTTCACTATATTTTATGTAAATGAAATTTGTGATGATTTGAGAATATAAAATTCAAGACATTGTTCCACTGTGGGGTTTTTTTTTTTTTTTTCGTTCCACTGTGGGGGTTTTTTTTTTTTACATACTGTATAAAAATTTCCTCTAAAGACGATCAGAATTTATTGGAAGGATTTTATTCTGGTTTAAAATTACTGTCAGAGGAATTACTCACCAGGAATACAGACAATGTAAATCAACTGAGACAAAAACCTGTAATTATTTAAAGTTCATTTCGAAAGTTGCCTTTTACTTCTAGTATTTATTCAAACATTTATAGGCAACCATGAGGAGTCTGTAACAAGAAAAGAGTCTGAGTGCAATCCATTTGGTTTAATATCGACATCTTTATGTTGCATTTAAAAAAAAACCAAAACCAATGTAAATGTGAATGATGCAGGAGCCGTAACAGCTGTAATCAAACTTGCCTTCATTTGCATAGTAACAGTGATGCTGTGGGAATGGGTGGCAGTGTGAGTCTTTTACTGCTGCTGTTTCAGGACCTTTTTCTCTCCACAGTCACCCACGCAGCAGTACAAAACAGGCTGGCAGGCAAACACACACATGTAATCACATCAAATAAACACACACGCAGAGACAGACACTTCTTTCGGGAACACTTCACACATCCTACTCATCAACTCCAAGCAGCCATTTCCCATTTCCAGCACAACGAATTGTAGCTAACATCTTTAACTCCTCACTGACAACACACTTCCAAAATGGAAACACAGAGTCGGACGGTTTCACCGTGAATCAGGTGCGGTGTGGATTTAATGTCAAAGAGTTTGAACAGCCTCAGGGGAAATGTCCTGAAGATTTGTGTCAGGTTCTTAATGAGACGGCAACAACAAGAACAAGTAACAATGTGTGAACGCTGTGTACTCTCTGACACTGGATGCTGCTGGCTGACACATCCAATGGAGTTAGATTAACAATAAAATAAATAAATAAAAATATATATATAATATATAAATACATATATACACACATATATATATAAATATATACATATATAAATATATATATACATATATACATGTATACACACACACACACACATATATATATACATACATATATATGAATGTTTGTTTGGTGCCTCAATAGTTTGCTAAATTAAGATCCATTCAAGCCAACGTGGACAAATTGTGCTCATTATGCCATTTCTAACTTCTCAGGTCATCGTTACTCAGGTGGAATGTGCTGTGACAGAGGTGATAAGTAAGGGAACGGCACCTGTCTGAACTGCAACGTTCTCCTGAACAGAAACAATTGCATGTCAAACGCTTTAGACACATCAGAAGACACATCATCGAGGCCATGTCAAACGCAAGTGAGACACATCAGAAGACACATCATCGAGGGCACAGCCTCAAGACTTGACACAACGTGACAGAGACCTTCAACAACGCCATATGCACCGCGGTCAAAACAACACCGTCACAACCTGCATGCAAATGGACTATAAAAAGCCACGATGCCGCAGCATTTCAGCAGACGGAGATTTCTAAAAACACAGAACCTACATCTTCTGCCGACTGGCTTTGACAACAAAATAAACCACAATCTCGAAGCCACAATGAATCGGCTGAATGAGGCTTCACAGACACAGCGCACGCAGTTATAGCTTTCCTCGCAAAATTAAAGTGAGTTTTTACCTGATCACAAACACAGATGAGATGAGAATCTCCTCTTTCTCCCTCTCTCCCTGGGTACAGACTGAGAGTGAAAGCCCCAAACCACTAAAACGCCCAGTCTGCAAGACGCACACGCACACGCACACATACCCAGCAGGACTGGGAGGCCATGGAGAGAGCAGGAGTGTCGCTTGGTAAATACCAGCCACCAACCAGATCAGGAAAGTAAGCTGTTGCTATGGCAACAAACAGGCGGGCCACTGACTGGGGCCTTATGAAATTTGGTGGCCGGCAACATTCTGAGGCTGTTTCAAGATCTCGTCACACATTATCATATCATTAGTATTAACTACCGGTAAAATTCTTCACTAAGTTACTCAGTCAATATGCAGGTCCATATATTTGCAACACAGAGTGGTCCAGCGGTCATGTCGCTGTCATTTATTGACATTGTCCATTGGTAACAAGGGACACATCAACACTGTCTGTCATTTGTATAAAAATTATGCAAAAATAAAACCTAGTCAGGGTGTGCTAAAATTGTCGGAATAAACAGAAACTTCTCAGCAGACCTGCAGTAACGCCGCGGACCCCCTGTTGAACACCACACCTCTAAACAAATATGGACAGAATCCTTGTTTAGTCGCCTGTTTCTTCTGCTACCTGAGTTTGGAGATTTTGGAGTTTTGATGAAAAGAAAGAAAGAAAAAGTAAAACCTGGACCACTCAGAAAAAAAAGAGGAAAAAAAAACCCTCAACTTCATGTGTGCTTTCTGTTTCTATTAGCTGAGTGCTTCTTTGTTCCCTCCCCCTCTCTTTTCTGATCACTTGCGGGATGGCTGACTGCCTTCGTTGACCACATTTCAAAAAAAAAAAAAAAAAAAAGTTAAGGGCAATTTTGTGCTCCACCACTTCTTGTTGCATTTGTTTCACAGCGAGAGGTTTTAGCATCAACGCTCCTGTCATCCACGCTGCCCTGACAGACTGAACCCACGCTGAACTACTTTGGAAGTAATGCTACTCTGAGCTGACAGAATGCTTTTCAGACAAACACGGCTTTAGACACACATGTATGTAATGAACGTATTAGACACATTTTGGACTATTTTTCTTTTCCCTAATACCCACCAAATCCATAGAACAATCTGGATTGTCAAGTATCCAGTTGACAGTGGTCACTGCATGTTAAAGGGCAAGTATCCAGTTCACATGTTTTTTTACTTCAGGATTGTGGTTAATCTTTGTGTTTTTAGTGTTTAATTTGACAGTGGTCACTGCATGTTAAAGGGTGAACCACAGGCAAAAAGAAAAAAAAAATCCAGCAATTAATAGTAGGGGAGTTGTTTCCATGGATGCAGCATTAAGACATTATAATCACCGTCTGTGTGTGAATAAGCAGGTGTGAGAAGCTAAGGCTCAGGGAAAAAGATGTACAGTATGTTGCAGCCACAGCATCATCGTCAGCAGTGTATGGTTTTAGCGGAACAAAAAGAGACTGAAGGAAAATTTAGTGTCCAACAAATACACAAAAGTCATATATATAATCTATAGCACGTGTCAAACCCAAGGCCTGCGGGCCAAACGCGGCCCACCAAGTCATTTTGTGTGGCCTGTGGGAGCTTAAAAAATGTTTAATTGCCTTAAACTAAAGTCCATGTTGTAGAGTTTATTACAATGTACAGTCCTTGTAATATGAAAAAAATAATAATCAATTTCAGAAACATGTATTGTTAAATTATGGAGTAGTTACAGCTATACGGCCTTAAAGTTACCACCGGCCCTTTATTGTTGATGTGGCCCCCTGGTGGAATGAGCTTAAAATTAAACGGAATTTTAAGATATCTAAAACACACAGACACCAGACTTACTAATAGGTAATTAAGGATTGCAGAAAAACAAATGTCTCTGTAATTGAGTTTTTGGAGATTACAGTGTAAAACGTGAGAATTCAAAACCCATGTGGTGAATGTTAGACCTGACAGAATGAAAAGCTAAAACTAAAAGACTGTCACGTCGTCATACCTGCAGTTATAGCATGAGCTCCAGTAAACTCCCCATTGAAGCCATTTTCTCTGGCAGAGTAGGGGGCTGTGGTCACATGTGCTCCTCCGGCCTGGCAGCTTCTGTATCCTGAGGAGGAGTAGCCATTGGCTCCGTGAGTGCCAGCAGGCTCCTGCCCTCCTGAAGGGTCCCACTGTGGGGTACCATCTTCTGGCTGTCGACCATCCGCCATGCTGGGACTAGCTAGCAGCGAGGGAGGGTGGCCAGTGGATGAAGCTACGCGTTCTGACAGGAGGTGGAGAGAAAGTGACACATGATGAAAAGTCAACGGGTTTATCTTATTAACTGTAGTCTTTAGCATGATTTATCTAAGACACTACAGAGAGGAGAGGCTCCAGGATACACTGTATCAATCATCATTACGGCATTAATTTTTTTTTTTTTTTTAGTCCCCATCACTGCTGCAGATCAACGGAGCTTTAATGTCAACATTTCGAGCACACTGCTCCCATTCTGAGTTTTGGCGTAGGTGGTTGTTTGAAATACTGTCGTTGAATGTTGGCAGGTCGGTGACAGAATCTGGATGAAAAGCTATTGATGTGTAATGACTCACAGAGAAGCCAGTGACCCAGGTGGGAACCAAGACTAAGGACTGAAAGGGTGTTACTTTGAGATGTTGTTTTAGTTTTGTTTTGGGGAAAAACAAAATGAAAACGAAAAATCCATTTGAGTTTGTTTTTCAGTTGTTTTTTCAAAATGGTTTCTTTTTAGGGTTGAAAAATAAAATCCAAGTAAATCTTTACACGTTTTTAAAAAACGTGTAAAGATTTACTTTACACGTTTTTAAAATCAAAACCTTAAAAATGGGTGATATCTGTCCTAGTACTTTTTGTCCGAGAGCCACATTATTTATTTTATTCAGAATTTTGGTTCCAGGCAGATTAACAATGACTGTATCAGAACTTGAACTTCGTGACTGAATTCAACCGACGCAAAATTTAGAGAAAAAAAAAATTCTCACAGAAATTTAAAATGAAAACAGCGCAATGTAGCAGTGGGAGAGTGGAGGAGTGGAGGCTCACAGAGCAGACAGAAGTAATAGATCATGACAACATGTGGTGGCTGTGAGCCTCTGCAGCATAAATGAATCAAAATCTGGAGTCAGTGAAGCTTTGAATGACTCAGCCTCAGAAAGAACATGACTGAGAATAAAGCCTCTGCACAGACTCCGCACTACATTGAACAGAATCATAAAAAAAAAAAAAAACTCCTTTTCAGTCTCACCTCACCCAAAATCACGACAGTATGTTGTTGTTGTTTTTTTATTATTATGCCTTTGAAGTCTATGTCTTTCCTTGTTTTCTCGTTCACCCACCGATCACCCACCCGCTCAAGCCCACTTTCAATATTAAAAGTCATAAAACACAGAGACGAGTGTGCTGCACTTGTCTGTCTGCTGACGATGAAGGTCACTTTGAGCCCGGTGGCAGATATCCAGACACACACAGACCATCCTGTCTGTCGGCCAGACTCCGGCTGTCAGGGGTTTCGCATCAGGAGGAGGAGAAGTGGAGTTGGTCTGGAAGCCAAGTGAGCAACTAATGGCAACGCTTAATGCATTTGTGAGTCTTTATGGTTATGAGCAAGTGAGTGGAGCAATTTTTAAAATTTAACAGCACCACCTGCTGGTTTACAGCCTGAACCAAAAACAAAAAAGAACAGGCTTGGTATCTGTATTAAGAATGTATGTGTGGAACTAGTGCGTGTTTATCAGTATAAAACCGACTGCTCAGTGACGTGGATGGACCAATGAGCAGGACAAACGTCACCGCCACCTAGTGTTTGGAACCCAATGTCATAATAATGAGCAGTGACCGACAACGGAGACAGAAACAACGTCAGGGAGCAATAAGTAAAAAGACAAATGTCAACGTGAGTCAAGGGCAAAGAGACGATGGAAACACAGATGAGAAGGCAGCCAACATCTCAACAAACATTCTTATAAACAGCGTGTCACGTCTCACTCACTGCAGGAGTGAGATGTGACACACACTGAGACATCATTTAGACACCGAGCCTCTCAGAAGATGTCAGGTCTGCTGCTCTTGGCACAAAGCCTGTGGCACTTTGCCAGAGGGATGTTAGTGCGCTCACTCCCAAGCCTTCCCTAAGAATAAATAATGAAGGAGAACACGGCCGTGGCTGAACATTTACAAAAGGAAAATACAGGATTAGTATTAATATTTGAACACAACAGTACTGTTTTATTTTTGGTGACTAAAATACTGCAAGACAATATTTTATATTTTTCTTCTTTCTCTATTGTTCTATACTTTATCCTTCATCTTTCACACTTTTTCATTATATTATTTAAGGCTATTTCAGTGGTTCCCAAAGTGAGGCAGCAAGTCCCCTGAGGGGTACAGGCCAAGTGTAGATATTTAAAATGTAGTCTACACATTCATTCAATAAAAAAACAATAAAAATAGTATTCGTAGGTTATGTGCATTGTACTTTGCCACTCATCTATCAGACATTATAAAGGTGTTGCCACAGCACTCATGTCCTTCAGGTCACTATCAAAGACAAGGCTTTGATTAGAAAATGGACATGGAATCAACCACATCGTGTGAATAATTTTTTGTAAATGTGTTCATGTTTTACCCTCTTTGGTTAACATTATTATAAATGTAAAATTATTATTTTTAGGGTACCAGTATTTAAGTCACTAAGAATCAGCTTTAAGTTGGTATTTCTCTCTGCTCCAGTGAAGAGATGACTTTAGATATTTCTCTCTGCTCCAGTGAAGAGATGAAGTCAGACTATTGAACTGTCATTACATCAGACACTAAAACGCGACAATTAAACTGTCACCTCTTCATTTTCCTGGCTGTTAATCAACTTCTTTCTGTCATTTTGTCTGCTTTCCTAGCGCCCCCTCTCCATTACATCTTCTTCCCACCTTTTATTCCTTCTTCGATCTTTACCTCTCTACACCTCCTCCCATCACCGTTCCTCCTACTCACTCCTCCCCCTCCTCTCAATAGGCTTCATCTTTTCCCTGGCTCTGCTCTCACTTCCCTCATCTCCCTCCTACGATCTGAGCACTTTCACAAGCCACCGTCTCCCAGTGTGTGTGTGTGTGTGTGTGTGTGTGTGTGTGTTCGTGAGTCACACAGATGCTGCATTGCAGGGCTCTCCTTCACGGGCTGTGTAGTTGCAGGAAACAAGAGACCTGGAGAAGGAATCAAGGAAGCAGGAAGCAGGATGCAGGATCGAGTTCTTCCCGCTGTGTGTTGGGGGAGTTTGGGATGGGGGTTGGGGATGGGAGGGAGTCACCCTCCATGTCAAGTATTGATTGGATACGTAGTAAGTACCAAGCACAACTTACAGTGAGTTCCAACTGGCCCACCTTTATTAAACCATTTGTCATGCTTGGTTTGACTGAAGTGCATTGTTAACTATTACTTCACTTTAGTACGGACCTCAGGCAAAGAGATTAAGACTTGGTTTTACGTCCAAACAAAGTCCTGTATCGATTAAGCTCACTTTAATGGGATCAAAATGTTCCTTTGGACCAATAACGTAGTCATCATCAGTAGATGCAGTCCTTACAAAAGAATGGGAGACATAAAATGTATTCTAGGAAATGGAAACGAGCATGTTTTCCAGAGGCAACAAGTACTGCAGGTTAATGAAGCGCGTTGACTAAAACTGGTGTTTTATGCAACGGTTGAAACTGGAGAAATGGAAAAAACACATCTTGAATTTTTATGTTGGGGGGGATGAGTGGGGGGGGGGGCTGTTGCTTTTTTTGAAGGCCAACGAGTTTGAGTCATTCTCTTTGCATTTAATTTTCACCTTCAACACTCAGAAGATCAGAAAATGAAAGTGACCTCACGACAGCTTGAAGAAGCCGCTTCACCGTAAGTGTATCTTATTAGAGCAGATTTCAGAGCAGAGCTACAGTGAAGGGTGGCTTAAGATTCGGGGCATTAAAGTAAGAAATGCCTGACAGCAGCATAAAATTTTGGCTCTACGCAGCATCATTTCAACAATGGTGTTTAAGAGCTGAAAATAAGTTATTTAAGAACTCGGGTGTGTAAATAGAACACTTCTCTATCGCTCGCATTCATTTGAAATGATTAAGATTTGAGTGTTGTGATTAATAACAATTATTCAGGATTAATCGAATGCTTCAGACCAGTCTAATCGAGCCCAGGGCTCAGTCTACCGCTGTCAAACCTCACTGATACAATTAACAAATTACACTTGTCATATTAGCAGAAAAACTAGTTGCGGAGCTTTTACATTTAGATAAAAATACTTTTTTTTTAAAAAAAAAAACATCTAATATTTCAAACCGACCTCAGTACATGGAACGACGCCTTTGTGAGTACAGAAAACAAAGAGAAGCCATTAAATCATGACTGCCTTTCAGCAGGCCTTGGTGATGATTGTCTCACTAAAGCAGCTCTTCTCTTCCCACTCACTACCCACTTCCCACTCACAGCTCCTGGCAGCCTGCACTTACATGAACATCCACCCACACAAGTATTTCATATGTGGAGGTAAAGTCTCTCTGTGAATTTGTTGTTTTCTTCCGACAGGTATTCTAGCAGCGTCTCATATCTTTCAGATAAATTAATGCGGTTCTACAATGGGCTTGGTTGGTTCTGACGCCTCTGATGATGATGTATCATTCAGTCAAACCTGGTTCAGCCACCCACGGTCACCTGGTGCACAATGATGCTTCACTGTAGCACTCTTATTTTTGATATTCTCAGGCTGAAATCAAAAGGTTTTTGCAGCAGGTTTCTGTGCCTCAATCTAATTAAAAATAACTAGCTTTGAAAACAGAGTTAATGCAGGACGTTCTTTGCCAAGACTCTGATGTCGTTTGAATTACAACAGCTAACAAGATAGTTCACGTTTACTGTACCTGCTCAGCTGTTCCTGGATTTTTATTCTGGATGACAAGAAAAGTGGTCCTCTCTCCAAATCTGGCAGAATCGTTGCCTTGAATTGGCCTTGAAGTTGCACCTGTCAAGAAAAAAAACAAAAGATTGTAAGCTCAGGTTTTGTATTCTTCAAAACTGAATTACCATCAGTAATTGTTTTAATATTAACAGAAACTATGGAGAACGGAAAAAACGGTCAACAATTGTTTTTTAAAAGCAGAGTTTTCTTGGTACTGCTGACAAGGGCTGCTGCTTTTTTTTTTTTTTTTTTTAAGTCTGAAGGATCAAAGCTGAGTGAGTCAGCAGCACGTCAGCCGTTCCCTCACCACTTTACAGAGACTGGCTTATGTTCTTATGTCCCAGTGAATGTGAAGGAAGTGAAAAGTTCTAAAAGTGAAAATAAAATAATAATAAATAATAAAATGCTTCGATTACACTGCAGGTGTAGGACAACTGCACTGCCTCCTAACTACAGCTACATTTAAGAGCTAATGGTCAAGAACAAAGTCACACTGTGAGGTTCGTATGACCATAAGGTTATGGTAAGATTTTCTTTCTTTTTTTTTTTTTTGACATAAGGCAGGCTGTAAATCACGGTCCAATTAAGTCAAGTACCAATGCATCAGCAAACAACTACAGTACACAGCCTATAGACAGACAATAATAATCATTGGCGTTTGGCCAAGTCCTGACTGAAATATTTTAATTTCCTCTTGGCTTCAAACAACCATACATTTGTCTCTTGGCCGTTTCCCAGAGCAGCTAAAGTTAAAACATGTGAGGTCACGACCTGGAGGTGTGGCCTAATGTTGTTTGTGATGTCATATGACTTCATATAAGCCAAATGGACCATGAATGCTGAACAGCTAAGGCTAAAACACTTTGGCTTTACACATGTATAGCTAAAGTCTGAAATCAGTTAAATTTGTTTTTGAAATCATGTCTTATACAAAGTATGGTACAAAAAATTAAAACATATTTCCCCTTCCTCAGTGCAGGATCTCTGGGTTGGTTCATTGAGTTTCACTGTAAGCTCTTTCACAATGAAACGAGACAGCAACATAATGAATACTTTGGAGGATACCTTTTCTTCTCAGTCAGGTTGTGCTGCTTTGCCAAAATGATGAAATGGCAGTGCACCTGCGGCTGAGAGGCTCATCTTTTTCTAGGAAGGGTGTTGGCATAAAAGGTGACAGGAGCTGACAACTGAGGCTAATCGAGATAAATAATGTGTCAGAGTTAAAGAATATAAGGTTTAAAATAAAACATTGATTCAGCATTGTTGAAAACACGTCGATCCTTCTGCCGGGCCACATCTTGGGATGTGGTTTAACGAACACACTGTATGTACTACAATACATTAAACCTCATGCACAAACGCTCCAGGGACAGATGGGACAGAGGAACAGGCCGGTTTGTTTTGCTACACTTGTCTGTTTTTGTAGTGCATTTACAGTGAGACTGCAATTGTGTCGATACCGGAGCGGCACAGTGACGCAGCATATTTCTAGAAGCACAGGCAGAGACAGAGAGAAGGAGACTCAAAGGAAAGTGTGTCACCAAGACTACGTGTTTCCTGTGGCTCAGAGGAAGACTCAGTAACAACTACGACGTTCAGAAGAGAGAGAGAGAAAAACTGACAGACGGTAGTAGTGATACTTTGCACCTTACACAAACACACACACGCGCGTTTATGCACATAAGTGAGACACACGCTCCAAAAATAAATCTAACAGCCACATAAAAATAAATGAGAACAGTTGATAAAGTGCTGCGAAGTAGCTGAGGAGGAGTAAATGTCGCTGATACTGGTTCCCAATCAATGGTGGAATTAAATGAAGCGATAAAGCAAACGCATAGGGATATGTGTGCGTGTGCGTGTGGGTGGGTGTGTNNNCTGCTGAAGCTATACCACAAGTGGGGGAGACTTTGATTTTCGATAAAAAAAAAAAAAAAAGAATATTTATTTAGTTATTTTTGGCTAGCTAAGGCATGAGGCTGAGTTAAGATACAGTGCTAGGGCACTAATGTCTGCAACCTGGGGCCACATGTGACTCTCCAGCCCCTTTTCATTGGCTCCATGCAAAATCATTTTTAGGATTGTGAAAGAAAATGTGAAGGGTCCCTCAGTTTGACAAATTTGACAAAGTTTGAGCCAATTTACCCCCAAAACACTGAATTTGGGGTTTGCTTGCTAACCGCAAAAACAAAACTGTCTGTGTGTATCATTCTGAATACTACTATTGTGTTTGAATTGATGGTCTGCATTTCACAACTCAGTTTATTAATAACTTTGATGTTCACCTTACTTCCTGCTCGTACTGAATGATGTTTCTTTTGATTATTCTTTTGAATGCATCTTAATAAAATTAAAACAGAAATTCAAGAAAGAATAGGAACCATGTCTCATGCACCCATCCTTGCGCTGCCTCTATTTGCCCTTTTTCCTGCACACACACACACACAAAATCATCTTGCAAAATGCTGAACCCAAACCACAAAGCTCTCTGTACACAGTGGCAAACCAAAGCTGGCACAGATTAACTGGCTTATATCCCACAGCCACTGTGTGAACAGAAAGGATCAACGTATACACTGACAATCTCAGCAGAAGGGCAGTGGGTTCGTATTATTACAAACGACAGTGGAAGCTCTTTGGCTCTCGTACCTAACAGTCTTATCACCACGCCCACACAATCACAGCCGGCTTTTTTTGGATGTATACATTTTAACACAGTGCTATTTTTAAACTGAACACTACATACTCTCTGTTGAACTAATTAGGCTGAATCAGGTAGCCTACATAGATATAAACAGAATAGAAATATATGAAGAAATAAAACATGAAAAGACACCTACGTAAAACAGTATTATTTTTGGAAAGAAAAAAAAGTAATATTTAATTTGTTTGATCAAAAATCGAAGCATGGAACCACATTCCATGTCATTTTAGTTTTTTTCCCCTGTAACCTCACAGTGCTTATGCTAGCTACAGAAGAGAAATGTTCTTTCTGATACAGCATAACATGTCAAACAGCAACAAAGAGAAATGTTCTTTCTGATACAGCATTGAACACAATTAGGTAATGTTTAGGGTGGCTTGATCTGAAACTCAGGATCAGTATCAGTTTGATTTTGAAATTTCAGGCTGAATATTAAAACAAAAACAAAAAAACCCAACTATAGCCTCCAAGTTGCAGTGTCAGTATTGAGTTGTAGCTCTATTCAGATCACCCAGCAGACAGAAATGGCCCAACTGTAAACCACCGCTGATTTTTCGGTGAACAAATTTAATGTTTTTATATCCAACCCTAAAACCACAGTTACATGTGGTTCTAAATCAGATTGTTTTGTCGGCCTTGGATCTCTCGAGATCTCAGGGAACAAAGGCAGGGGAGCAGTCTGTGACCGAAGGCTCTCAGATTGATTGCAAAGAATCTATCAAATTGACTGGTGTTGATTGCACGACGACTTCTGAAGTGATACCCTGTGATGCTGATGTGTGCACTGTAGCATAGATTAGTTACGTTAACACAGTGGTACATAAGCTTCTTCTGCAGGTCGCTTCAGGGCGAAGGACAGTTCACGCTGGAGTCCGACCGTGGTCACGTTAAAACCACAGTGAAGTGGATCACCAAGCACAACATGAACTCCATGGTTTGGGGAGACACATTTCTTCTCAATATAAAGTATATAGTATAGTATATAGTAATATAAACAGAAGTATGTGATGCGATAAGATTCCTTTGAAATACCCAAGAAGAGAAGAAAGAGAAGACAGGAAAACTCCATTCATAAATGTAATCATCTGTCTTCATCGGATGACATCAGCACTCCGATGAAAAATAAATGCAAGATTTTCAAGGTCTCCAGCAGAACAGTTTTAATGTGTTTCATCAATGAACAGCTACAGTGGTGAAAGGAGGAAGACTGTGGATTTCACCAGGATTTCGTCAGGACTACCATTACTGGTGTGTGCTCTCTCTGTAGGTGTCATTGGCACAAAGGGAGTGTTCATTTGTTTTACAGCACAACAGTACCGTAAACAGCTCCTATAAGAGCAGAGAAAGCACTTCAAGCCAACAGGATATATAAACTCTCAGAAGAAGCCGGGAAGCAATTTAGGAGATAAATAGGTCAGGCTAAAAAAAAAACAGATAACCTGAAACAACAGGAAACCAATTACAGCAGGACAAAATAAGTAAATCATCTGCCATTTTCTTGAGTTTGTCAAAAGGCGAAATATCCCTTTGTTTACCATTGTTATTATGGCTATTATTATTATAATTTTTCCAGTTGCTTGAAACTAAACTCTTTGGATAACATGACCTGGATGAATAGGAATCTTCACAGACATTATCATCTGAAAAACACTTAAAATTATAAAAATTAACATAACAATGAAGATTACACAAATAAAACCAAAGTTTCTCCTCAGGCTTTTGAGCAAATAATTAAAAAGTCCTGAAATAAAAATAACTGTTGTTTTTTCTGAGGGGTTAGAACATCACGCTTCCAGCAGATGGGACATAGACACCTGGGCTCTGATATTAGTGTTATTATCATTTCTGCCATTATTGCTACTGTACTTAACTGATGAAACCACAAAAAGCAAGTGAGCAACATTTAGAATCAGTTATACTCTCCGAAAAACACCTCTGTTTCAATAAACCCTCGATAATCAAGAGCTTCCACTGCAATTGATTAAAAATTTAGGAGTAATTTAAAACTGCGTTGCTCAACCAGATTCAAACAGAAACAACAGACCAAACATCCAGAAGAATCAACAAGATTCAAACAGAGAGAAACAACAGACCAAACATCCAGAAGATCAATTAGTTTGTGCGTGTTTTATCTCAGTAAATATGAGAGGAGAGCGCCCGGAATTCTAATTAACGGACTTTGTTTTGTCGACCTAAGAACTGCTGAGAGCTCAGGAGTCTCGATTAACGTTAATTAGTTAGCCTGGTAAAGCTGGATGATGAATAAAGTCAATATGTAATAACGATGAACATCGCAAAAGGTTAAACCATCTTTTCAGTGGCCCAAAAAAGGTAGGGGAACATTGATCTACAAACACTCTAGTTGATGTACCTATGAAGAGCCATCGGAGGAAAAATAAAAATATTTAAAAATGAAATACGTCAGTGTTGCATTTAACTGGACAGAGCACATTTGAACCCTTTCATCTTCTTCCATGTGAAGAGCATATTTTAGGTTTGTCTTTGAAGACCGAGCAAATGTATATTCCATTAAAAGAAACAAATTAGTAACATTTTACATTTTTGAGGGGGTGGGGGGGCACACACACATTGCCATCACAGGAACAGCAAGAGATGGCAAGACATCGTCAGTCCGCTGTCTCTTGGGCTGTCTCTGTTTGGACATTTTTCTTACAACGGTTTTTCTTGTGTAGGAAACTGAGGTCAGGCCAAAAATGGACTCTGAACTCAGGATTGCCCAGTTAGCTATCAGACTTGTAATATTTATGCCAAACATGAGTAATGTATGGGTGTATGTGATGTTTGACACTAATACATCCTTAAGATAAAAAGGCAGCATCGGAGGCTTCAAAGTCCAAAATAACTAAATACAAAATATCTACGAGAAAACATTTTCTTTTTTTCCCTTCAATATTTCCACCATAATTTCAGTAGTGACAAGTAATGTACTGTATCACACGTGTTACGGAAAACTGTGTTTCAGATGAAGGTGATCTGAACAACAGAGAAAACACTGTCAGGCGTCTTTATTAGTGTAAATTGGCTGCAATATAAACAGCAGCAGCCAGTTATATCAGAAACACCTTCCTGGGTGAGAGAACTCAGACAAACAACCTCGTCTACGAGGGTCCATACACTGCAGGAACGTATACAAGTCCATGGAAGACATTGGCAGCCACATGGACAGATTATGTTTGTGATAGCACTGCTGTGAGAGCGTAGGTGGCTGAAGCTTTTAACTGTCATTGTAGACTACAGTTTTCAAAGGGCTGCCTTCACATTGTGTTTTCATCAAGATGAGTCACGATTCATCAATGATGCTGTATTCAACACTGGAGACTGTTTATGCCTAAATGAGAATTAATAAAAACACTCTTCAAAAGAAATCTTAGTTTTTCGTTGTGAGACAAAACAAATGGCAATTGTTAAAGAAATCTTAGTTTTGCAGTGTTTTGTTGTGAGACAAAACAAATGGCAATTGTCATTTGATCACACTGTAGAAAGAGTTTTTGTTTCATGGAAGCAGCCATTTTGATAATCATTATTAATCTCAATAAATCTCAATTAATCTAGATTTTTCCACGGTCACTCTCACAGATGCATTCAAAACCTAAATCATTTAAGAGCCCTTTTCTATACCTTTGCACATTACAGACCTTGCTTTTTATCTTTTTTTTTTTATTTAGGGAAACTGTTAATGGACAATAAAGACTTTCTAAAATCGAAAGGTAAATCAATAGAAACGATCGATCACTATAGGCTAACAAAGAGACAGAGCCATGGATGGTGCAAGTACAAAAAGGTACAGTACAGGTGTTATGCAAGCAAAAATCTTTATGACCTGACCATACGTACTGCTGCTACATCTTGTGGTGTTCGAGGTGAAAGCAACAAAGAAAATCTTTTTTTTTTATCTCCTCTAATCGATCCTCCTTGTCCTTCTCTTCTCAGTTTAATTCATGACTTCACACCACGCTCTGCTGTGGAGGAATGCAACGATCTCTCCTAAAATCGTGTTACCTCAGCATCTGTCACATCTATAGTCCTGACAACCACCAAACTGACATAACAACATATTTAGAGGGTTTTTAATTTGTATTTGTTGGTTTGGTACGTTGGTGCATTTATGGGTGAGTGTTTTTATAGAGATGGCTGACTCGGGGGACAGGGGAGGGCTACTGTGGGTGGTAATGAGCAGCCGCTCAGTTTCCACAGCAACGCCGTAACTCCGTCCGTCTCCATGGTAACTGATAACAGCATTAGCTCATTCTGCCAAAGTGACGGTTCATATCAGACAAAAGGAATGGGGAAAAATGGCAGCTAATGATAAGCAAGGTAAATAGCGGCAGATGTGATCTAACCAATCAAAGAAAAAAAATGAAAAAATTTGAAATGGGTTTACAAAGAGCTGGTGATGTACCAACTTTAAGGATCTTCTTCATAGCAATCTTGCATGATTGTAGAATGAATCAGAAAAATTTCTCAGCACTTTTACCTTTTGTTATTTGGCACTGTAGGTTTTAGGGACAGATGCCCCTCCTGAAACAAGGCCAACACCAGTTTTGTTGCCTTGCGACTCTGAGATTTTCAGAAGTCCACTGAGCCCAAATGGAGGTCTTTCTGTGTAGGGTATTATTGCTAGTAAGTGCTTTTATTAGCCTAGTGTTCTTCCAGGGTCCTACATCAAGCTGATTGTGGATTACCTGGAGCAAAAAACATTCCTTTTAGTGCCAACTACTGTTCTAAAAACCTCAAAGACGATAATCATCTCATTCATCTTCCAACCAACAACCATCTTATAGTTTTTGAGCCAGTATTTCATCCAAAACCGTTGCCATAGAAACAGAGGTGGAGGGAACTAACATCCAGGAAATCACTGATTATCAAAAGAGCTAGCCAATCCCTACAATTTGGTGTTATTGATCTTAGCTCAAATATCTATCTCAACTTAAAGTCTTCACAATACCATCAGCCCAACAAGTTTAAGGATTAACACAAAATTGACAAGCCAGATACCACCAAGTTTAAGGATTAACACAAAATTGACTTGAAGGTAAAAAAAGAAAACTATTTGGAACCAAATGTGCAGTGCCCAATTGGAAAGATACAGCCTTGTTTACACAAGCGTAAGACACAAAGTATGTATTTTGATTTTGTACTTCACGCCCACTTTTTTGTGCTTTTGTATCCGTTTAATTAGCACTGAGCAAGAGGCCATTTAATATGGTCTGTAAGGTCAAGCGGCACTTAAAGTATCTTAGAAAACACTGATACTTCCAGATGCTGCTAGGTGCCCCAGCATTTGCAAGGACATTGAAAATTTCTAATAAAGAGTGATAGCCCTATTTGAAGTTAATTAGACAATGAAAAATATTAGTCATCAGGGAGGCAATAAAGAGACCAACCACTGCAATATCGGCATGTAATCGTTTTCTGTATACTGCACGTCTGGGCTATGGGATAAGGATCAGGACTGTGAATGGTTTGGGGTTTTTCCAACAAGGTGCAAGGACTGTGTTAATGGCTGATGGAATGAGTCCCTTCTGAGATCAACTGGGATGTGGACAAAGATGCATCAACACACGCTTTAATTGTTTCACCAGAACCATTGTTTGCTCATTATTAAACAGTAGGCTAAGCTTACAGTACCCTTCTTGTTTTGGCTTTCAAATGTATCACAGTACAATCTTATTCTTTTCTTATTAATCATTTTTGTTGGGTCGCAACAAAAACATTGTCAGAAAAGGTATGATATTTCTTGAAGCAAACGTCAAAAGCAATAGAATAAGCAATAGTTAATTCAAATAACATAAACGTCATGTTAAATGTCATCTCCTATCGCAATGGGATTTTACTGCTTGGTTACCATGGAAGCATGAGAGTACTTGATGCAATGGCTGAGCAAATGTAGCTGATGGTAAATATATGGAGGGAAACAATTGGTAGGAGATGAGAGAAAAGTAGTTATGTCTATGCACGATCACTTGTTTATGAAGCAGCAACTAAAGTACTGTATGTAGATGTAAAAAAAACTGCTTGAATTTTAAGCACTTGTAATCAATGCTTAACTAGGCAGCTGAAAACAGAAACAGCTACAGATACTGCTGTGTTTATAGTTAATGTGGGAGGGTAAGAAACTAACATGGATTACAGGGATAGACAATAAATTAAACAGAGATTATTTCACAAAGAATTTCATTCAATAGAATACTGCCTTAGGGGTCGAAGGTTGCACACATCCAGCAGTGGTTTCTGCCCTTGGTCCACAGATTTACCTACTCTTAATGATGTTATTACATTTGATAATGTTGGGCCTCATCTTGACAGATGATTCTCAGGGAGCTGCGACCTGTCCCTGCTTGTAGAGAATGCATCCAATCTACGAAAATGGGACTGTGCTGACGACGTTGGGATCTACTCCTCACCCCTTTACCATAACCTTAACTACAACAAACAGTATATGCCTTATCCTAATCCTCGCCCGTTCTCTAATCAGACTCAAACAACAAACTAAAACTTGAATTACAGATTACCCTCCGTTGCCATAAGGAGGCACCATCCCCCCATAAAACAGACAGATCTAAGACAAAGGTAACATGATAGAGAAGACTAGTATCTCTGGATCATCAGTATCACATTTGGTGGCATTCAGTCCATAAACATATAATACACATTTGCTGTCACTCTCTTACATAAACTCCTCTTGTTGTTTTGTTTACTTTATATACACACTTGTCGTGACATTTGCAGTAACGGTGAAATCTCAGCAGATAAGTGATGGGACTAAACCCACATTTGACATCTTTGCCCGTGTGTACAAATGGACGTGTACCATATCTTAGCTGCACTCCTGCCATTAACAGATGCTTTATATTTTTTTTATATTACTATTATTTCTGACTTCAAAAGTGCCATCACTTAAGACGGCCAGGTACTTTTTACTTAAGTGCTCTCCGTCCTTTTCTCTTTGAGTGCAGACAGAAAGGTGATTTTACTCCCCTGCACGGCTTCACAGACAGATCTGTGTCACAGACCTTAGGGGTCAACGCCATCAGACCCCGCACTCCATCAAGAAAAGCCATTAGGCAAGGAAAATGTAAGACAGGGCAGCAACATTAACACAATCCAGTCAAGTGTCATGAGACTCAATTAGACAGATGGGGGCGGTAACACAAGTGAATTATGTGAGCACTCGCTGACCTTTACAATATGCTACAGTGGGTTTATGTGATTGGTAAAACATTCTAGATGAGGAGAACTAATCCAAATCTCAGGCTAAAGTGATCTACCTACATTGAAAAATATATTTATTAATATTAACTCAGCCTACTTTATATACACATTATGTGTGGGTACCATTTTAAAGTATGTAGTTCTAAGACCCTGCCCTATTGATAATAAGAAGGAATTTAAAAAAACAAAAAATACCCAGAAATTCTGACTTCTGGATGCTGTTATTTAATGTAAGTGGTATGACAATAAAAATGTTTGCCAGTTTATTTGAAACACACCAGGGAAACTCTAACGCAACCAATTAGCAACCAACCAATGAACTAAAGTCAGGAAGACAGATCGTTGAGGTCCAGAGCGTGTTTAACTTGACCGATCTCAGCCCACCACAAATAAAGGGACGTCCTAAGCCCAAGTGACTCTGAGAAAACGATCAAGTCCGAGTAGGCATTTAAAATAATAAAATCACCCTCAGAGGACAGGCAGCATTTACTTTAGTAATGAGAAGTCTGCCACACAGGAACCATAGCCATATGTGTAAATAATTATCGGCACAAAAACAAGGTGGTCAGCATTCTGCTGGTCATTTGCATCTTAAGGGCTATACAGAGTTAGCACGTGTTGTAATAATGAAACAATCAGTGAAATCCTCCTTTTAAATATTAACGAGTGGATGAGAAAATAACTCGTCCTGATAATCATTAAAGACCACATGCAGCCCATTAAGTACAGTTTAACTTGTGCTGCTCAGAACTTTCCTGGACTGTAAATCGTGGCCTTGTTTCTGCGGATTTCAGATCCCAGCGGTAGCTGTTACGGACTGTTTTCTTTAAGTCTTTGCCATATGGCGTGCCGCAGGGAAAGCCTCCAGTAACATCTGTGTGAAGTCTGTTTGGACACTTGGGTGACTCTGCTTTTGTCTGCTCTCCACTTCACTGCAGGTTCTTATCTCTGCTGTTAGACATGAGTCTTGGGGTTAAGTGACATTGCAGGGAGTTCAGCAGAATTGTGGGTGTGGGGGGAATGTTTTCTGGTTCATGTCAGACTTTTCACACTGCAGTCTCTTCAGTTTGACAAATGTAGCCACATCTATTGCTGTGATCTTTGTGGGTCAAGCCCATTCTTTTTGCCACATTCTAGTCTGCACCAATCAATGAAGACAATGGCATACATGACAAAGTGAACTCCTAAACAGAGCTTTAATATGTCTCATAAATATAACATCACGCAGCACATGCCCTCATTTCATAAACGGGGTTTGTAACCAATTATATCTGACCTAAATTTGTATAAAGATCTGACTTCACAATTTGGCTTTCTGATAATAGATTATTATATTAATTAACCAACATTCAACCATAATCGTTAGTCCTTTACAGGGTCCCCACAACAAATCTCCATGTTTTTGTACTGTTGGTGAAATATTTGCTTTTTAGCTGTTAGCAAATCATCTGAACATTTCTTGTGTGGGAGTTCTAAACAAACAACAACTGTATGTGTCTCTGCATGTTGCCCAGAAATCAGACATCAGCAGCAGCTTGAGCAAGCAAGAGCTAATATATATGTTTGTTGTTGTTCAGGTAGGCTATAAAGTGATGATCAGCAGCCAGTATTTTTAGTTCCACCTTTTGTTACTGGTGTGCTGCTAGCTGACTGTTAATGCTAGTGTGTCTCCCCAGACGTAGAGGAACGTGACTGCTCATTCACTTCAGCTAATCACAGACACAAGACGAGAGGCATGGGAAGGAAAATTAATGACTTCAGAACAAGAATTACTTGTCAGGAGGATTTTGTGGGCATGTGTTTTTTAGGGAAGAACACGAGACGAGGTAGAGCTTTAAAAAAAATCCTCCAGTGTCTCATCGACATAAATACCAAAAGGTGTTTACACCACTTCAAAAATATGTCTTCAATTGTGACTACAATACAACATGATTATTTAAAAATCAGGCGTTTAATCATGACTGACTATTTTGTTTGTTATTATTATTATTATTGCTTTATATTTGGCAAAGCTAGGGACCAGTTAGCAGCCAATTGATGACTAAAGGCAATGAGTAAGGTTGTTACTACATTTTTCTGACTCAGCGAAAATGATGTGATCAAGGCCGTGATGTTACACACAAGGGGTTTCTGTCTTCTTGGACACAAAACTGCACACAAAAAAAATCATATTTTTCAACTGTACTGTGACATCACCTCTTTTGTGAAGCTGGGTTATCAGCTGCACAGTCAAAAAATAATAATAATAATAATAATAATGTCTTCTAAAGTATCCACGGTAAGTCTGTGGGCCTGTGCATATTGACGCGTGCCAGCTCTGAAGCACTGCAGTGTGACGCCTGGTGGTATAAACAAGGCTAAACAAACTTCTTCTGACCTTTTATTGTGTTTTGCCAATTACAAATGGGTTGATCTTCCAAAGACTTGGAGTACTTGACTTCGCCAGAGAGGCAGGGAAGAGGAGGGAGGCTGGCAGCCTGCTGGCAGACATGGCAGTTGAAGTGCCGCAGCTCCTGCCAAAGCTACCACTGAGTGGCTCCCCCCCTTTTTTCAAAAAGTCTTTCCCCAAATTCCCTCCCCCCCCCCCCAAAAACCTGTGACATCACCTCTTTTGTGAAGCTGGGTTATCAGCTGCACAGTCAAAAAATAATAATAATAAAAATAATAATGTCTTCTAAAGTATCCACGGTAAGTCTGTGGGCCTGTGCATATTGACGCGTGCCAGCTCTGAAGCACTGCAGTGTGACGCCTGGTGGTATAAACAAGGCTAAACAAACTTCTTCTGACCTTTTATTGTGTTTTGCCAATTACAAATGGGTTGATCTTCCAAAGACTTGGAGTACTTGACTTCGCCAGAGAGGCAGGGAAGAGGAGGGAGGCTGGCAGCCTGCTGGCAGACATGGCAGTTGAAGTGCCGCAGCTCCTGCCAAAGCTACCACTGAGTGGCTCGCCTCTTTCTTACAAGAAGTCTTTCCCAATATCCCTTCCCCATCCACAGAAAAACAAAGCGCACGTCCACAAGAGGGCGGGAGAGGGGGAGATAGAAAGCATGACGTCAAGGTACGAATTCAGACGGTGCATGTCTGGAGGTGTGAGTTTTTCTGATTGGCCGTGTTTGTTGGTGGGATTAGGGACATTTTCTGCTGATGTACAGAACTCCATAGGCCCAGTGCTGACAAACTGCTGTTGATAATGAGTTTTTTCGAGACACTAACTCACCACTAGCATTTCTGCTATTTACACCTCTATTAAAAAGCAGTAAAAATTGATGGATTACCTCAGGTGCTGTGTAGATCATCCATGCATCAGTTTAACGTGTGCACTTTGAGCTGACGGCTCTAACCTTGATGCAAACATAATGAGTGTTTACTTACTGTCTGATTATTTCTGTCAGTTACTTTTTTAATGTGCACCATTATGGAAATAGTTCATTCTACATTGGTGTTTTAATACAAAAGCTAAAATATAAAATCTGAATTATTTCATTGAAGAGAACACAGATTGTAATGTACTTTCTAAGAACCAACTGTAAAACCAACATTTGAATACAGCGGTACAGACTCAGCCTGTTAAGCACAAGCTAAGCACAATCTATGAAGATGACATTTCTAATTTGGTTCAGAATGCCACCGCCTACAACTAGAGGGAGACCAAGTACCACCACCGGTATGCCAACCATAGTTTGAGAACTGCTGATTTAGGTTCATTTAAATTTGGTTTCCCAACCCTGACAAAAAGTCAGTGCTATTTAAAATCACAACTCAAAAAACCTAAGCCAGTAACCTTCAATTTTAGAAATTCACTTCTCTTCTAAAATATCCCTGAAAAATCTCTTCACACAACCATCAGCTACACTGAGCCTTCGGAGTAAAATGACCTAACGAAATAAAGCACGTAGCCACAAATGTAGGCTTCATTCAGATCTCCACATGTGTAACTGCAAATAAAAGAAAACAATAGAAATGACACTGCGACATATAAAACCCCACAGAGTTCCCCATCCTAATGCATTTCTCCTTACATTCAGACAAGAGAAAAATGGAGGTCAGAGTCCACATGAACTGGAGATTCTTCTTCCCTCCTGTCCTGGGCAATTCAAAGAGAACCGGACCAGACATAGGTGGAAAAAATGAACGACGGCCAGGCTGCTCCTCCAGAAATACGAGCCAACTCCCTCAGAAAGGAGGAGCTCCCGTCAGCCTGTCTGACTCCTCATGACTCAGTGAATCCCTGCCTCATTGTGAATTCTGAAATTCAAATGTACTGTAGATACTGTGGCCAGTGGACTTAAAGAGTGGGGAGTCCACAGCAAGCCCACTACATGCAAATGAGACCTAATGGTAAACCTGTGCTGCTTGAGGCTTCGGCCATGCTGGGCTCACGGTTACAAATCCAGAAGGAGCTGAGTAAATTATGTCCAGGTCTGAGCTTCTTTATCTGTGTTGCTGATGGTTTTATTATAGGCTTGGTGTCCCATCAAGGATAAGAGGCAATCAGATCAACAACATCGACGTCAAATAAAATGCTTCTGTTATTGTGGCAGTAAAAACATGGACATATTGTGCTTTTAATTAGTCTAATCAATCAGAGGAGAGCCAATATGACTCAGCACCTGTGTTTGCACTCCTGTCCTTCTCTGCCACAGGACAGATCATAAATCAATATCAAATAATTCCACACCGGCTGTTATGTTGCAGCCTGTGAACATTGTCTTTGAGGTATCCTACACAGGATTACACAACCAGATAACAAGGGTCCGGGCACAGCAGCTACGCAAGATCCCCGCAGTGTCTGCAACAGCCTTGGCTCCGAGCAGAAACGATCATTTAAATGCATGAACAAAAACCACAAGTCTATGGCGTTTAATTAAACCGGTTCCTATCTGCTCCATCAGCAGGCACCGTCTGTATCACAATGACGCGGGTTCTAGATCTGTTGCTCAGCTGCGGTTTCATCAGCCTCTCACCGCAACATTGTCCATTTAACGTGACTGACAGTCGGTACGAGACACAGACGCACCAGAACCCGGAGCCAGTTGTGAATCCAGACGAACAATGCGTCCTTTCTGCATTCCTCTCACAGAGGAGCGTCTCATCGTTTCAGCATCACTGCACCCTCAAATGTCCACTCAATGTCGACTGTAAAGGAGCCCCCTCAGCCCCACACACAGTCCAGTTCATAAATGGTTAACATTCACATACTGATGTATATCAACCTAGTATCAATAGCACACAAAAAAATACATTTTAAAAAGTGTGTAATGTCTTATTGTTTTACCTGTCCGGCGCAGTGTCTTCCAGTGCAACTCCTCGTCTAACGGACACAGAGGCGCCGCAGCCTACATTTACCGTAATGATTGTAGTAATCACACCGCCACGCCGTGGTTGTGCTCTGCCCAGTTATTACGGTGTTAAAATCCTCCATTTGCTAATAGATATCAAACACAGAGAATGGCGGAAATTTGTAATGATAAAAGTGTTTGTTTTTTTTGTTTTTTTAAGATTTAGCAGAGATTACTTGTGTGTAAAACAAGGGACATTTGTTTGGTTCAGGTTCAGGTATTTGGATATAAATTCAGCATCAGTCATCTTGAAGAATTTAGCAGGCACTTGTTAGTAAACCTAATCATTTAAATGCCCTTGTGTAAATGCTGCAACTAAACAACATAAGTAACTGACCATCATTTTATAAAACAAATAGCCAAACTATGACTCATTTTGAGCCAGCTGGCTTAAAATGAGGGCGAAACTAGCATGTGCTGCTAACTAGCTATCTCGCGTTTAGCATCACTTTATTTATTTATTTATATGTTTTGTACCATAATAACGTATTTACTGATATTTTACAAACTTTTCTTACCTGTGGTTTACGTTACATCTATGGCCTCGCCTGAGTGTTGACCTGCCTTGTTTTCCTGTCTATTGTTGTGTCTCACCTAATGTGTCCCCGCAGGTGCTTCACTTCCTGTGTCTATAGGTGTATGTTTGAAAATCTTTAAAATGATCCAATCCTGAAGATGTTTTTTATTTAATAATAATAATAATAATAATAATAGATTCATGGTAAAATATATGAAAACAAACAAAAAATAAACGAGAAGTCATTAGATAGAAATGCAAAACACAGCACACACACAACATAGCGAAAGGAAGTGGAAACTAATGTTTTGGGGGAAATCATTTCACATTTGGGTGTCACAGCTGCCAATTTAAAGAATATCATAATATTGACAACAAACAACAAACGTTTAAGTAAAGTTTTCATTAGAGTATTTGTTCTTTTAAGAATTTTGAAGGATGTTTTTGGTCATAAACTGCTTAAATAATTTTATTAGCACTGCTTTGGAACGAAAAGGCAACATAGGTCACCTTTCTAATAATATTTTATAGAATTTGTATCTTTAAAAAATCGTTGCATTAAACTTTTTGTGACGTTGGCTGACTTCTAAAATGGACAATGTCGCCCTCGTGTGGACACCAATGATTACTTTTACTGCCTAGTGCATTGTGCAGATGCCTGGACAGACCTGCCGGTGGGAGGAGACTCTTAGATCATGGTGAGTTGGTCCCAGCTCCCACAGAGAGAAGCAGATGGTCAATGCTTCAAACGACTTTGATGGTTCTCCACAGAGTCAGAAGGAGGAACAAGTGCAAAGAATCAAAGCTCCTACTGCCTGACACCAGTCAGTCGGTTCCTCAAAATAGTTCTAGTGCTCTATGACAACATGTGGAATATTGAGATGACTGTGAATAAAAGTGTTATTCTATGATGATTTAATGATAGAAATCATCTCACAAGTATCTGTTTTATGTTTGTTTTACAATTATTGTCAACACTATTAACTTTATTTATTACTTTATTTATATGTATTTAGCTTTTTTATCTGTGCTGTTCTGTCAATATCAATACATTGATATATATTAATAATCTAAATACACTTTCATTATCCTATATGGTGATACATGCAATGCAATCTTATATTATTTTGGAATATATTCAAATTTAGTCATTCAAAACCTTTAACAACATAACAATATTAATAATAAAAATTGTATATAAAGTCAATCTGTTTACTTTTTTAATCAGAAAAGACGTATAAATACACAACTATCAAATACACAAACACTGATTACAGTAACATTGGCTCATATTATTTTTTAAATGGTGATCTTGATGTTCAGCTTCTCCATGAAAAGAAAAAGAAACAGTTTAACAGAAAGAAACGATTGACTGCCCCCTACTGGAGCTGAAGGTTATACAAACTCCCGATTCTTAGGTATAATGTATTGTAACATAAAAGTGTCATTGTCTGGTGATGTTTTCAGGTACCTGTGTCAGTTCCAGACAGAGAAATCAGATGAATACAAACATAAACTATATGAAATGTTCAGGATTAGTCACCTTGATAAAAAAAATATTTTGCTATAATCAGTGTTTTTTACGGAGCTCCTAAAAGAACATGGAGGAAAAAAAATATTTTCCCCTCTGTGTCCTTTTAGAGGTTTCATAGTTTTCAAGAGTATTTGGCAAAGGAAAAAGTAATAGTTTTGATGGTTTGCAGTAGAAATTTGCAATAAGAAAAATATATATACAAGATACACGATATGAAATTGTACAGTAAAATCCTGCTTTGTTATCCGCTCACAAAGCTTCCCCGTCTTGCGCAGTAGAGGGCAGTGTTGCACCCGAGAGCCTCGACAAGGGTTGGAGTTTTTTCTTTGGAATGGACACAATACCAGACAGTGGCCAGACTGGAAAAACATTTTCTTCTCCATTTCAGACGGATTTTTTTTCTCCCTTTCCTCTTCCTTGTCCTCTAAAGGAAACACTGTTGGTTTCCAGGAACTCTCAGGCTGCAGCAGAACAGATGGAAAATATACAGTAGTAGGATTACGGTAATGATAATAATAACATTAATAATGATGACCTTCCACCATATAACCCTCCCCTAAATATAATACATTCATTCAATAAACCATTTATCCCACCAGCAGAATGCAGAAATTTAATTCAGCTTTAATATTGATTTGTATCTTGATGCTCTCTTTTGTGTCATCAGTCCAACTTGGCTCAATTATAACGAAGACTCTACAGACCCTTAATCATAATTGCTCACATTGCTCATATGTCTATTTTGAAATCAAATGATCAAGGCTTCCTGGACACAGTGATGTCATATATTTAGCACAGTTGAACACACAGTTGATTACAGTATGAGCCTGGGTTTTTATCATCAGCTCCTTCAATCAAAGCACTAAAATCACGCTGTCATCAATCAGAGGATGAGAGAGGTGAAGGGTCCGTGAAGGGTTTCCCAGAATCCCAGAAGCACTCATGCTAATAATCAGTGGGTACTACAGCCCTGCAATACTCATTTTTGAGGTCTCTGCACTCAGAAAAAGTGGATTGATCACTAAATTGACGACTGGTGTGAACGCCTGTTTGTCTCTAAACGAGGCCCTGTCACGAACTGTCCAGGAGGCGTCTCACCCTGTCTGAAAATACCTTAGCAGCAGAACATGAATGAACCAAAGACACAACACCAGAAAGGTTTTCATTGTGTGTTAATGTGTTTCCACCTTGTAGGACGCCTGCAGCTTTTTCTCTCATCCCAGGTCGACCAGCGCAGCTTCTCCCTCTGTTCCAGAGCCCAGTGCCTCCGGGCAAAGGCTTCATCACTGAGATCTTCAGCCTGACACACACACACACAAACAAATGATGAAAAAAGATGATGTTTTCCTCACCAGTGGCATAAAAAGTCTGAGACCTTACCTGACCTTCCTCATCATCTGACTTCTTCTCCATCACCAGCTGTGTGGACACAAGTCGCCACCTTAAAAAATATAACGTATGAAAATGATAAAAAAAAGTAAGGATACTTTTTACTTTTTATTTTTTTTATTTTACTACCGTGGAGTGAGGATTTCTTGCAGCTGCTGCTTTTTTTTGCGACTCCTTTTCTCTCTTCTGTGATGACTCTTCATTGGTGACAGAACAACATCTCTGGGTTTACGATGTCTTTCCTTTTTGATATCTGCAGTACGATAAACACAGATCCCCGCACGTTAGGAATTCTAACAATGATCAGTTGGTTAACTGTACTGCATTTATTAAAATATATATATATATATATTTCTTACCAGGGTGAGATTTAAATCTTTGTTTCCTTGAGGATGGAGATGAGCTGGAGCTGCAGTAATAGTTACAACAGGAGACGCGAAGTGGATCAGAGGAGGAGGTCTGTTAATGTGGTGATAATAACAGCATAAACAAAGGGAATATAACATACTGTACAGCATTTCTGTTTAGCTTTTAGCTTTATGAGGTTAATTCATGTTTTATCACCAAGAACAAACAAGATTGTAAAGGCACTTCTGTCCTACCAGGTGACTACTGCTGCTGCCGCTGGTGTTGAAAGTAAACAGTATACGTCTGTGGTATAAGAGCAAAGGTCGGGATCTGGCACAACCTCTTGACACGCCAGACCACGACTGCCTCCTGCTCCCTGTTTTTCTCCTCTTCGTGCCTCCAGGCACGAATGTGTCGCTGCCTTTCAGACCACTGCAGGGACGAGACCAGATGATGTCACATAAATGTCAGGGTTAGGACTCGTGCGGCGAGGACAAGCAGGAAAAAGGGCAGAAAATCAGCACGTTTCATCATTCAGTGCATGTGAAATAGTAGATTTTTTTTTAATTAAACAGCAGGATTGGTTGTGAGTTTTTAGATGAATGTTTTGCTTTTGATAAATATATAAAATCTTCTTTATTACTGTTAAAATATATAGTAATAAAATGCCTTGTGTGTTTGTGAGTGTGTGTATGTGTTATCTACCTTATCATGCTTTCCCTCACTCTACAGGTCTGTGTGTTATCTACCTTATAATACTTTCCCTCACTCTACAGGTCTGTGTGTGTTCAGATGGCGGTGAAAACCCCAGTGGAGGAATCAGACTTGACACCAGGAGACTCTGTGTTGGAAACATCATCCAAATCATAGATTAGAACACTCCATTTTCATATTTTATATTCTATAAAAATGCAAGAAAAGCAACAAAACAAATCTACATTTT
This sequence comes from Cynoglossus semilaevis, assembly GCF_000523025.1. NCBI lineage: Eukaryota > Metazoa > Chordata > Actinopteri > Pleuronectiformes > Cynoglossidae > Cynoglossus > Cynoglossus semilaevis. The sequence continues at coordinate 13,689,382 of NC_024322.1, forward strand.
TGTAAACAAAAAGCTCATTCAACTTCACTGCACCAACAGACCCAGTCAATCATATCAAATCTGATTCAGATTTTTCTGCATCCCATTCAATCAAAGTGCAAATTCTACTTTATATATTTTTTTATAAATCATGTTTTATCCTGATGATTAGTGAGTGATTGTGTGTGAAGGGCGGCAGCCTCTGGTCAAGTGGTTAGCTGATTACAGGCAGGCTAGCTTGTAATCAGAGGACTGCAGGCCATGGTGCGGCTGTGGTGTGTTAAGCAAGCAATCAAACCCCCCCAGATCAAATGTAGAGAGTAGCTCCCCCTGAGAGATAATTACAGAAATGAAAGAAAAAAGTCTATATACTTTAATATGATTCAGTAAATGTGAATATCAGTTCACATTTCTTGACATAGTCTTATAAATCAAGTTATATTCTTAAACTGAAACAATTAAATCTAAGGTTAAAACTTCATACCCTTGTCCCTCTCACCCACCTGCTTCTCCATGTTGTGAAGCATGCGTGTGGGGCTGCAGGATTCAGCATCACTGTGCCGCTCTGACAAATCCTGAGGGGGCGCAAACACCACACGACCCTGAGATGCAAAAATAAAAATAAAAGTCTCAGTCAAACATTAAACAGAGTAGAGTGAGTAAAATCACAGATAAGATTTCTAGGACAGCATAAATGCACAAGAATGAGTACAATATTATTTTTTGTACTGCCCCCTGCTGGTGGTATTAACAATTTCACAAAGAACTGATATATATTCTTATGACTCAGATCTGGTTTTGTGTTTAACAGCTTCAAATTCAAATTTAAATGACATGCCTTCCATATTACAATATAAAGGAGAACACTGTTTACTTTGACAGAGCGGAGTTGCTTACGGAGCTCCTCCACTCGTCGTATCCACCTCTCTAGGTTGGACAAACGCTGCTGCAGCCAGCTCCACCTGCTACCCAACTCTGCCCTCTCCTCCAGCCACTGCTGCTCACAGCTGCTGCTGCTGATGCTCCTGCTGATGCCACCGCTGGAAACGCTGACGCTGCGGGGTGTAAGGAGGTGGAGGAGAAAGAAGGGAAAAACTGTGTCACAGTCACATTGGTTTATCCACTACCTTTGGGCAATGCCTTCAGATCATTTTGTCCAGAGGACGACACTGACAGATACAGGAAGTGAATGGTCTCAGACTGAGCCATTCATCTTTGACAATCCTCAAGGTCAAACGTTTTACTAAGGCAATATCTGTCATGCAAAAAAAGAAGGAATAAAGTCAAAATATTTTTGGACACCAGTATAAATACTTTCTCATATATGACTAGTTACTGAGTCTTGTTCCATGCCACAGGGTATACTTAAATACTTTTCCACTAGAGGGAAGCAGAAAGCTTTAAAAATTAAAAAAAGAGAGACTCAATCTTTGCAGGTGTCTTTCTTCAATTTCTGTGAGCATATCAGGATTCAACTAAATAGGCCCAAGTAATAAATTGTAACACAAGGTATTGCTTAATAATCCTTACACACAGACACGTACAGTAAGTGGGCGTTAAAAAAAACCCCCATCATCCTGACAGAATTAAAACACTTTTTACCTACAGTACTATGTGTATTCATGGGCGTTGCAGTGGTTAACATCTTTCCAGAGTGTGTTGCTATAGCAGTGCTCTCAGACCTTGGAGGACAGGGAGTGACTCCCTCTACTTCAAACACTTCTGGTGCAGCAGCTGGAAAGGTTATGGCCGACAGGAAGCAGCTCAACAAAGAATACAATAATACATACTGTTCAAGTCAAGGGCAGTATTTTTTTTAACCCCCTCCCCCCAAATATTCTTTGTCAGCCATTTGACTGTGGTCATACACCACATGTATTTACTGTAAATACAGGAAAATACTGCGGAAATAAAGTTTCTTTTAGCAGCAAATTGATACACATTCAGTAGTTGCCTCCCCTTCCTCCCCCTTTCTCACTTTCACTTTCTTTTTTTTTCTCTTTCACAGACCATGACCACAGCTCACTGTCCTGCAGCTCCATCCAACTGTATAATGGGGAAATTCCAAGGATGGTTGCCAGGCATTAGGTGGGTCAGGAGAGCAGTCAACAAGGGTTCACTTTACACCTAATGAGCCTATTCTCACTCACTTACAAACTCTTTACTACGAAGATACTGACACTGATGACTAGGACGTATTGGTCGGGTCTCGGCTGCTGGCAGCAAACCAGAAATAAAGGATTGGATTTTGTGCCAAATCCTGGCTGATGTAGGACCGGCCCCAGCAAGTACTACGAAGAATTCCACTCTTTGAACACTAGTACTTGGCTCACAGAGTGGCATTAGGGTTTTGGGTGTGTCCCGCAGTTAAACCCTCTGCCATGTAGCCCTGTCAAATACTAACACACAATATATCCAAACATACGGGGAAGTAAAAAAAAAACAGAAGAGCTGTTGTAAAAGGAGAATTTAAACAGTAAGGTGGAGAAAAGTAGACATTTTCCACAAATATTGAGGAGAAGTACATTACACTGAAGGCTGCAGGAGTTTAGGAATTAAACTTTTTTTTTTTACATTGTGATTGTTTAGATGCCACATTAACACATGGAGAAAAATAAACATTAGAGATTTTTCTTTCACACTCACTCAGACACAGTGGTGGTCTCGCGCTGACCTCCATCCCCATCCAACTCCTCCACCTGTTCATAGTCAGAGCTGCTGCTGGCTGTGGTGTCATAGCCCTGGACGCACAAACGTGAAGAAGGATACGATGTGTTGTTTGGAGTCACCAATCTCTGACCTCGACTGCGTCTTCCTTCCTGCTCTCTTACGACTTCCTCCTTCGGCACAGATTTCCCTGGCAGCTGCTGAGAATTCCACCTGTCACTGCAGATATGTACTGACGCTGGAGGAGGACAGCGCAATCTGGTTCCGTCATCTTGTAACACTGTCTTCTCTGGAGATGCAACAGCTTGACTATAATCACAGAACTTAATTTTCTCAACGGAATCTGAAGGTGAATGTACATCAACTCCATCTGGCCAGCGTTTCTGTGAAGAACCGAGGCCCTCAGGGAAACGAGCTTCCTGGCTATTGTGCTGAAGGACGGTGCCTGAGAACGTGTCATGTGCACCTGGTGAAAAGGCAACCTCCTGTTGAGAACCTCTCTGGTTTTCACTGGAGAACGGGACACTGAGGGGGCTGAGGAGGAACACCTGGCTGACAGATTTTTTCTGATGTGAGGAAGGCGAAGGGTTGGCAGGGGTAGGGTTCAAGAAATTTAAAGGTGAAAAGGATTCCAAAGAGGAAAAGGAGGAACTATTCAAGCCCATCATCATCAGTTGGCCATTGTCCCCTGTAGATATGATGTCAGGCTCCAGCTTAGTGCTAGACACAGCTCTACCTTCTGAGTCAACACCTCCAAAAGGAGGAGGTGAGGCAAGAAGAAGGCTTTGACCTTCTCTCACTATTTTGGTCAAAGCTGGAGCCATAACTGTGACAACAACAAAAAAACTGATGTCGGAGAAATTGAAGAAAGTGGTCTTCATAGACTGCACCTTGGATAAAAAACAATGAGGATATGTACATTAAAATAGAACCAAATTCCTAATTCAAACTACTCAAAATATCACTGTTAAAGCAACAGATTACAGTCATAAAAATAGTTTTAAAAAAACATATATTTATTATCCATAGTAACATGTGACATGTTGAGCCAGTTTCCTTGATTTACTGCTCGCGGCCTTGTTTTCAAGGTTTGTCTCCAGCGGCTTTAGCAAAATTTTTTTTTGTTGTTGTTTTTTTTAAAATTACAATAGTTAAACTTTTTTTTTCAAAATCCTTCTGATTAGTTTACAATAGTTAAACTTTTTTTTCAAAATCCTTCTGATTAGTTCTGGGTAAGTTCTAGTTTTTTCTGTCGTGGTTTCTGGCATTTTCTTTTTTGGGTTGCCATTAAATTGTCCAACTGAAAAGAAGCCCTCAAAGAGAACAGACCCTCATACTCACAATTCTGATGTTAACTGTCACCGACTGGGTTTATTTATATATTTGTAAACGATTTCAGGAAAACAAACACAATAGTTTAAGGGGAACACTATAAGAATGATTAAAGTGTTACTCACATTAGCCAAGCGTTCATCTAAATGGCTGTAATCTTTTTCTCTCATTTTATTAGTTAAATGAGTTACGCAGTATAAAAGCTAATTATTTCTCACACTTGAAGGGACAAGTTCACCAGTGTTGGTGTTTGTCAATAAGTGTTAAAGTACAAGTAACAAGCAGGTGAATTATCTTCTGGATAAAGTAAATAAATGATTTATTTTGGCAGAACAACTGAAGTCACACTCACCTGAGCACAGCAGTGGTGTTGAGAGGCAAACCTAACGTCGACGTCCGTCCGAATACACTCGAAAAAAACATTTCTGTTTTTTCCAATACTTCCAATAATTAGCGATAACGAATAAATAAAACGGAAAAACGAATTCACCTTGTTTTCCTGAATTGTTTAACAGCGAAAATTGTGGAGCTGTGCTGGGTGTTGAAACTGAGAGTGAGTGAGAGAGTGAGGGAGTGAGGGAGGGATGGAGAGAGAGATTAAGCCATTGGACCACATTTGTGATGCTTTCAGGAGCTCTCCACAAGCTCGGAAAAAATGCTTCAAAGTAAAGTAGATCGTTTTTATACCTGGTTTTAACTCATAAAATGTAAACGTTTTAAACTGTAGTATAATATATTTCCGCCAAATAAAAATCACTGTGAAGTACGACTTTTATCTTAAATATATGCGTATTTTTTCGTCTTAAAAACAAGTATTCATCAAGAAATTTTGTTTTCCCAAACCATGTGTAGGATCGAATGTAGCCAGAACCTAACGGAGAAGTCGATTCTACTTGAATTATATGTATGGATTTAATCGTGTTGTGCTGAATAACTGGGTTGTTTTTGTCGTCCAGTAAAAATGTTATTTTTCTTTTAGTTATTTCTTTAATTTTTGGTCAAAGAGCAATTTAACTTAAGTGAGCAGCCAAACAGGCAGAAAACAAACCGATTAGTCTGGAATAGCTGCATCAAGGAGGGACTCTCGATGTATCGAATAAAGAAACATAACAAAATAAACAAAGCAGAAAAGATATTTTTGCTTTACACTACTTTTTTTTATTTAAATAAACACGTCTGACTAAAACGCCAGTATCAGCTAACCTTATAAACACAAATAGTTCACATAAAAATAAATTTACATCTTTACATTCAAACACATGTTGACAGTTATGGTCACTCGATAGTCAAACTGTCTCACACAAACACGGACATACATACAGTACACACACATACACTCTTAAAGCCACAGGTTTGAATGAGTTTTTGCTACATGTCAAGGACTGAGACATACAGTGAATAAATAAATGATGACTTCCGGTACATTTGTCATTCACGCTATGCTGATATAAATACGAGTTCACGACCCTATAAATGTTGTTATTGCGTTGTTTCGTCAATATGAAGAAACAGTTCATATCACAGCAGTGGGGCGCACATGGTTAGATTTCAGAACTGCAGGAACACTGACCTCTGGTGTTATCATCACATGTATTTTACAATGCTGATGTTTTTTTTTAAGCCATCATCCTCGGTCTGGTGCACAGTGTCTGAAAAATTTACTTTTCCTTAGATACATTTTTCAATCTAATCTGTTATATTTAGGTTTAGCCATGTTACACGTCTTCCATGTGACTCCTGTAGACCCTAAAGTTACAATCTGAAAATCTGAAGTTCTTCACTGGTTCATGAAGTATATTTATTTGAATGAAAGTCTACAGAATTTCTGTATCCTCACAGCAGCGTCTACAGTTTTTTTTTTCCGTAACCTCAAAGCAGCGTCTACAGTTTTGATTTGTTTTTTCATTAAATAAGACTCAGTAGCTTCGGTTAAATCAATAAAACAGCAGCAGTGTAAAGTACGTGCAGGTTGATGTTTAGTCAGATGTGCAGAAAGCATTTCATATTGAAAATACACACAACTTGTGCAGGACTGAACCCTAAATGTTAATCCTCAGAGGGTTCTTTGAATACAGAGGCCACAGAACCATGACCCGTCTCACATGTTGCTTTTAAAAGATGGGACTTTCATGAGCATGTGCACTTTTTTTGGGGGGGGGGTGAAGATGTTAGAAGTAGTCTCTCCTTCGTGAATCGTCACTTATGAAGGACGGGTTCCACTGGGCCGGGTAGATGCAGGAGTGGCGAGAGCCGGGCAGACCTGTGAACGGGTACAGTCCATTTCTCTCCAGGTCCGAGTTACGCAGAGCAGGCTGAGGGAAGAAGAAGAAATGATAAAGAAGCATGTTTTTTTATACATAAAATCTATAATGCAGTGTTTTGTCAGCGCAGTTCAAAGTGGCTCTTACAGAGTAGTAAATATCTGTCATCTGCAGCAGGTTCTTGGTGCTGCCGTTCTCCTGCATCTCAATGGTCTCCCGACCCCACTCCATGGATATGCGGTTGTTTTTTGTAAAGTCTGTATACGGAGACATCTGGAGGTCTCCACTTTTGAAGATGATCTTATTGATGTCATTTTTGTCTTTCCTAAAAAGAAAAACCAAAAAAATTAATGTTATTCTTTAGATAAAAAAATCTCTAAAAATCTTTTGAATCATCCTACTGTAATAGAATAAACATGGCAGTACAACGTCTGCAGACTTACTTGCAGCATGTTACAATAAGCGCAATGATGAAGATGAGAAGCAGAGCACCCCCTGCAGGTGACACCACCACAGCTATCAGCTTGTAAACTGTGAATAAAAAAAAATTAAAAAATTAAAATCTTGGATGTTTACAATATAGTGAACAAATAATGATTAAATAACTTCCTCCATGTGTCTTCATCATACTTACAATTCCCACAGTTGAATCCTCCAAATCCAAAAGTACATCTGAAAAAAGATAAAATCGCAACCGTTAAAACCACTATGGTAACACTGGAAGGTACAATATCTTTTAGGGATAAAATTCCATTAAAACCACTGTGGTAACACTGGAAGGTACAATATCTTTACAAAAAATTCAAAAAGTTGAGCTGAACTTACGGAACACAGGTTCCATTTTCTAGTTTGAAGCCATCGCCACATTCTATAAATAAAACAAAATTAGTTTAAAATGTTTGAAAAAATAACCAGCAATTTAGCATCAAGGCAAACTATCATAAACAGACAGACAGGACTGACCCAGACAGGACAGGTCATCAGGATTGTGTTTGTAGTATCCTTGATGACACTGACAGTAGGCGGTGCCACTGCTGTCCGTGCAGCTGGAGCGCTCCACGTCACACTGAGTCCTCTGAGCTGCACACAGACTCTCCGCTGCAACACAGCGTCGACACAGTCAGACGTGAAGGTGAAACGGAAATCAAGTGTTTGGACAATATCGGCAAGTTAATATCAGACAGCCATAATTATTAGTGATTAACACTGTAGCAGAGGGCTAATTTTTGCAGAGGGGATATTTTTGGTTGTTGCTCAACACATAACTGTAACACTCCAATAGCCCCATCTTTTACCTCCTACAGGCCACATTCTGCCCCTCAGCTGTAAGAGCCACAGCATAATTATTTACCGTGATAGCTAAGTTGGTGATGCAGGACCATGCGGCAGTGGGTCGTGGAGGAGCTGCAGTTGCTCAGGAACATCTGGATGCTGTTGTAGACTTCAGCACTCGTCACTTGAGTAGAGATGGAAAACATGTTGACAACGGAGATGTGCACCCCGTCCTCCTCTCTGCAGGGAGTTGAGACAAGGTCAGTGTTGAAACTCATAGAATTTTTGTTTTTTATTCTAATTAAATTACATTTTTACTGTTTTCTGGTTTTCAAACATAGCAGCCACAAAGTGAAATAGTTCTGTGAATGCAGGAACTCACTTCCGACTGAGTGTAGAGCGGCTGTAACCGTGGAGAACGGATAATGAGGCGTTGAGCTGCAGCAAAGAAGAGAAGAGAACTTGTATCATTTAAACCAACATGTAAAACCAGGCAGAGTGATGTGAACTGGTTCCTACCAGCTGAATAATCTCTCTCTGTATCTCATGCATGGTGGCGCTCTTGACCAAAACAGTGTCGTGTGGTTGTCGCTTCAAACTGAATGTTCCCAGAAATGTTTTTGCTGTGGAAAAAAAGGACAGAAATAAATTAGGAAATTACTGGAGAAAATAAAAAACTCATACTGGTTTATGGTTCATCCTAGAGTGTTTTTTACCTCTAGTGCAGACACGTCCGTCCTCAAGGTCAAAGCCGAGTGGACACTCACAGCTGAAAGAACCCCGTGTGTTCACACACCTGGAGCCCAGCGGGCAGGGGTCTCGCTCACATTCATCCACATCTGGACACAGAGTGAAGGGACATTATTTACAATAAACATAAATGGGTCGGTTGCTATGGCAACTACTGTACAATGTGCACACAAAAAGAGACCAGTGTTTTCTACTTATTTGCTTTAAAAACATGAAAATGAAAATAGTTTTTAGTATTGAATTGAACTCATTAAATTAATAAAAAATTAAAGAGTTTTTAGTATTGAATTAAACTCATTAAATTAATAAAAAATTAAAGGAGAGGAGAGAAGAAGGAACTCTTACCTTGGTTACAGGTTGCTCCAGTCCAGGCCTGCTGACACTGACATGTGAACTGATTTCTTCTATAAGTCACACACATCCCTCCATTCAGACAGGGGTTTGACAAACATGGGTCTCCTGCGGGGGTGGGGGGCAAAAAAGATCAGCTGTCATTTTATCAGTTTGCAAATCACCCTTTTAAGATTTTTTACTTTTATTTAAACTTTTGGTCCACTCAGGACGAGTGTCGTCAACTCACTTGGTGGAGGCAGCAGGACTGTCTTTGTGGATGCGGTCGGTGACGTCGTCACCAGCAACTCTGTGGTTCCTCTGTGTGTCTGCGTGTCAGTGGTGGTCAGAACCTCTGTACTCCTGGTGGGGGTGCTGTGGGGCTGGGTTAATAAGGTTGTGGTTGCGGTTGTGGTTGTGGTTGGACTGGGAGAAGTGGTAACGCCCACAGTGGCTGTGTCTTCCTGCAGGTCGGTGATGTCGGTGGGTTTGACGCTCCCCGTGACGGGCCTCTGGGTCTGACTCGGTGAAACATGCTGAGTGGGCTGCACGGCTGAGGTGTGCAGGTCGGTGGTGGAGACGGCGATGGAGGCCGTAGTATAGAGGACAGTGGCCTCATTATTAGACTTTGTTGTGGTGTCACTTGAGACGCTGCTGGACCTGGTCATGACCGCAGGTGGGGAGGTCGTGGCTTGGCTGGTAGTGTGAGAGGAAGTGGTGCCTTTGAAAGTGTCCTCCGTAACTGTTGATCTGTAAAAGTAGAAATGTACACAAATGGTCAGTTTAATTTAAAAAAGTACTATGATACAGTATTCAACACAAAGTAATGTTGCTTTAAGTCTTCAGATACTGACTTAGTCCAAAACTAACACCAACACAAAAACTATCACCAAGCAAAAAAAGACTGTCAGTCATTTTGAAATAACAAATGAACTAAAAACATTTTTATAGAGGGTGTCAAATACATAGACATTAGATTGTGTTGTTAGGATATTTTGAGCATGTTTAAACATAGAAGACAAGTCAGTTTCTTCGAACAGTTTAAATATAATATGATTATGTAATTGTAACATCTCCCCAAAAAACTAATGCCATCTTTTGGTGATCTAAAGAATTGCACTGTGTTTAAAAAAATTGAATTATCTTAGTAACTGATTCTAAGATGATGTTTTTGTCCCACAACATACATTCTCAAATCTGGCTATTTCCAAAAAACATTATTTAAAATGAAAAATGCAAGAAAAAAAGTTTGAAAAATCAAATCTCTACCTTTCAGTATCAGGAACTGAAGTGGTGTGGAGGGAGATCACAGGAACCGAGGATGAAGTGTGATCCATCTCAGAAGTATCACTACGGACAGTAGGGGGCGCTGTGGTGACACCCTGGACTGTGTTGTCCTCTGGTGTGTGGGATGGCAGCCTCTCTGTGCTCTCTTGGTTCTGTGTGCTGAGGCTGTGGTCTGCAGTGGAAGACTCGGTGAAAGTCCTTACATCAGAGCTTAAATCCCGGTCTGTTCCCGAGACTTCGGTAGGACCAGCTGCTGCTGTCGACAAGAGAGGAGGTGTGGATGAAAGGGAGAGGTCAGAGTGGTCAGTGCTGAGCTCCATGACAGGAGGTGGTGGCGTAGAGTCGGATTTCTCCTCAGATGTGGAGGTCGGCTGTTTCTGTGCGTTGCTGGGAGGCCGAGTTAAACTCTGGGTTCCTCCGGAGTTGGTGATGAGCAAGTCTGTTGTGTTGCTGCTGTCACCACCAGTGGGTGAGGCGCTGTGGGTGTAGTCTTCAGGAGGGGGCTGAGAGGAGTTGGAGTCCTTCGTAAAAGCAGAGGAGGTGTTGTTGCTGGAGGAGGAAAATGAAGTGGAGGAAGAAGAGGAGGATGAAGAAGAGGAGGACGAGGAGGAGGAGGAAGAAGAGGAGGACGAAGTGACTGACAGCAGGGTCCTCTCTCCGACTCGACTTATGGAGGTGGAGGTATAGGTGCTGTCGGTGTGGAGGTCTGTCTGTGATGCTGATGATGTTGCAAGCTTCTGCCACACTGGGTTCTCCTTTTGCTGGCTGGTGACATCTGTGTGTCCTTTGGGTTCCCAGGATAAGGTATGGGGACCATCTGGTGCCAGTTCTGTATTAATAAAATCTGTCCAGGCGTTGCTATCGCTACTGCTACTGCTACTACTACTGCTGCTGCTGCTCACGCTGCTGCTGGACTCAGTGGTGGCTACATACAGGCTGGACATTAGTGGCTCAGTAGACGGACCATGTGACCTGCTGCCTGTTTCTGTGAACGTCTGTGTCTGCTCACTGTCTGTGGGAACAAAACAAAAAAGAAAGAAATGTGGAAATTAGTCTGTACATTGCAACTTATTAATATAGCAAGTAAAACACCTAGAGTCACAAAGAGTTTCAAATTACTAAAATATGATCTAACATTAGTGTTACATGGAGCAAAAAAACCTGCTGAAGGAAAAAGTGAATGAAAAAAATGGGGGAGACAGTGGGACACATCTCTCTGTATTAAAGTCTTTTTTTTGTTTCAGCATGCGTCCATGACGTTGTCCAGACCAAACGTCTATTCTAACAACGTATATTCAACTATCTGTCGTTGACTTCACAACAGTCCAACTTTCACACACGATGGCCACCAGAGGGAGCCCTCGTGCAGTCTGCAAAGACTCAGACCCCGTCAAAGCACTATGTTGCCTTCTGCTGCTGTTGTTGCAACTGCAGGGTCAATCATTTTGGGTGGAGAACAACTGGCAGTCAGCTCATCTACTCTAACAAAGGCTTTAAGTCCTAAATATGGCCGTGATGGTCCCTGCAGGGACTCTGGTCATTTCCTTCCTAAAGCTGAGTGAGCACAAGGCACCAGCAGTAAACTGTCAAGCATGGATGTGGGCGTGCGTTCATTGTCTGTTTTCATTGTTTAGTCAGAAGAGTAACCCACACACAAGCAGAAGTGCAAAGAAATGTAGACTATTGTGATTGGTATATTTTGAAATTTTCTTTACTAGAAAAACTAATAAAAAGTTTTATTTTTCTAATTTTTGCAACTTGCTAGTAACATTTTAGGACAGACAAGAATCTAAAAACCACAACTTAGTATGGTGTTATTTTAAGCTGATGAATGTTGTGTGAGTACTGAGTTATATTACAATATACTGCATATTATGTGATATTATATTGTTCTCAGTCTAAGCAGTTTTTTGACATTGTGTATTCATAAAAAGAAGCCATAATCATGTTTTCATGGACTATTTAAAGGAAATGGATTCCAGCTATCCACATGTAAAAGTGACACCAATGATGTAAACCAAAAGGTCACTGATTAATCACATTTTACTTTGTTATCAAGTATTGAAAAGTATTTCTGCCTCCTCTAGAGGTCACCAAAGTCACATTAATCTCAGCCTAATCTGGAGCTCTTCACCTGTTACAGCAACCATTGTCACGTCCTCATGGTCAACATCTATAACTCTTGTCTGGAATCTTCTTCATTTCCTGCTGCCTGGCAGCTCCATGTCTAATAAATCAACTTCTCTCAAAATACATCTCCAATCACCACAACATCCTCTGCTCCATTAATCTCCAAGATCTGATCAATCCAGGCTTTTCTGTCATTCTGACCCTGTCCATCTTCCTTGTCACTTACAGTGAATAAATTGATATATCGTAGTAAATATATTCATATAAGATGTAATCCCAAGGCATACAGTTTGGCTTCTGGCTAACTTAACACCCCATCTACTGGGAGTCCAGAACTGGGCCACCAGACTGGTGTTTTTTCTCACACTTCCACCTTTTTTTTTCTTTCTCTATTTTGTTCTCTCTGGATTCAGCCGGGGCAGCAGAACTCAGACTGGAACGTGGTGTTGGCAAAAAAGTGAAGGACACTCCCAGATTCCCCGCTGTTTATCACTCTCGCTCTCATATTAACACAGTAGTCTCTGCGTCTTACTCACTTCTGTTCCACATCTGTTTTAGTCAGGCTTGTATATAAATGTGACCATATACAATATATTCACGCTGTATGTCAGGACACTGCTGTGGAGTTTTACTGTGGACAGATGTTAAACACTTGTTTTTTCTCTCTTGCAGTTCTCCTTGAAATAACTGTCTTTAAAGGTTATTTCACTTTACTGCAGACTGAGCGTATAAAGTTTTGAGTATGAGTAAAACAGCAATAACATTTTTCTATGACATTTAATCCAATAGGAACTAAATCACTCCCACCGTGACTTACTGCTATGACACAACTGTATGTACACCACATGTGGGTTGTACATACAGGCACTGCATTACCACCAATTTACCACAAACCACTGGTGATATATTTTAACGTGGCTTTTATTTTTAGAGCTAACTCTGCTGTAATGTAGACGGGGAAATGGACCAGAATGTCAACAACTTTGGAAAAATGTTCCGTACTCAATATGTGGTCACTCATCTTTTAAAAAAACAAGATAAAAAAAAACGCTATCATCACAGTTCCTCATGCTTAAAGGAATATATAGTAGCAATTATGCTAATGTGGTATTTAGTCACATCAAACACTATAAATGATTTACAGTTAGGCTAACTTCATACTTCTACTTTGGCACATTCCCTCTCATGAGTTAACTTAAGAGTCAATTGCAACTCGCATGTTAAACACACTTGTACGCTAATGTAGTAATCAGCTATTAGCTATAGCTATTTGCAACTAGCTGTTTTATGCTAAAGTAGTAACTGTTAGATGCTTTATGTAATTGTTTCCTTATGTTGTGAAACTATGAAGTTAGCTTTTTATCTCTAAAGTCTTTAAGCCTTCTATGGTTTAAGGAGATTATCTCTTTAAGCCTTCTATGGTTTAAGGAGATTGTGGTACTCAGAAATACCTGACAACATTGTGACATACAGTATATACTTAGAGAATTAATGTTGTAATTGTACACTGTCCCTTTAATATAAACTATATGGTTAGATGGATAAGATGATGATGTTATACTCTTTATACTTTCATCAAATTTTGTCCCTGTCAATTTTAGAATTATGATTAAATTATGTTCTTATTTTGATGCCTACCTCCCAAAACCGTGTGCTAAAGATTTTATTTGTTTTTAGTTATAATTTAAATTATAATATGAATCCGTTTAAAATATTATGATTATACTGATAAACGTTTATGATAATTAATTGGTTCTGTTTTTCAAGTCTCTAAAGCAATGTAAAACATAGCACTGTGTTATTATCGCTTGTATTTGACAGGAAATGAGATCCTGAGAAAAAGCCTATTATAATTTATTATTTTAAACTGATGTATGTTTTGCCAGACATGGTCTGGAAAAAGTGGCAATGACTGACAAGTGAGTCAGTGGGTCAAACCATTCAGGTAGTAGGGAGAACTTTTGTGGGGGGTGGGTAATAAAATTAAATAGTTGACTGTTCATAAAAAACAAGTTTTTAGACTTTCATTTTAATGAATGTTTTATGATATTTTAATCTACTTTTTAAAATTATATGTGTATACACACACACACATATACATACTGTGTGTATATATTGTATGTATTGAAAACAATTTAAATATATCTGTCTTCCCCTGAGGTACGTCCTCCCCATTTGAAAAAAATTACGTGAATTCGCGAACACACGAAAGAGAAAAACGACTTTTAGAGGTACGTTAATAGAACAGAGTGTATTACGGTAACACTTGTTAGTGCAGGCCTGTGTCAAACTCATCTTCTTACCCAAGTCTCCAACAGTGGTGGTGTGTGTTTCAGCAGAGTGCGAGAGCAGGAGGCTCCTCTGTGATGGAGATAAACTCTCGCTGGAGAATAAACTTGAGGTGGCGTTGTTGTCCGTGCTGCTCACGTCATCCGTGGCGGCTGAATTATAAAATCCCGCGGGATCCCAGCTGCCGTTGCCGGGGGTCTGCGCCCAGAGGGGCCGCGGCAGAGCCAAGAGCAGGAGCGACAGAGACCAGCCGAGGACGTGATTCAAAGACCACGTTTCCATGATTCTTAAGACCACAAAACAGCCGCCGATAGATTCCCCAAAGTCGAGTCAATGTCGGGTGAGCCTGCCGTGGAAACCATGGGAGGGACGGCTGAGCCTTCACTGAACTTTCAGAAGAATTAGTTAAATCCTCAAGCAGGTCCGGATCGGATCCGCTACTCGGACGGCGGGGAACGGAAGATAAGAGAGGGGAGACTGGGGACTGTTATCAGAGAGGGCTCCTCCCACACTTACACACACAAGCCAGCACACACACTCAGACAGACATTGGTTTTTTTTTGTCTGTCTGTGTGTGTTCCGCGGAAACTTCACTCAGACATAATGCACTCCCTGGCTGCTTTAAGTTTTAGCTCTTCCAAATATATGCTTAATGCTAATCCTTAATTTGACTCCAATCCTAACTAAAACGCCAAACTACACATAAAACCCCAAATACCCTCTCACTATGTGGGGGTCCTATGGCAAAAACCACAAGAAAATAGAGCCCCCCAAATCCCATAAAGAGTTATTTTTACCCAAAACACTGTCCCCACAAGTGCAGCTAAGCTAACATATATATCACACACATACGTTCCCGCTATGATACCTTATAAAAATCCAATCTTAATTCCAAAATGTACTCCAACGATTACCCTGTTCTTTCAAAATAAATAAATAAAACCTTAAATGTTCCGGGAGGCCAGCTACTTGTTAAGTCAAAATGTCCGAAAATAAGAACAAACATGTACAGTACACAACACATATATCTCTCAGTTACACTATAATAATATAGTATAACTTCTACACTATAATAATACAACTGTTCACAACACATATATCTCTCAGTTACTGTGAAAACTACATACAAATATTTTAGTGGAATACCCAACCCAAAAAACTAGCCGAACCCTATTTCTTACGCCAAATCTTCACCAACGCTGAACTCTGACCAGACTATCATCTCAGACTTGTACCTCAAAATATAATTCGTACCAAAGATATACATAATGTCTTCACGGCATCAAACTACCTTCATAACGAATGTTCTAGTAAAAAAAAACTTCTACACTATAATAATACAACTGTCAAAGCAACTGTAATTCAACAAACGCCCCCTGTTGTCAGTAATATGTAGTACAGCTCAGAGAACTAACTAGAAATGTTTTAGTCAGTATGTGTACGTTATCAAACCAACGCGAATGACAGCAGAGGTGTCATTTTTTTTTACAATTACAAGTAAATGACGACTGAAACTTAGTACTGGTGTCTACTGCAACAGTTTGTGCCTGTTGCTAACACAGCAACCGAGGGCTGCGGTTTTCACAGCTTTGTTACTGATGTGCAGCAGTCGATATTGTAAACTAGGAGATGCATCACAACACAAAAGAACATAAGGTGAAACCATAAACATACTGCAGTGTTAGAACACTGTAATTAAGAAACAACTATAAACCAATAGCTGCTGACCTAATAACCTTGCCATAAATACACATAATTTTCTGTATGAATTAAACATAATCCGAAGAGTTTCCCTGCACAAAAGATGTATTTTTTCTTCTTTGAAGATTTTTTTGATAATTGTCAATATTATTTATCCTGGTGATCCTGAGACATATATTTACTTTTCTCCATCAAAACTTAGGTAAATTACTGTCTGTAATTTAAGTTTATTATGGGAAAACCTCAAAGAAGTTAGCTAATAAATGTATTATTTTATTATTTCATAATTAACACTTTATACAATTAATTTCTTTATATTTCAATATTTTCTAAATTTATCTTGAAAGCCGTATTTAATTTCTCAGTTTCAGTTTGCCTACATGAAAAACCTTAGAAATTCGAACCAAAATATAAGGGAAAACATAAAGATAAATGCACTTTAACTGTTGTATAGTCATATAAGTCATACTCAAAGTACGACAAGACATAATTGATTGATTAGTTCTCATTCTTCGAACAACTACGGGAGAAAACATAACTGTTAGATTTATCTAAATCACTTTCTTTTTCTCTTCAATGCACTTTCAGAAAATCATTCGATTAGCTTCAAGCACCTTGTGAAAGTGACTACATCTCTTTCTGAGAAAATGTGAGGGCAGAGTCCGACCTGAGGGAAAGTTATGAGTTTGAGGCAGAGAATGTGGTTTCAAGCTGTCAGCGATGTGACGTGTAACAGAGGCAGCGTTTGCGATACTTTCAGGGGAACTGTGGTTGCATCTCTTTGCCTGCCATAAATGAAGACTTGTGACAACGGTGGCGTGTGGCAAAGTCAGCGTTTTCCTCTGTCAGCTGTCTGGTTTTCAGTCCTACTCCAGAGATAGAGGGTGTCACCACGATCTCTTCCTGGGGAGATCCTTTACCCCTGAACGAGACAAACAAGAGTTGGAGGGACTGACATTGTAAAAACAAACTATCAATAAATAGCTTTTAATGCAAAAGAAATACCTGCAAACACTCTGTACTGTGGATTTCAGCCATGTGAAGAAGCTGAATCGAGCTGCCGTACCTGCAGGTAAAACAAAAGTTTATTTTTCCTTTTTCTACAGTAAGTGATAAAATGTCATCCATCATCCTTGGAACAAGTGTTGACCGCTCGCAACTCTTGGCACGCTGCAGAGCGATGACATAGATGCAGATGCAGGGTGTCCCGTTCAGCTATTCAAAAAATCCTATAAGCCACAACAGCTGCCAGCCGTCAGGCAGTGAGACTGAGAAAGACCATAACTGAAACTCTCAGCAGTAGGTCTGAGCGTGTCACCAGGTCACAGTCATGGAGGAAATGAAGCGTGGATCTGTCTCATTAAGTCAGAGAGGTCTCACTGTAAGAGTCTGACTAAAAAAATGGCTTAAGAACCACATGTGGCCCAGGAGCCACAGGTTGCAGGCCTTAGCCCAGTCGCGGGCCACAGTTGTCCTAAAATCGAACAGGGGTCTGGGTCAGGAGCAGATAGATGGAGTGTTCATGTGAACTAAGATAAATTACATGTAAAGGTCATGCATAAAGGCTAAAATGCTTTTAGCATTTTCTATGCCATCTATTGGGGAAACGTGGGTATTGCAGGGAAAAGGCAGAAGTATAATAATAAAAATAAATTATATAATTTGGAAACGTTTGGCGGGCAGGATCAAACAGCTAAATGGGCCATAGTTTCCCCATGCCTGCCTTAGCCATAAAGATTAGCAGTGGACAGTTTCAAATATTTCTGAAAATATTTATAAAACAGTCTGCTTGACATGTTTGGGATGTAGATAATCAGTTTATGCAATATAGCACAGATTTTTACACCACAGCCCTCCATGACCCAACCCTCCACGGTTGTAATGGGAAATGGAACACTCACCTGTGGGAAGTCCAGGACTTGCTTTTCCAATGTAAAAGAAAAGTAACAAGGCGACGACTATGTTTGCTACGGCATAGACCCACTGGATGACAAACATAATCATTAGAGAGCTCAGCGCCTGTAAGAAAAGAAACAACATAAATTACACTGAGCAGTAAGATAAAGTATTCATATGAAGATTGTAGATGTTTACGGGTAATTCATCTTACCCCAATGAGAGCAATCCAGTGATTGCAGAACTTTGTATAGAACGATTCAGGGATGGGTTTGATGTCTGTTGTTTGGGGCTCAGATTTACTGTGAACGCCTGAAATATTTTATGACAAGTTTAGAACAAAAATATGGATCTCTTTGGTTTGACAGTCAAAGCAAGTCACCTGTGTTGTTGTTGATGTTGTTGTTATTAGGGTGATGTGAAAAACCCTGCTCTACAGGGCATGGTTTTGTGGACATTTCGTCCACTCCACTTCCAGGCTGAACATCGGGTTTGTCACATGATGGAACTGGGCCCGTCTGGTCTCCTCCCTCCTCTGAGAACACATTGCTGTTGAGGTCCAAACCAAAGCTGTCCATCAGTGTCTGCTTCGCAGTAGGCTTTCTGCTTTTGCCTCTGCCGCTCAACTCGTGCACTGAGGGGGTCTTCTCAGCACCGGTATCTCCGTCTGATAAAGGTGGGAAGATCTGGTTCATGTCCTTGGTGAACTCTGATAAAGTGCCTTTATTGTGTGGACTCTGGCCTCCACTTCCATAGTTTGGTAGAGGGACGTCAATAAGAGGTCTGGTTCTGCTGGTGGACGTACGTCGCTTGCTTCTGGACAGAGAGAGGACATCCTTCATCTCTTTGTCCTGCAACTGGACGGTCATGGCCACACTGAAGTAAGAGTAGTCAATGAAGCTGTAGGTGAGCATGAAGTTGATGGTGACGATGGGAGCTAGGACGTTGACTTGGCCAATGAAGATGAAGGCCATGGTCAGGAGACTGGTCAGGAAGATTGCTGCAACCGGTGTTTTATTTGGACCTTTCTGCAGACAAGAGCGTAAAGCACAGCACATTTAGTGACCGCTGCATCCCACCCAATGTCTCCTTTATCTGAAAATACAAATGACCTCAAGCATCATTTTCCCTTCATGCTTGAATTGTTGCATTGAGTAAACTGTGGACTGCACCACCCATTACTGTCAGACTTTATTTTAATTTTGAGAAGCTGTTCAGGCAAGGGAGTGTCACAGACAAATGTGGGGGTTAAATCACAGTTCATTTTTTTTAAACACATATGTGGCTTTTATTTCAGACTCTCTGCTGCCCGATCATAAGAAGAAGAAAGTTAATTGATTTTTTTTGTTGCTATATATATATATATATATATATGTAATAATGCCAAGTCCAGTAACTGTGATTCAATTGTTGCTCAGCAAACATTTGAAAATAACAGTTATCCTGTCGGGCACTTAAGGTCACATTGAAATTTAAGACTTGATTGTTTCAATCAAGGGTCTCTGTGGGGTTTCCTACAGAACAATACCTGGCCTCATTCTGCACTAGTAACAAATGAAAGAGTTGTTGTTGTTCCTGATTGACCTGCCTGTACTTCAGGAGCATGAGACAATGTATAACTTGTTTTACTACCATGTAATTGCATAAACATAAATATATACATACAGTATATACATATGTACATATATATGTACATATGTATATACTGTATGTACACACTTTACACATTTTTTAAAATAATTTCTTTTCCCTTTTCTTCTGTTGAACAAGTCAATGATAGCAGAGATTATGTTTGTAGTGTAGTGTTTGACAAAATAATATTCTCATGTCTTCCTGCGGCCTTTGATTGGTCGAGGTCATACTTTGCCATTACTCACACGTGCTAAACTAACATAGACCCACGAGACTCATGAGAAAGTCAGTCCTGCTTCAGCACTAATGCAAATTCCTTCACTGTGAGCGTCTGTCTAATACATGTCGCAGTAACTTCAAAACATATAGTAATGAGTAACGTGAGCAGCCGACTGACTTTAACATCTGGAAATACACATTACCGAGAAATGAAAAAAAAAACAAAGATTAATCTGGCATTGTTAAAATCATTAAAAAGCAAGAGTTCAAACACAGAGTCCTTTGTCCAACAGAGACATTGTCTCAACATGTGGTTTTGTACCCAGTTTGCTTGCACTTCCTAGGTCCTATCACACCGTTTAACAAGCACTGCATTGTGCCTGGCGGCCCTCCAGATCACACAGCAGAGCTGGGCCCAGCCCGTCGCCCTTCCTGCGTTTGTTCTGATGCTTTGATTTGGGCCAAGATGTCTAGGGCCTCATTCCAACCCGCTGAGGGGTCAGGGAGTGCTGCCATACTAGGAAGTTTGAGGAAAACTGGGGTGGACAAGGTCAGGACGTCAACGTGACAGTGTGTGTGTAGCAGAAGTGACTGGTAGCCTGCTCGCTTACGTGGAATGAGCCCAGAAATATCACTTTGTCCGTCTGGTCAGTTTTTTTTAGTTGACTTTCTGGTTGTCATCACAGACCTTCTCTTCGCCAAACAATGTTGACATTGCTGCTGTTGAACATATTACTTAATGATTTAATTTACCTAATGATTTAGTCAGGCCATGAAGTTTATTAAGCTGTAACGGTCAACTCAATACCTTACTGAAATAAAAGCATACACGGCAGGTCACTGACTTATGGCTGAGTTCCCCTCCTACAGTGCAAGAACCCACATACTGTACCTATGTCACTCACCTACACTAACACAAAATCTACACTCATGATCTAGGACATAAAATCAGAAGAGTCTGACTTAGACCTGGGAGCCATAATGAAGGTGAAAGTGGAAGCTCAGGATCTAAAATCAATACATTTAGCAGCACTTTTGGCAGGTTCCTGGTACAGTAATGTCGCCTTCAAATTAATTTGAACATATTCTGATGTAAACAAAAACAAATTCTCTATGAATTTTAACACACCCCATTTCCCAGACAGGCCAGAGCAGGGATGACCCTCTCCTGGGCAATGCACTGGAGGATCCTGGGTGCTCCGTACAGGCCGCCCATGCAGGAAGCCAGGGAGGAGATGTAGAGGCCCAGCAGAAAGAGGAAACCCACCAAGGAGACCTGGAGGAAGAAGGAAAACAAACACAGGGTGGAAGAGGATGGGGTGAGGTCGGGTGCCTGCAACAGCTACGCCCAGTTCAGTTCCGCTGCAGCCAGATCCTAATGAAAACAATCAGAACTGACAACTGATGGAGTCACAGTCTATAAAGTGACTCATTGATGAAGTCCAGCTTAATTTTATATGAGTATTTTACTGAAAAAGAAATAGATCATGAATATTGAATACAGTGAAACTTCAACTAGCAGTTTACAATACCTGATAATAACACATAATAATATATAATTTTGATGAATTTTATTTTAAAATGTAGTAAAACTGTTTTTTTATTTTAATGGGACAGGTTTTTATTAAAATTCCAAATTCATTTGTACCCTGCAACAAAGTGGTGTAAGAGGCTTTATATCTCATTCATTCATAGGTAAAAAAAAAAACCTGTGTGGGGAATCCCCTGACCTTTGCCCCGCTGCTATGCAGCCTTTCCCACAGAGCAGGATGGAAACAGAGAGTGGAGGTTACCTTTTCTGCGATCAAGAAGTCATAGCGCAGAGCCTCTCTACTGCAAATGGCCCCCAGGAGGAAGGCAAAGACCAGATACAGGAACCACCTGTGGGTCACCGACAGTCCAGCACACAGAATTATTACCAACCACCTAACTAATAATAGGAAAACTATGCAATCACATCACAACAAGTGACTCCCACTTTTGGAAGGCTACATTTTTCACTCTCTTGGAAATTGAAATAATAATTTAAAAAAAAAAGGTTCAATTTTTGATAAGGAAAACCAGACAGGAGAAAGTAAATTTAAAACCTCTGAAGAGTAGCAATTTCAGTGAATTATACACTTGTGGAACAATTCAGGGAGCTTTACCTAAAAATACTCTTGTGGTAAAGTGAGATAAAAGTGAAATATGTGGTTTGAAGCCCATGGAACCACAAACGTTTTTCTTTTTTTTGGTGCATTCATCAATTATATGAAAGTAGCTATAGTTGCTGGAAGTATGTGAGTCTCTACAGTCTACTGTTGTTAACTCTTCATACAAACATTTTCACTGTACGTAGAACTCATTTTTTGTGTGTTTTACATAACATTTGTGTTTGTGTGACTGGAGTGTTGCCATACGAGGTAAAGACAGCTGTCAGCGTTCCCACAGGGATGTTGTGTTCGGGCCGTTGAAGATCTGAGCTCATGTTGAAGCCTGACATTACGCCTATACACACACACACACACAAACACAAAAATCATAATTATTCGTCCCAAAGCATGCAAAAACAAGTGACATATTGACATGATGTCAGTGCATGAGATTTTCTTTTGCATTCAAATAAATAAGTCAGGGTCCGTCCACCTGTAGCTGCAGGAAAGAAGACACCAAATACTGTGAAGAAGTTTTCTCCTGTGCTGTAATCTGGTTTGGAGTTGTTGCTGAGCAGCTCAGCTGAATAACCTGTAAACCCATGGTCTGAAAGAGAGGAAAGTAAACAAGTCAAAATCACTTGCTATATCAAGATGCAGGGACTGTATCATTACACAGTAAGTGTACTGCATTCAGTTTTGAAATACAAAATACGCATGTTCAAAGATGGAACAGTTGGTTGTGCTGTTGTGTTTGATGGGGGCCATTTAAACCCTGCAGTGTGAAGGGCCCGCCTATGTTACAACACCGGACATTTCCCCCTTGGTAATCTTGTGATGGGAAAGAATGTGTTCTGTCAGATTAATGACATGTTTATCCAAAAGGAAGTCGCCGCCCTTTTCAGAAGCTCAGTCGTTTCCAAGTTTGAGAGAAAGAATGAGAACGAGTGAGACGGCGAGTCTGAGAGTGACAGTGAATGTGAACCCTCTGTTCTTTTGTTTGTGACAAAAGCCAAAACCAAAAAAAAAGAGCCGCGTGCACCACTTTAACTTAAGTGCGCACATTTTTCTGCGCAGGAATGTAAGGAAGCATCAAAACACTGACATCAAACAGCAGTAGGAGCCTCGACTCCATGACCCACTGAGATCCATCTCTGTGCAAACAATCAGAACCCAACAAATCTATGGAAGTCAGTGTCTAAGTCTGCACCACAGGCTCCCCACCCGTATTACAACATCATGCTCCATCATCCAACAAACTCCAACTTTCTGAGTATTCAGCGCAGGGCGTTCACCTATTAATGAGGAAAACTGATCCTGGAAACACAATTTTAGTCGTTTTGCTTTTATATCCATGTACAAAGTAACAGCAGTGTTTTAATGTTTACCATTACATTTGCTGCTAACTCAGCCTTATTATACTGGCCCTACCCCACCTCCCTTCCCGTGTGACCAACTGTACACTTTCTACACGTGTCCAATGACATGTTTGGACTAAAAAAACAAAATATGAGTTTAGGTTTTTTTAAATTGATAACCTGTTTTCAAATGGGCATCTGTTGTAATATAATCATCATAACTTTGTTGGAGGTGTACAGCTCCACAAACAGCTGAAGCTCTGCACATTGTCAGCATCACCATCCGGTTGTGATTAATTTGCAGACACAGAATATAATAAAAAGGACCAGAATTCTGCAGAGTAAAGAGGTGGCTTTGCATTTAAAACATAGATGCAGCAGAAATGAAGTCCTAATGTAGATAAATCAGAACCAAAATCGTATTTATAAATAATATTTTTTAACCACATAAGTCATGTTGGGATGAAGGAGGCTGTTAATCTAATCTGTAAATATCAGTGTCCTTATGGGCTTTTCATAAGTCTTAAATCTAAAGACGACCCACATGTGAAGGCACAGGGAGAACTGGGGGGGGGGGCTCTGAGGTCAGCATTCCTCTGATACAGACTGGAATGTGTAGTCAGATTACATGAGCATCTGAGCTCTTGTTCTGCAACACAATGACCACAATAAATGGTTGAAAATTATGGATCAGGGTAAAGTGTCTCCGCTGAGATGACTGATGATCTCGAGGTTTGTTTTAATAAGATCACAGAGTAAAAATTTGGTGGCTTATAGGGCAGCAGCAAAGCTCAGATCCCAGTTCCGGCTCTCTCCCCTTGTCATTTGACAAAAATGAGGGTGAGTCTGGTAAACACCCTAAACCCCAGACCCATGGATCACATTATGGTTTTCCTGTTCTGTGGGAAATAGGCTTTAACTTTAACTTTGGACACATGGTAGTGCGTGTTCGTGCGAGATCGTAACTCATTTAACTGTAAGAATGACAATCACAGCAGCCTGCAGTTTAATGGTGGGGTCTGAACAGACTAAATCATCTGCTACTCTTTCACTGCAACCTTAAAATCTCCACTCTGTTCCCACTGGGAACTGCACGGCGAACTATAGTGAGCTGCTCTATATGTACGAGCAGTGCAGTTTTCACAGTTCTGCAGGAAAGACTTGTCACCGTAAGTCACTTAGCAGAGAATATGAGGAAACAGGGTCAGTCTACGAGTGAGTGCTCATATACTTAATGTCAGTAATAAAATACCACATCTATAGGTTGGGGGGACATTTACATTGAAAGACATTACAAAGAAAGTTGACACAAGTAATTATCACCCGCAAAAACTATGTTTATGACAGATGTCTCTGATAATTCTGTCACAGGTTAACCTGCTCAAGCGTACGGCTTAGTGATGATGATGTTTTTAGCCTAGAGATTTTACAATTTCCTTTTCTTGAAAATATTTTGTTTTCTACATTGTTAATCAGGGATACGCAACGTGTGGTTCGAGATACTACTAGGGGGCGCATGAAATTAAAAAAGTGATAGTCTTGGAGTGTTTTTTTTTTAAAGTGGGATTTTTCCACACAATAAAGATGTGTAAATAAACATTTCCTTTGTAAAAAAATTAATCAAAAGCAGACATTTAATTAATAAATAAATACAGTCTGTATGTGTGCGTTCTGGTCATTTGAACATTATTAAACATGCTGCTTTCATGAGAATGCTTGTTTATGTTACATCGACCAGGGTTAGGAAAAACATAGAAGTGGTTGGACGGCAAAAAGACTAACCCTAGACATAGAAGTGGTTGGACGGCAAAAAGACTGTGTTTAGTGCACAATGTAACAGAACTTCTCTTTTGGTATCAAGTCACTCATCTGCCATTGAAAGTAAATGTCAGGAATACCTTCCAGCAAGGGCTTTAAGCTCGACTTTCCACGATTCTCTTTGTGTCAACTATCCAAATGTTACTGCTGAATTACTTCACCTCTTCTAAAGTCTACAGTCTTCATGGCAGGCCAAGGTCAAATCACAGTGCAGTGATAGTGTGTCAAACATGTGTTAAAGGAAACTGTCTCTTAAACTTAACCCCTAGTAAAAACTATATTCCATGCAGAGGCCAGTATATAGTTTACAGTATTACTGTACAGCCAGTGGTATCCGTGTACCTCTGTATATTTTCATGATGTACTTGCCAAGCATTCACAGAGGACACGGTTTCAAACTGTTACCACACAACTCTGGCAGTGGCTTCTACACAGTGTACAGAGAGAGAGCGTAGGCCAATATGAGCCGTTTCATTTCACTTAAAGGACCTGCTGGGCCACTGCCAACCATGAGGTCACCACAAAACACAGAGGGGATCCTAATTGGAAAAACCTGGAGGAGCCATTACGTCTGGTTCCTCCACAGTTCTCTGGCAACTGAATATTAGTAATGCGGAAGGGAGCAGGAGGCGTAGATGTATCTTAAAAAGCAAAACAAATAATGATTTTAAATACATATCAGTACATATACGTGCAATACATTACTTTTTTATATTTTTTCTGTACTACATACTCAAGTGAACTGGTTTGCGTGCATGCAAGCTGCGACGTTTGCATAACGCTGGCTTGATATCTAGAGAATTTCACACCAGACAGGACGTTGCTAATCAGTGTGAACAGGAAATGTGGGGAAGGACTTCCTGAAGGCAGATAAAGAATATGCTACCTAAAAAGACAGCACGTCCTCATTACAAAAAAAACAAGAATAAGAATAATCTTTTGTTCAAAAAGGAAAGGACCAGTGAGACCTGTTATTACCAGGTTTTGTGTAAAACAACAATATAGCATTTTACTTATTAATAACCGGGAAAGGTGTCAATATGTAATTACGTCAGAGGCCCAATAAGATCATTACATATACTTCAAAGAAACATCGTCATTAGCGATCTATTCAAATAATACAAAAACCGTGGAGGTGACGTCTCAAGATGAAACTTCACAGACTTACATAAACGGTACGACAGAGACACCTAGCGGTCGTAGTGGGTCACCCTGAAACCGAGGAAGCTAACTGAAACACAGTTATCATCCATTTAAATATTGACAGCTTAGCCTTACCTACTGACCTGTTTGAATTTCCGCAAAATATCACATAATTGGAAGGATTTTTTTTATATCTGAAATAAAACATTTTAACGACTGTCCCAAAGTATATGTCCATTCACCTCACATAAACAGGTTTGGCCTTCAATCCTACCTGGGTCAAGATGCGTGAAAGTCCCAATGACAAAGTCCAGTGTTGAGACAGCGAGAACTGCCAGCAGTATCAGCTGCAGACGGACAATCCACTTGACACCCGCCAGGTTTATTCCCAGCAGAGCCAGCAGCACTGCTGCCGACATGCCACGTACAGCCCACTGAGTCTGGAGTCCCAGGAGATCAGCCACAGACTCAGAGAAACCTGTGATGTACATCGCTCCAGCCACACACTGTGGATGCAGAGTCACGACATAACATATTAGAACAGATGTTGCACCCAAACTGTATGCAGATAACCACCTTCACATATACAGTACTCACCTGCCCAAAGACATAGAGGAGGCCCATTGTGCCGCCAACCCTGGCGCCCAGGACAGTGGAAATCATGGAGTAGATTCCTCCACCTCCATAACCACAGTGCTCGCCCACACCGATCCCCGACATCACTGTCACTAATGCAACCAGCACAACCAGTGAAACCAGCAGCATCCCGAGTAGAACACCAGTGTTCCCCTGGGATTTTCAAAAAAAGAAGAAAACAAAACATCAATATTGGTGGATCATTTTCATTATTTATTGCTGTACTGTTAGCAACAAAAGGCTATTCCTGGAAAACTAAAAGACTTGACCAACTTATTCAAAAGTGTATAAGCAAATTCTAAATTTTCAGCACTAATTTCTTTTCCTAATTATTGCATTGTAGCATTAACTTCAAAAGGATCCAAACATGAACCTAACATGAATTCAAAGTGTTCTCAGGTCAGAGTATATTGTCAAATGTTGGTTCCCTTATTCTCTGTGTTTACTCCCTGTTATTTTTGAAGATGGAAGGTCAGGTCACAGCTAAGGTCAGGGCCACTGTAAACAGCAACATGCGTTTTCTGGACTACAATCTCTGCCTCTACATATAAACAAGGAAGTCATTTAAGATAATATGCAACTCACGCAGAGTAACAAAGATCTGCCCTCCGAACGGCAGACCACCTGAAGCTAGGCAGCTGTGTCAATTAAAAATCACTGAGGCATTGTCATCATGTTTTGAAATGACACTGCAGTAATTAGCATAGAATGACAGGGTGACACACACTGATGATGATAGATGATGCTAAAAATAAAGGTCTGCAGCTTTGACACACCTGAGCCAAAATGTGAAAAGTAGGTTTAAGATATTAATATAAGTTGTTTATATTTATCACTATTAATAACACATGTAGTTTTCCTGTCGTAGTTGTAAATTTATTTTATGCAATGGTTCCCCAACAAGTGATCTTAGGCCACTCAGAAACAACTGTGTTTTTTTTTGTAAATGTCTCCCTCTAGTGGACAACTAAACAGGCAAACACAGGACTGAAAACAATAAGTGGATACTTCAACATTATTGAGATGACTGCCACATAAATCAACACTACATTAATACTGTACATGCTCCAATAATGTCAAATGTTTGTAAACGCACCACCAGGTAGCCAGAGCGCAGGAATAAAACCACACCAAAAATATTGATCATGCAGGTGGTGAAAACTCCATCCCAGGTGCCAAACAGCACTGGCTCCCACACAAACAGCTTAATCTTCCACCAAGGCTTGGTCGTTTGCTGGAAGCACAAAACAACATAAAAACAAACAAACAAACAAACAAAAAAACCCCCAAAAAAACAACCAAACATATATTTTTAAACTCCCATTAACTGATTGACATATTCATCAATACACTGTCTGACCTCCAGGAATATAGAAAATAAAAAGATGTCAGCAGTGACAGAGTATATTTCACCTGTGCATCTTCATGAAATAGATCCTGGACATGCATGCTGGTAGTGTAGTTGTTTTCAATGACTTGCTGCTTTAACAGACCTTCACCGTCTCCTCTCTGGTCCCCTGTGCGCACAGTCCAGCCATGTGTCAAGGTGTCCATCACAACCTACAGGTGTTTTCCCTTCAACTGTCTCTAAACACGGGGAAAGGTTATGTAATTAAGTACACAAGCAAAACTTTAAATTGTCACATTTTGGTCTGAAGAGTTAAAATACTTAAAACATCAGAAAAAAAATCTAGCTTGTTGTGATTTCAGGTTTGTGTAAATATCGTAAAACACTGTAATGATGACAAAAATTGACATTGTCATTATGTGAAGACACGAAAAACACTGCAATATGACGGTCCATCCCACACTTTGCCCACCGTTGCCCATTTCAGTCTTCATAAAGGTGTTTATAAAATGTTTTTTTGTTTTTTGTTTAATTTATATGTGACATCCGAAGCCACAATTAATGGAATCTAGCTCACTAATATGATAAAAATGTAGAACCCGCTTTTTGATTATATGATTTGTTTGTAATGGCAATGACATCAACATGGCGCCACCTCTGTTAGACCCGGATACCGCTGGGTGTGACACAGGTAAGAGCTTTGAATATGTTTATAATCCAAAACAATAATTACACTAGTTATACTAGTATAAACACAGCGACAAAATAAACCGACGACAGCTAGTGACTGTTAGGTTGGCATCTAATGTGCGTTATTTGACTTCAAAACCAAAACGGTAGGTTGAACAAATTACTCGTATAATTTAGCAAACATTTTAAAACAACGGTGTTTTTTCGCGAAGCTTCCTAGCGGCATGCTAATTTGAAAATAAAATAAAAATTCTATGCAGTTGATAAAATAATAATAAAAAAAGTCCTTACCTTTTACCGATAGCTTTGTCATTCCCCGTCGTAGAAGGAGGGAAGTGGTGGGAAAAAAATATCATTCCATCACTTTGGGTGAAGTGTTAGCAGTTAGCAGTCTCAGCTTCTCAAGTTTAAAAACGTGTGTGGAGAAACGTAAGCAGCAGCAGGCTACGTGTGTGTGTTGCAGGATGTGTTGGATTACTGTGTTGATTTTGGCAAGCCCTAGTGCAACAGAGACGGTTTACTCACGATTAAAAGCCTAAAAATGCAGCTGTCCTTATCTCTTTTTATTGGTGGTGTAATTTTCCATACCGTGGAACTGGACTCCACGTCAATAGTAGGAGAGCGAGGTGTGGATAGTTCACGGACGAGAATCAGTTTATTGAAGAAGAAAAAAAAAACTGTGGTTTTCGACTTACAATTGTCTTTATTTATTTAAAGCTGAATTACCAACTGACGTATGAGGCATCGTAACTTGAATAAACTATACATTGATTTAAATGTCTTGTTTCTGTTTTTGGGCTGCCAGAGGAAACCATGTTTAATTTAATTTGAACTTCTCCCTTCTTTTAAAATACATTTCTGGGCCTTTTGAAAAGTTCATTGAAAACCAATGATTTCAACAAAACCTACCAAATTTTTAGGTAGAAAATTACTTGGCATTTTAAAACTAATAGCTGTACTTAACGGTGTCCTCTTTTCAAAGTATGGAGTCCATTCGTCCCAGGTTATCCAAGGCTCTTGCAATGTTGATGAACTTCCGACTCAGAATTAAATCTCAAAATTTCTATAGGATTTAATTTACGGTTTAGTGTCGTCTAGTCAACAGTTCACTGTTTAAAATTTTTGACCTATTATCCCTATCAAACGTATTCCCAGAAGACGAAGTTAACTTTTTACTACTTTACTACTAGATGACCACAAGGGGTCGTCACAGACCCTGCATATGAACACAACTCACTCAAATTGTGTAAATTATTTTTTTATTCATAAGGACATGTCACACAACAATCAAAAGAACACAATCTGATCGATTACAAACCATACTGCAAAATTTTTCTAATTTATATGGGTTACTTGACTGAAATTAACCGGCTACAATTAAAGCTGCACATTATCCATAAACAGGTTTACTCGACCCAACAAGTTAGACCATGCAAATGAACCTCACTGCGTCACTTCACACAGCAGCAGTGAGTTTTTCATCAGGTTCGTCAAAAAGCCTGAAACACCTCGACAAAAACAACGTGTATGAAGTATATATGAGAGTAGCAATAGACGACATGTTTCAAAAATAGTTCTTTTCTTCTTATCAAAAATTCATATATTTTTTACACAAAACAAACATTTTTCCTTTAGCTTATACAAGGACACTTATGGCCAGGTTACTGACAACAGTTAATTACAAGGAAAAATGCCGAACTTTTCAAATTTCAAAACGCAATTCTTAAGTCTTGACAAACATTGCAGGTGGATTACATGTCTCAAAAATTACTTATCTCTTTTAAATGGTATTTATAGACATTTTAAAGATTTTTTTTTTATTTTTTACCCACAGAGTATTTCTTTAACATATTACACCCAAAATATATTTCAAAATGACATTTAAGATTTAAGTTGCTTACATCTAACGAGGTGAAATGATTGACAGACAAGGGCTGGTTTTAAGTACAGGATACTACTTAAACCTTAAAAGGAAGATTATCACGGTGCTTATCAATACTGGTTTATACAGTAAAAGTAATCTGAATGCACAATGAATGCATTGAGAAAAGTCACCTGAACGTAAAATTCAAATAATAATAATAAAAAAAGAAAAGAAAAAAAAAGACACATCATTGCTTTGTTTGATATAAGTGGACATGTGTAAATATACAAACCAGAGCCGGTGACAAAGAACTTTTGTTTTAAGTCCTACGTGAAAGCTTAACTCTATTAACTGTGACTTCCAAAAAATGTGTTTTGCAAGAGCCTTTGTGTCTGTTGGTGGACATGAGATCTAACAGTACTTTGTGGACCTTAAAGAGAAAAGAAAATACACAATGTATTTACAGCAGGACATTCTCTCTACGTTCTAGAGGGGAATGTGAAATTGTTTTGTTTTGTTTTTTTTAAAAAAAAGCTTTTCTTTTTTCTTTTATAATGCTGTTTCGTCCCTGATCGTCAGCAAAAATGTAACAAGCGGGAGCTCAGAGAGAACTAAAGTTTGTTGAGACAGATTGAATGAACAGTGATTAGCACAGTAGCACCTAAGACATACATGTACTCATGAGAAACAAATGACAGTTATTGTAAAAAAAAAACAAAACAAAACAGACAGACGTAACCATTAAATATACATTGTCTGCCTGCCGTGTCCGTCCAACCACAGACAAGTTTGGAGATTTTCACTTTTACTTATTGCTTAATGTTGAAACTGATCATATATAACGGGAAAAATTAGATAAAGGTGCGAGATCGCAAAATGTTTATACAGAGTTAATGCATTTTTAGATTTGATTTTATTGTGCAATTTTTTAAAGTAATAATCTTAAGAATATTAAAAAAAAGAATATAAGGAATGAAAATATGAAAAAATAGAAAAAAATAAGAGCACACCAATGATTAAACGTTTAGGTTTCACAACAGAGTCTCAGTACGACTTTGACTTTCACGATTGATGTCAGAAAAGGTTCCACACAAAGAATTGTGGTTTTATTTTTTTTTTTTCATAACAGAAATTAAACAACGTTCTTCGATCATTGTTCTGTGTCATCTGTGACATATACATTTTCTTTAAGTAAAGGTATAAAAAAATGTTTTACACTTCTTGTAGAAAAGAATGTGCACGTTGTGCCAATGTTAGCACAATTCTTTGACATGATTTAACTACATTACTTTGAATAATTTATCCTGCAGTCATTACATGCTTGCAGCTTTGGACAACATTTTTTTTGCCGGGGCAGGGGAACGCAACGGAGAATGCAATCAAATCTAGTCTTTTTGTATTGCACCAACTACTCTGACAACCAAAATAAATTATTCTATATATAACAGGACAATAACAGGGGACACTTGTTTAGCATTTTTAGCTAATAGAATAAATACCAAATTTTATCCATCATAGAATTCAATTGAATTTTAACCTGGGTATGGATCATAATCAGGGTGAGGTTTAGATCTGATCATGGACATATCCCGGGGTATTTTAGATGCTATTTGAACAAAATGTAGAAGCAAGAATGACTCTTGACCTACATGTGATTGTTTTTGTTCAGTGAACAACATCAACCAGCGTTGATGAACAGAAGGGAAAAAGAAAAGGTCCTTAAGTTTTAAATACAGGAGCTAGGATTATGTTTGAGGATGTGGAAATATCGCATTAAGCAGCAAAAGTGATTTGATCATCTTTTGAGCAAGGCAAAAAGATTTGAAAAAAAAAAAACGCTTGAAATTAATTTTGTGGCAAAAGTGCGAGAACATATTTCGATCTTCATCACATTTTATCGCACGTTTTGGTAAGCTAATCTCTCGGTGTACATTCCGGAGCATTCAGCTTCATTCACGCCGCTTCTTCTTTTAAAGGGGAACTCATGATTACCCACAGATTACCTTTTTTTTTTTTACACTTTGTTTAAGGCCAAACTTAAAAACAACACATGAATATGTTTTCCAACAAAGAACACATTTACAATGAGACTTGTTTTGGCAAAAGAGGAGACACGAGATAAAGTGCAGCTGAAATTATTATCAGAAATGATTTTTCTCTCCAAACTCAAGGTTCTTTCAGCCAAAGGTTTCACTGGATGAAACGTCAGGAGAGGAGTTCAGCTGAGACCTGGTCTCTCTCACTAGGGGGAATTCTGCAAAATCTGTGCTTTGCCTTTGAAGACTTACTTGTCCGTTGGTTACAGTGAACTGCGAAGAGGATCCGGACCTTGAAGGAGGGAAGTGAGTTTTGAAGTTCTGATCAAAGGTGCTTATTTGGAAAGTCTGCAGTATTCCCGGTGAGGAGTCCGTCTTTTTCGAGGGCGACGACACCTGCTCCAGAAAATCCTCCTCAGCTGGAGACACCGCGGAGGGTGAGGTGGTGTCGTCGCCTGAAAATGAAAACGAGTGCTGGGAGTCCCCGACCAGTAATCCAAAATGAGGTTTCTCTAAAGAGGATCTCAGTGGAGAGCTCATCCCTGATTTGAACCTGCTGGGTGAAGGAAACTGTTTCTCTGTGGAGAACAGGGGCTGCCCGGCCAAAGTGGGGTTTTCAGAGACCAAGCTAAGGCTCTGGCTGGTCAGGTAGCTATCGTTCTGGCTGGTTCGCTCCAGTGCTTGCTGGAGAAACTTTGAATATTCTTGCAAAAGACTGACTTTCTCATTGGCCGGTGCAGCTTGGGCACTGGAGGTTCCAAGACTCTCCACGGGGCTGCTGTCCGACACATCCGTGGAGTTGATGGAAATGCTTGAGGTCACCTCTGTGTCAGCCACGCTGAAGGAAATATCTGACTGCCCGTTGGCTTTGTTGGAGTAATGTTCCAACAGCGTCTGCAGAACCTCGTCTGGCAGCACGTTCTTTTCGTGGCTCGCCTTAATTTCCGTGTTGATTTGCTGAGGCTCCAGAATAGTGGCAGGCACCGTTTCGTCAATGACGGTTGAAACCACCGTTGGTGTAACAGAAGGTTGAGAAGAGATGCTGCTCGAGTTCAGGCCATAATCCCGACTGTTGTTTGCCATTGCGGCATGAAGGTAACGCTTCTTCTTGAGAAATTGCATGGCATCGTCGTAGTTTGTGCTGCTGGCAGCTGGCTTGGTTGGTCCACCTTGAAGGGTTTCAACTGACTCAAGGTCAGTGTTGTTCTCTACTTCGAGCAACCCTTGCTTGTCCACTATTTCAAAGGTGTAATGTGCGACCTTATTGTTTTCCTCAAAGGAAGACAGAGTGGACAGACAAGGAGTTGCTGGTTCACTGGACTGTTTCAGACTCCTCTTAGGGACCTTTTTCAAGACCAGTTTGGGTGGAGTTGTTTCTCCTGGTGACACATCTCCTTGGTGTGGGCTGGAGGTGTCTTCAGGCAGGTCCACAGAGTAGTCTGTGATCACATACTCGTGTTTGACTTTGGAGGACACGATGAAAAGAGGTAGACCTTCGATCTTGTTCTGTCTCTGCTCTACCTTCTCCCCCGTCGCCTCATTGGAGACAGCGTGCTCTTCAGAGTGGGCAGCGGTGGAGGAGGAGGAGGCCGAACCCTTGTCTACACACTTCTGGCGTTTCTTCTTGGGAAGTGAACAATCTTTGGCAGACAAGGACAGAGCGGAACAGTCTGCTTCACGCAGGGCTCCCACTTTCGCAGCAGCTTTGTTGGTCTTCCTCTCTCTGTTCTCGTGACACATTCGCCTGTGCTTTAAGACCCGGTCTGTTCTTGAGAAGTACTGGGAATAGAGGAAGAGTGGGTTTATTCTGTTAGAACCCTGTAGACGTCACTCTTTTTTGTCATTTGATTTTTGTTGCACCAACCCTAACCCTAACATATTTAAGGAAAGAAGAATCAAATCATAAACCAACTGAAACCAAGAGATTTTTTTTTTAACTGTTCATTTGATACGTATTCAGAGACTTTAAATCTGTTTTCTATAATGCAGATTGCAATCATTTTGGGGAGTTTTTTTTTTTACTGACAATTATTAAGGTCTCAAGGCTCTCCACAGTTGTTATATTATAGCATGACGTTGGTCATCTAGAATTCTCAATGGACTACAGTACTTATCGTACTTTCTAAATCCGAAACCTGAAAACATTCTGGAAACTGAAAATAAAATTTCTTCTTCCTAATTCTAAACAAAGTGTCTTTTTATGTTTTCACAAGGGAAGTAAATCTCAAATATAAACAGCTCAGCTTTGGCTTAATTTATGACTACTGGAACATTACTGTGTTTTCCCACTACATCAGTTTATACTGAAGACTTTATATTTAGGTCAATTTTAAGAAAAAGAAGAATTTTAACCTTGGCATATTTCTTGCAATAACACTGTTTCTTTATGCAAATTTAAGTGACGCGAGTGCCCTAAATAGATTTATTATGTTTAAAAAGTAGGGCTGGACGATACATGGAAATTTTGCAGAAGGTGCCGTGGTAATATTAATTCCATAGTCACTGCATTATTTTACCACAATAATCATTTACCATAACATTCACAACAATTGATGTTTTTCTATGTAAGTGAGACAAACACCTGATCACTGCAACACCGATGATTCCTTATCTGTTGTGGCTAATGCTTTTTTAGTACTGATTTCCAAACCCCATTTAAATGGTGAAATACTTCCAAAAGTATTACCTGGTGACAGTAGTCACACTGATACGGTTTCTCTCCACTGTGAGTTCTCTTGTGTCTCTCCATGTGATATTTCTGGATGAATCTCATTCCACACTCATCACAACGGAAGGGCTTTTCACCTGCATGAAAGGAAAAGAAAAAGACGAAGATGAATGCAAATTAAAAGGCGACCATGGAAAAAAATCTTCACTTACCTGTGTGTATTTTTTCATGTCGCTGGAGAAGATATTTCTGAATGAAGCGCATGTCACACTGACTGCACTGAAACGGCTTCTCTCCTAGAGTTTAAAATATTTCATAAATAAGTTTTTTCTTTTATTAGGCTCTCCTTATATTTACTTGCCAGCAATTGATCAAATCTGTCCGTTCCTACCAGTGTGAATGAAGACATGCCTCTGCAGGTGATAGTTGGTTCTGAAGGCAGCGTTACAATGAACACAGACGTGACACTTGGGGTTCTGTATTCCCATTGATCCGTCGTCGTTAATGCTAAGAATCTAAAGTGTATTTTGATTATTAGTATTTTATTTACCGTTAGAAAGATCAGACAGCTATTGTCATTCATTTTGCCACAGGTCCAAAATAACAACAAAGAGCTCACTTGCACCTTTGCTGGTGAGCGCTGTTTCCTTTTCTTCTTTTTTGGACACATGATCATTTCCTTTGCTGTTTTTTTGTCCTTCTTCATTAGGACTGTTGGCTCAGGCAGCTTTAGCTCCTGCTTGATGGTCAGCTGGAAAAAAAAAAGATCACAAGGGGGGATGAGATAAAGCCTGACACGGAAGATGACCTTTTTCTTAAGCCCACACATCCAGGAAACTACCCAGGTCAGGGAGATGTAACAGGCAGCAGCTCAACGATAAGCACTCACAGATTGATTGAAGCTCATTACTGCTGCTTCACTACAATACAATAGCAGAAGACTCAAAGATTTGGCTCAAAAACTTTAAATCAGCATGCTGGTGAAATAGCAGACCAAAGGGGAAGTTAACAAGCCAGGAAAACTGGTTGCTTTTAAAAAAGTTTTCTACTCGTTGACATTTAAGCAAAACTGTTATTCCTATAGCCTGAAAAACAGTTACAAAAGTTTAACGTTGAAGCAGACTCTCATTTAATATTTTTATTTTCTAACCGTAACAAATATAACCACCATAATCTACAGAAAAAACAATGCTTTCTTAACCCACAACCATCCACATGATTAATCTACAGAAAAAAACAATGCTTTCTTAACCCACAACTCACTGGCACATGAAGCAGGCAGGGCAACTTATTGTTGAGTTTCAGGGGAATATGCACTCCCACTTCGCCTGCAGCCTCTTCTTCCCCTCCACCATTCTTTCTTGTGTCCTCCTGCATCATCAGCTGCTCCGGAGGAACCAGGTCATGAGTGACCAACGAGCTACCGGTCAAGTCGTCATCGTCGTCTTCCTCGTCGTCATCCTCCGCCAAAAGAGGCTGGTTAACCAGTGATCGTTCGCCCAGAGTCATCACCACCAGACCACCTCCAGCTGTGAGGCCCACTCTCCCTCCACCATCTATCCCTCCACTGCTGCATTTGAGCAGCATGCCATCCAACTTGTCCTCAGCATTCATCTTACATAAGAGTTTGAAGTCTTACAGGAGAAGAAAAAGAGTAAAGTTAGTATATGATATACAGTATTATATTACTGTGTTTTTTATGACTACATAAGCCTATGTTTAACAAGGGAAAGATGTCAGTCTGTGTAAATACCAGTCGCTTTATTTCTTTATATATTTACATAAAGTTTCAGGAGTGTAACCATGGCCGTGTGTCTTATTCAAGATTCAAGAATCAATTAAAAATACTCTCAAAATAAAATACTACCCGTGAAGGTATCGTAGTCATTCGATACATGTTTATTGATCAATTATCTACTAGTTCATGCAGGCTGCTGTTTTCTTTTTTTATTTATTTAAGTTTTTCACGAATTGTCCATCAACGACATGACTAAATTACTTTTATTACCACGTTACCACATATACTGACGCATTACACGAAGCAATACTTAAGTTTATTAATAGCGACTCGATCTAAAACGGGCGAACCTAGCATTTGTGAATTTAGGCAGAGGTTTAAATAGTTTACACAATCCAGTCCAAGTTGGTGTATCAGAATTATAGTATCCGTCACGGTTTAAACACATCACAACAATCAATACGTTGCGTGTGTAAACACACTCACTGTGTCACCCGGGTTAAGTGGGTTAAGTCTTCTCTCTGGCAGCTAGCGAGTTAGCCGCGCCTGTCAAAGATGCTAACGTTAATCGAGCCCAGGTATAACGACGAAAATGCTGCAGAGAGGCAGGAAATAAAGCCGGTGCACTTTCAAAATTAAAACTAATTTATGACAAAACGAGTGAATAACACAATAGCTCCGAGTACGTCGTAGATATTTGACAAGGCAGAATCTAAAAAGCCACAAGTAAATGTAACCCACCGACAGGAGGTCAATTTCCAGTAGTATGTTGCTCTACAAGTGCTTTATTTTGAAAGCTATCACCAGAAGCGTTACGTACACTAAGATTCCATTTACAAATATTCACGGCCTTCGTGAGGCTAGTTAGCCAGGTTGCAGCAAATATTGAGCATCTCTGACACCGCAGTATTAAATGACACAACTTGTCGTAAGCAGGAGACACTCGTGCTTACACGCAGCACTCGGC
The DNA here is from genome assembly GCF_000523025.1 of Cynoglossus semilaevis. Taxonomy (NCBI): domain Eukaryota; kingdom Metazoa; phylum Chordata; class Actinopteri; order Pleuronectiformes; family Cynoglossidae; genus Cynoglossus; species Cynoglossus semilaevis. Next base: position 13,727,525 of record NC_024322.1, read on the forward strand.
GGTTGTTACGGGCTCTATTAAAGGACGAATAACAACTTTGGTTTGCACAATTCACAAAACTTGCGGGCAGCGATGTTCCGCTGCTGAGCTAGTGGCTCCTGCTTCCTCAGTCGCTGTTCGACAGGCCAAAACACTGTTGCCTGCTAAGAAGGCTAACAAGCTACTCGGGCAAACAAAAACACTGGCAAAAGTAGTAAGCATGCCTCATGTTAGTCGCCATAGCTGCAGGGTTTCGTCTTACCTTCTTGTCGTCTCAGAGCCGCTCAACTGTCATCGTGATTGTTATGCAGGACTACAGTGTAACGATGGTGTGTGGAATAATGCACACCATCACATATTCGTGAGGGCACGTACGCTTCTCTTTGGCTCCATCTAGCGGTGGAGAGATTAGTGTAATAATAATGGCACCTCAGAGGTTGAGGTTAAAGTAGAGTTAGTACAAGATTGTGAGGCTTTTGTTTACTGTGTGGCAATTTCACATTAAATGGCAGTAACGTGGGTCAAAAGATGCTAAGCTGCATACTGGTCCATGCAGTTTTTCACCAGTAATGCATGGCAATCTATATGGCAACAAAAATACGAATGGCAGCATTATAGGTAACAACAACAACAACAACAAAAGAATCATTGTTTTTAAAATAAAAATATAATAAAAATGAAAAACTATTATCGAAGCGTAGCCCAGCTAAGCACCAGTTTTTAAAATACAAATATAATAAAAATGAAAAAAAAAATTGTATCGAAGCGTAGCCCAGCTAAGCACCAGAAGGATCAGACCACTGTAAATTATACATTTCAAAAATAAAACATTTTACTCAATAAAGACATTTAACTATTCTAGGTAATGATGTGAGTGTTCACTGTTGGTGTTTTGAATAGGCCTCCCTCCACCCTATCCTTTGCCATGGTGAACTTTACAAAATGTTATTTTTTAACTTTTCAGTGAAATTCTCAGTTTGATTTTTGCTTCTTTTCTAACTTCTTTCAAGGTGTGCCGCAGGTGTCAAGTGTTAAAGTTGGTTAATGTTTAACAAATACAAAGCAGTTGATCAGTGGATAACTTTTCTTGTCAAACATGGGTGGGTTTTTTTATTTCACTTCAGGAAGTACACCGACTTTTTAAAATTATGATATGTTTTCTAAATCTGTTATAGACATTGAAATATTGGTGGGTGGAGGAGACGGACCACAAATCATTGTTTTATAAGGATATTGTAAGGCCTGAGGTCAGTTTTTAAATTTAACTCAGCATTTTAAGAGCTGCTAAAACAAAAGTCAAATTTATTGATCACAGTCTTTAATTTGTCCAGAGGAATCGTGATAAGAGGATGCTCTCTCTCTCTCTCTCTCTCTCTCTCTCGCTCACTCACACACACACGCGCACCAGTGTGAGGAATACAAATCAACCTGTTTGCAGACACAAGTGCAGCAGCGCAGCGCGCAACCCAGGACTTGACTCTGAGCCGTCTCTGCTGGATCTGAATCTGTGACTGCTTCATGCTGTCAGTGAGTGTTTATTTCAGACATCCGTGTTCCACATAACAGGTGGTCATCACTGTCGTCCCCGGCGCTGCTGTTTCCTCTGATGTGCGGCAGAGAGCCGTGGAGAGAGGACCTGTGGACTGTCTGCTGCTGCCAGGGAAGCCCCCACGCGTTGCGCGCTTGGATCGCCGGGGCTAAACACTGGCGGCGTGGAACGCGTGTGCGTCGGGCTCTGAAGTGTAAACTGGCGCACGACAAAGCCCCGGGCTACGTCCTCAACAGTTGCCACCGAAGCGCAGGAGAGGAGCGCAGCAGAGAGAGAGAGGGATAGCGGACTGAGGACTGAGGACTGAGGACTGAGGACTGAGGACGGACGGACGGACAGACGCAGGGACGCGGAGCTCCAAGCCGCTCTGCCCGGCTCTGCTCCTGACATGCAGTCGCTCATCTCTCCGGTGACAAAAGCCATCCTAGTAGCGCTCTTCATCTTCGCCATACTCCTCATCCTCTATGTGATCCTATGGTACATTTGCAGAGACGTTGACTGTGACCACGGCATTTGAGGAATCAGGGAATTCACAACGAGGATTTTTTTTTACAATGGGGCGCGCAGAGGAGCCCGCAGAGTCTGGGGTCAACCCGTAAGTGTGCGTGTTTCCTTTTTCTTTCTCCTCTACGTGCGTGTTCCTGAAGTGTGTGTGTGAGTGTGTGTGTGTGTTTTTTTTCTTCTGTTTGCGTCTCAGCGCATACACACAAACACATTGATTCCATTGTGCGTAATGTCAAATGAACTCTGCGGGGAGAAGGTGATGACCGGCCGGCGTGCGTCCCCGCTGGAACCCCTTGGAAATCCCGCATTTAAAACAAGTAAACACAGAACACAAATTCTTCTCAAGTAGAAAACAACTGTCCATCAGTCGAGTCACTGGACTCAGTCTTGTGTTTCAATGACAGTGGAAGCTCAAAGGTGATGGATTCAATGTCATCAGGAAGTGGGGGTGGAGGGGAGGTGCGCGGGCGCGTTCTCGTGCGCTATCAATTAACAATAACGGGCTAAAGGCCGGCGGTCAGACTGCGGTAAACGGGGTGGGTGTCCCCTAAGGTCAAGAACAAGTGTGTTTACCCCGTCACCCAGCAGCTACCCCCGTCCCTCTCCCCCCGTTCCCTCGCTCTCCCTCTCCGGTATCTGCAACATTAGTTCACGCTCAGTTCATCTCGGTTCCTGTGAAATGCGTCCACGTTGGCATTTCACATATAACGGGAGATAACGGGATTATCTGCTGCTGCTGCTGCTGCTGCTGCTCCTGCCGCCTCATCTGTGCCGTGTTTAAGGTTGACTGTCACTGCTTTTACGCATGGCACATGTTTATTCCCCCCACGTCAGTCTTTGAGCTTGTTGCAACGCCAAATGTCCAGTCCTGGTTCAGGAAGACGTGCACGAAGCCCCTTTGACGCGCGCACACGCGCACGCACAGGGATCATACTGTCCACGCTTAATGAAGGACTCCTCAATATTGCAGGCACGTTTCTCCAGGCTGTCCACATTTTGTCACATGGCCAATAATGATATTAAACATTTGAGATATGATGCCTCCCACCCTCACTCCCTCCCCCTCCCTTCTCCCCGACCCCCGTTTTCATACACCTGAAGCAAAATGCTTTTATCTCCAGCTGGGGAGATGGACAAACCACACATATCAAAGTAGAGAATGTGAAGGACACACCAAGGACATGTCGCTTTTTACTGTGCAGAAGTATTCACGTTTAAATCCATAATTTTATTTACCCGCAAAATGAGAGTTTTCATCTCAGTTTTTATTTCAACATTTGCACCAAAAACATACGTAAAATATAAATGATGAGTAAATGTTGACTACACTCCACAAAACTACACATTATTATCAGCCTATGAATCATTTTTTTAAGGTTGAGACATTTAGATGCAACAAATATAAAGACTTAAAAAGAGGTTTTTGCCTTTAACCACTGATTTACCGACCAAAGAAAAGGTAAGAAATAACTTGAATAACTAAATATAAAAGTTTCTTATTTCAAGCTTTAAAAATGCACTAAACATTCTAGACAAAGACGTGAAATCACACGGAGGAACCCTGCAGCCAACTAAAGTGATGTGTGTTCTCTGCTGCCTGGAAAAAACGAGAGATTCTGTTAGGGGGAAGGAAAATGCCCCTGTTGACCAGACTACAAAATGATTCCTGTCAGCCATGAGTAGACACAGTGACCTCTGTCACTACCTATGACACGCACACACACACACAAACACACACACACTCTAAACACCTGTTATAACTCCTGTCAAAAAGAGATTCATCTACTGGAAGCAGGATCTGTTTTAAGAACCTGCCTCTCTCTGTGTGCTCAGGTGAGGCTGAGTGATTGCTGAATGCAGATGTGATTTTGAGCATTTTGTAATGGACAAAAGGATTGTGATTGTGAGTTTGATCTGGAGTTCGATCAGTAGTAGTCGATCGGTACAAGCGAGTACAGAGAAGACACCATGTGTTCACAGTACGGCTGCGTATCTCTGGGTCGTTTACAGTGACTGGGTTTCAGCCAAATTTGCTGAAAATAATTTTCCTCGAACTCTAACATTTCTAAATGCTTTTTGATGGTAAATCTAAACCTAGATTGTGTCAGAAAATCAACTGTAGGTATAAGTCAGGCTTCATCATTCATTTATATTCATGCAAATGCTTGTTTGTCTCCTCCACCCAACCATCCACCCATCCATCCAACCATCCATCCATTCAACCATAATCCATGTCACTGGTGCTTCAAGGGTCACTTGTCCCTTTAGGGTCAGGCGCGGAGGCTGAATCCAATCACAGATAACACCGACTGAGGAGGAAACACCCTGAACAGGTTGTCACTTTATCACATCACCGGCGTACAGTGGGAAACAACAATTCCCACCTACAGTCAAAAACACACCCTGCTGTGAGCCGACGGTGCTGCATCACAGTGCTGCTGGTAATTTATTCCACCAACACCAGAGTAAAACAGGATGTGATGCCTCAGGGCACAGGCTGACATTGATGGAAAACCTTTCCGATCGCTAAAGATTCCAATCTTAATCACAAATGAATTAATGACAAAAAAAAAAAAAATAGATAGAAAAGTGGAAAAAACTGAAACATTTTGGTGGGATTCAGTTATCTCTGCCTGCTGCAAAAATGCGCAAATGCTCTGCATCAAGAAGCCACGGTGTGTGTGTGTGAGTCCGTGTGTTTGTGTGTGTGTTGCTATTTTTTCCTGGAACTCAGAATAGAGAGTCATTTTCTAAAGCTTTATATAATTCTGCCCTCATGAATATCAAAACCATAATGATGTTTTCTATTATCAAAATTGAAATGCAACTCTAAAGGTCAGGATTTCTATTCCGATTGCTGGGATTTGGCGTTTAAGGTCACAGAGCGCAGCACAGTGGCCGCCTGAAGAGCGACAAAAACACTGTAACCTGTAACAAACAACCAATCTTAACTGGTTATTAATAAACAGATCAAATGCAGTTATCACTTTTCCAACATGCAGAAATAAATCAATTTTGCATGTGGCCCACATGGACCTTGAGCATAGAGTCCACGTAGGCAGGTAAATATGCCGTTTCTTGGGTTTACATATTTAAAAAAAAAGTTTTACCCATACTGACACCAGGACTGTAAGACTAATGTAATCAACTGATCAACAATCCCACAATTCACCAGGTCTCTACGTCGGCCATTTAAAGAAAAAACACAAAAACTTTCAACAGTTCCCGTGTAGTTCTAGAACTATTTAAATTGATTAATTAATTCTCCAAAAATATCTTTAATTAACGAATTGACTTTTAATCTCCAAAACCTAATGAACCTTTAATAATGGATTGTTAGTAAATATTTAACATTGATTTCTGCTGCTATTATATGGAGTGTTTGTACCCAGAAGGAGAAAAATACTACCCTATCATACCCTAGCTTTACTTCAGTCTGCACCAACAGGATGCTAACCACACTTAACAATGTTAAAACATAATATTAAGTCCTCCCCCTTCCCTCTGCCTCCCCCTCCTGTAGGTTCTCTGCTGTTGATTCTTAAGGCAATGTGACAATAAACAAGTATATATATTTTTTTCCGTGACCCTCCTTTAACCTAGTTGCCATTCCTACTTTATTTTGACCTTAAAAACCAAGAAATACTACTGAACCATGTACTTGAAGCAGTGAAACATGGTCAGAATGACCTGACCAAGAGGATTGGGCCACGTTCTCAAAAAATCTCCATTTTTTTTTTAATCTCAGGACACAAACCCCTGAAACTCACACGAACACACACCTCGAAGCTACATAAATAGATGTGAGTGACTCAGATGTTATGTAAAGTCCATATCTGATAGGGCCGCCTGGGGCTGTTTATATCAGTTTAGCTTGACGGCACTGGAGCTGAGGTGACATCTCTCTCTCTCTCTCTCTCTCTCTCTCCCTCTCTCTCTCCCACTCACACACACGTCAATATACAAGAGTATGTATGTGGATCCCTCTTCCTCTCGCTGCTCCTTCCTCTCGGAGCTTGCGATCTGAAGTGTGTTTCCCCAGTGGACAAAGTTGTGATACAGTCAGCGTAAAGCACTCCCTCCAGCCCAAACAACATCCCGTACATTATTAACGTCTCACCGCGGAGGGGTGTCAACGCAAGATGTTTGATCGTTAATGAAATCTTGGTAGATCTCTTCACAGATTTCATCATTGATCATCGTTCACTGCCAAACATTGTATTCAGACAAAAAAAAAAAAACTACAAAAGGCGGCGTGTGATCTGCTCCCGTCTGTGTCACTTCCCCTCGTCCCACGACACAGAAGTGATGCTAGGTGGTGATGTATTCATCCCCTGCCACGGTCTCCTATGGGAGAAGCTTAATGTGCATTAATTATAATGAGACACTTTAATCATCCTTGATGCAAATATGTTTGCCTCCCTTTTTAATCAGGGTTTGAAGAGTGGCTTACGAATAATGTCCCATGGTGCACCGGTGCAGGTTTAAAGGCTTACGCAATCTTATCTGGATAAAATCCATCAAGGAAACTTACAAAAAAAAAAAAAAAAACACAGGACGGGTGTGGACGACACTCTCATCAGTGGGATATCCAAACCTTGGGTTTGGTGTCATTGAGTCACGGCAAGAAATTATTTCAAATGTTATAAAGGTCCCTGGAAGTGTATGTTGGTGTGTTCAACCCCAGGTATGCAGCACACGTTCTTTCCTACTTGTTTTTGGAGTTTTTTCTTGTTTTGTTTTTGCAAATGATCAAAATATATCTTAATGCCAGTGGAAATAATGCCCAGTTGGTGGCAGTATAAAACTCTAATGATGCATGAATGGACTGAGACAAAGGTCACAGGTCAGCTTTGGAAACTGTAGTTTTTATGTCAACATAGGGAGTGGCGTTCATGATATGTGTACCAAACGTGTTGGAGGTGTACAGCCTCATAGAGCAGCCGGTCCTCAGCACTAAACTAGCATAGAGTTTTACTCGTTTCCTGTTGTGACCTGTTTAATTGCTGACTCAGATCTTTCCGTTTCGTCTTTCGATTTTATTTTCTTTCACACGTGACGCATCAGAGCAGAGGAATTAGGTGTTCGTGCATCTGCGTGATAAAGCCGAGGATCCGGCATGGTTGGGGTTAAACAGAGTAGGTGGAGGGCTTAAGGCTAGGGAAGCGAAGCCCACGGGCTGCGCACTCAGACACGTGCCTGAATGCACCACCTCCGACACAAAATGATGGAGTTCACGCAGCCCCGGAGTTAAAACAGAGGCAGCGTCCTGTGTTTCTGACAACATGTGTAAACACATCGACTCCCATTGTGCTGAATTACACGTGAATTAAAGAGTGTGTATTCGTGTTTGTCTCCTGATGCATGCAAATGTCGCTCCCACTGTGCTGCATTTAACATCTACTAATGCACGTCCTCCATGCCCTGAAGACAATGTTGGGTTGATGAGGAACATAAGTAGAAACACACCAACTGTAAGCACCGTCTGAGCTCAAGGGGGAGCGAATCAGTGGGACGAATGTTACAGTTTGGGCTCTTGTGTCGCACGTTGTCTTTAAATGCTTCTTAATGTAAAAGGATGAAAACAACAACAAGAAAAATAGAAATCATTTGTAGAGCAGATGTATCCAGTAGGTTTATATCATCTGCTGAATGTAAAAAAAAAAGAAAAAAATCTCAGGTTTTACTCATGTTTACAAACTGGCCTTTGGCTTCGCTCTCAGTGGAAAACCGGTGGCAGGTGCATCTGAGGCCACACAGCAATTATTAAATCTGTCCCTGAACAGACCACTGCTTCTTCCCACCTATCTCTCTATCTCTCTTTATCTCTCTCGCTCTCTCTCCTTATTGCCTTCTTTCATTCAGCGTGTGCTTTCTTCACCCCCCCACAGATTCTAATATAAAAATAACTCGGTGCCGTCCTAGGCTCTGACACCACCCAGTCCCCGAACCACAGGTTGGGTGCTATCAGGAAGGGGGGCATCCAATGTAAAAACTGCAGACTATCACTGTGGCTTGACACTTGATGAAGGGACGAGCTGAAAGTGATTTTTCTTCTTCATCATAAGTCAAAAAAGTCCTAAGGACCCTCAGATATTGATTTGAAATCAAAGAACCTTTATGTGAGATTGATGCTCTTTTCAAGTCCCCCTTTCAGCCACGAGAAAATCCTATAAACACACAGTCTGTATTTAATATTAAGTCATTTGTCACAGTGTTGCTCTTATATTCTTTCATCTTCTACTGTGTAATCTAGGCTTCTCCAAGGACTTAATCCCAGCAGCTCTCGGACATTTATATATATATATATATATATATATATATATATATTAGTGATTTACGATAATATCGGCCGACAGATAATATTGGCCTGATATAAGCATAATTATGTAATATCTGTAAGAATCCTTAAACGTTTTTCCTCCAATAATGAAAACTTGATAACACATGCCTGGGTTTCGCCAAATGACGGGTGACCTAAAAATAGTTTTGGGGATAAATGATTGTATATGAAAGTGAAAGTCACTAGGTGGCAGCATTGCAGCTCATTTAATTATTCTATTTTAATAATCAGGGGATTTCGGATATCAGCAAAAAATTAGTATCGGACATAATAAAGTAAAATATATTGACATTTTTAAATATAAACGAGTTGGAAAACAGCTACCACTAGGGTGCAGACAGGCAGAACAGAAACCACATGATGACTTTTCAGACTGACTGCATTCATTTGTCCGTTATTGCTACAGGTTTTTGGAACATCTCCAGCTCCACCGTGGTGTCTTCCTAGCTTCAAAAACAGCCACATGGTAGAGAGGAAAGAAGGTGGTACTTGTCTAAAGTTTATATAAAACAACCCATAGTGAAGACTGTCAGTTCAAACAAGCCCTGCTTCACCCACTGATCCACAACTGCCTCAGTTTGTTGAGGTTGTTTACAGTTGCATTCTCAAAATAAGAATCAAATGTTCCATTAAAATGGGTTCAAATGTTAAATCCAAATATAAGAATGGGATTTAGAGACAATGTTACCTGTTGTTTTTTTTTTTAAATCAATATGTAAATGTTGTGGCTGCGGCTGTGGCTGGAACTTAACCTTAACTGCTCTGCCTCTCAAACTTTACATTTACACATAAATTGGAACTCGGAGGCTTAAATTGCCTGCGACTCACTACCTGAAAATTCTCTTTCTTCTTTCAACATGCCGTCTTCTCTCAGCGGTGGCTGGTCGGTCACTGGAAGCGAAGAAAGAAATACGGAAGAGTACTTTCAGAGAGAATAAATGATTGGATCAATTTTTTTTGACACAAAAGTGCATCACTTTTTACCAAGTATTTTTCCACAATATTTACACCAATGATTCTTTATCTCTTTTGTCTTGTGTACCACCTGGTTGTTTTTGTCATACTGCGAGTACTGCTGCGTGTTGATGATACTTCAAAATGTGCTCATATAAAACATAAAAAAAAACTAAATAAAACGAATTTTAATTTCTAATAGAATGCGTATTGGACATTAAATATAAAGCAAAATATATATAATACAAGCTGCTGTTACATTTAACAAAAAAGAAAATTAAAATCATTATAATTGATAATAATTCATTTCTTAAATAATCTCTTCTTACTCAAAATGTTTATGTTAAAAATACATTTAGTAAAATTAATATATATATATATATAGCATGTTGTACAAGACAAACTTCAAAATATTTTTTTCCTCTAAGGACAAAACTTTAAACAAGCAAATAAAACTAAAAATATAAAATTAAAAAAAAAGTGTACCATTAGAAGTCTGCGCCCCCCTGATTGGAAAAGACCCTCCTCTATTTAAAAAGCCTTTAATGTGTGAATACATACTTTATTATAAAGTGTCTCATCATTGTTGCGTTAATGGCTCTATTTAAATGACGTTCTCCCAAATTTCCCATCATTAAAATGAATCATCCCACGACAGCTTGTCTTACACACACACACAAACACACAGTCATGTACCTCACATTTACACACACACTCAGCCTCCACGGGGGCAGCGTCGACGACGCGCTCTCATCAGTTTGCTTCTTATTTAACTGTCTGTTAAACAGACTTAATAACTGGGGCCAACTCCTTGTCAGCACCGCCGGGTCTCGGCTCTGACCTTAACTATTGGATAACGCAAAAGGCACAAACTTAATTCTAATGATTTCCCTGCCAAGAAATAAAAAGGAGAGGCTTCTGAGAATGCCCCAGACTGGTCTTTAACAGAAATTATGGTAATTGTGCTGAAAGGAGGGTGGAGGGGGAGGGCTGGTGGTGGTGGTGGTGGTGAGTTTGGTTGGCTCACTTAAAAAGCCAGGAACAACACAGCTGGTTCTGTGGTCTGTTGGCCAAATGTAATACATCACTGAGAATCTGAACTGTTCAGATCTTCACTGCAGAGAGGAGAACAAAACCTCGACAACAAAAAGGATTTTTGTTTTTTGCGCCAAGTTTTGATGTCTTCCTGATACATTTAGTGTACTGAAAGTATTATAAAGTCAAAAGTACTGCAGTACTGTGTCATAGGATGACTGTCCTTAAATTCTCGTTTGAATTCCGGGTGACTGTAGCTCAGTTGACTTACACTTACAGGGTTGTGGGTTCTATTCCAGGCAAGCGATACCTAGAAAAGTGCTACAGTACAGCTCTAAATCTTTGTTGCTCCAGAAATACCATCGACCATCCTCATCTTTAATTCATAATAAAAAGCAACACGTGAGATCATGTGCCACCTGGTGGAGGTGGTGGTTTGAACTCTTGCTTTACAGCAAGAGGGTCACATATTTTTGTTTGATTCCTGGTCTTTGTGTAAAGGTATGAGTGTGAGTGTGGTTTTGAATGTTTAGTTCTTGCTGTAATGTATGTGGCCCTGGAAACTGTGCAGCATGAACCCCACTGTCACCAGATGGCTGCTGGGATTGGATCTCCCACCAGCCGCAGCAGAAACCCTGGAAAGGATTATGTTGGTGGAGATGATTAAAGTCAGAAAATAATTTATGTAAAATACTTTAGGCCAAAATACTTCAAAGTTATCCAGGCTAAGGCGACTCTCAGCAGGGCGTGTATTGTACGCTGAATGATCCATGTATTATGTATAGACCTAACTTATTATTTTGTAATCAACCAATAAATAAAAAAATACAGCCTCACATATGAATCATATTGTTTTACACATTTACAGGTATACCTTTTTTCTACTGATACCAATGGCAATATTAACATTTGCAGTCATTTATTAGAGTCAGTTACAAAATCAAAATATATTATAATTTATTAGAGAGTCAGTTACAAAATCAAAATATATTTGCAATTTTTTATTTTTTTAAACAAACTTGCTATTTCTACAACAAAGTATTAAGTATTATTATTAGTGATATTACTATTAATTATTAATACTAGGTGTTAGTATTAAGGTATTTTATACAAAATGTAATAATTCAAAAGCATCAGTTGACTTAAAGTGTGCCTCCATAGTGATCAGTTTCCAATCACCGACATGGATTCTTGATGTGATACATTTAAAATATACAGGTTTTTTTAAGCAGGTTAAAACACATGATGATGATGATGATGAGCCTGACTGAAAGATAAAATCTATTTTGTTAATGAAGCGTATTTGATGCATGCTGCACACTCTCATGCAAAAAAAATAAAAAAAAAGATGTACCAAGCTGACTCTGAATCACTGCTAATAAGAGAGGTATGATAGACTGAATAAAACCCAGAGGGAAATCAAATACTCAGCAGTCAACAGGCGCTGTCTTCCTACTGGCAACGGGGGAAAAAGCCCATGTTTCTACCCTGGAAAATTGTGGCTGAAACTAGTAGTCATTTCTCTGTGGTGTGGTGACCTCTGTGGCAGCAGTTAATGAGATAGTCTGTGAGCTGAAGGGAGCAATATGCTGGATCTACAGAGAGGGACATTATGGCACATCAAGCAGCAAAGCAGCAGCAATGAGTCCCCTCCATCATGCAGTGATTCAACCTCGGCAGCCAAGTGAAGGATTGCTGCAAGATATCTCATTTTTCAAGGTCAGCTAGTCATGATAAATGCTAATAAGCAAATAAGTCCACGTTTGCACTGTCTAAGTTGCACTCCAGTGCGCATGTGAGCAAGGAATCGTAAACTATAGACCGAAAGCGCAGACAAGGAAGCAGTCGAGGGAGGCTCAATTCATATTAGAACGCGCCCCGTTAATGGAACTGCTCCTTTAGGCTGCTCGCTCCTCCTCTGTCTGTTCACTGACTGCACACATGCCGATGTTTTTGCTGCAGCATGATGTTCATTGTCCGGTCGTTTCTACCTGTAATCAGGCTCTATCTGCTTGGTCTGAAGGTGTTATTGATTCAGCTGTTCAGCAGAACATTCAGGTTGCCAGGTCGGTGTATTTCACGTTAAATCACGTAAATCGGCTATGAGCGTATTTCCCTTGTGCTTCAGTCAGTGTCACTCGTCTCGTTAAGTAGCTCATACTGAATAACTGTATTTGCTGTGTACTTGCTGAAGTTGCTTATTGGCTGTCAAAGTCGTGAGCGTAGGTACGCATTGTAGCGCGAAGCTAACCAGGCTAGCTAGTTTGAATAGCAAGTGATAAAACTTGAGAAACGACAAAGTTCTGTTTGTAGTCATATATGCCGAATTTAGCAGGAGATCGTGACTCCTTAGTATCAAGGTTCACCCCTGACCGGTAGTGTGGTTCACGCTGATCTGCGCGAGTTTAATTTAAATGTATATGTAAATATTGTAATGCTCCGGCTCTTAGAGACTTTGACAGAACATCACAGTTAGCAGTAACTCATTCTGAACTTCTTTACTTCTCTCCCAGCTTCTCCCAATCCCCATCCTGTACGATTTTAGTTTAGTGACGTTGCTTGATTGACAGACAACACAAGTGACATCACCGTCAACTTTATACAGCCGTTAGTAACAGTTTGTGTCGTTATTGATTAATATGACGATCGTTTGGCATCTAATATGAATGAAAAAATAATGACAAAAGGGTTTAAATAAATAAATAGAAACTAATTTTGGCAGCCTTACAAAATAAATAAAACAGAGGAATGATTATAATTCAAGATAATGATTTTTTAAACAAGTATTAAACTGAAGTAATGGAAATTATTAATGAATTTAATTATTTATTATTATTAATTAAGGTGTTTAAAAGCAGGGCTATAGTTTATGACTATTTAATCATTGGTTAATTGAAATAAAAACATACAAGTTATTTAGTCATTAAAGCAAAATGTGTAGAGTTATGTCTTTAATTTCAATTCAATCAAAGCTAAGTGGTGAATATAAACATTAATGATCCTTTTGATCAATAATATAAAATATCTCATAGTGACAGCCCTACATATACATTTTTCAAAAGGAGAAGATGGAACAAAATAAATTATAAACAACATTTTTGTCAGTATTTTTTTCCACTGCAGTAAAACCTGTTTGCCCTGCACTTGTAGCTGCCACCCTTCTTACAATCAATCAAACTTTTCGTGTCCGTCAGCCGTGAAGGTTTTATGGCCAGAAGGAAATTGGACAGAGAAGGCAGATGGAAGCTAACCTAGTTACACTACCATAAAATCTATGCCTGCTTATTAGGATGCCATCCAACACCACGAGGATGTAAAACCTGGACTAATCTTAAGATTTGCAGATTATCTCACTGAAGCCCAAGTAAAACATCCTCGCATGTCGTGAAATAGTGGCCGCTCTCAGAGAAGGTACCTTATCGAATGACATTCTGTCTGATATCTCTGTTTCCTTTTCTGCCTCTGCCAGTGATGCCCAGACAAGATGGCAAGGTTGCCATAGTGACAGGAGGAGGCAGGGGAATTGGCTATGAAGTAGTCCGCCACATGGCCAGCCTGGGCGTCCATGTCATCATAGGTACAGTACCGCACCACATGGGTGACACACAGGCGTGTGAAGAGACTAACATGAGGGCATGGCAGTGATGGCAGTTTCCACAGGAAATATGACCCCATCTGTTATTAGTCCATAACCAAGAGCCTTAATAACCATCACTGAATTCAACAGAAAAGAAGGTTTCTAAATGTCAGATGTGCAGCGACAACAGTAACGACATCTTAATTGCTCCTTGAAGAAAACAAACAGAGTAATAAATGAAAGCCTGGTAAAACAATGTCTGAGATTTAATTTTGGAACAGAAAACAGCAGGCTCATCAATCAGTGTTCAAAATTGTCTTCTTCTGTTGTTGTTGTTTTTTTTAAGGGGGCCTTTTAAAAAAGCAGTTAAACTGTCTGATTAATCCCCACTGTCAGACCTGTCCCATCTCACCTGGGACATAATGGTCAAGGGAACTTGTCTCCTTATTGTTGCCACTTTATCACCTGGGACATAATGGTCATAATGGGGAACAATAAGGAAGAACTTGTCTCCTTATTGTTGCCACTTTTCAATAGTGTCTATGAAAGATGTGCTTTACTTCGTATTGTTAATATAAATTCAGTATAGTATTAACTGTATCTACATTCCTACAGTTTCTTCTTTGGGAGGATCATTTCAATTCTAAATTCCATTGTTTTGTGAATTTAGTCTATACAAAAAAACAAAAAAAACCCCAACCATTTTAAATTATTAAACAAACAAATTCCTTTTTCTTCCTCAGTTATTTTCTACTCTTCCTCCTCATATTTCCTTTCCATACTTTCAACAGTTAGTGTTGGGACTGGCCCCAGAGCTACAATTCCATTTAGCATCATTGTTGCAAATGTGTACTTTAAGCAGTCATAGTTATGGACAAGTATCATGAGGTACACAGCAGTATTTGCACCATATAATTTACTTTTTTTAAATGGAACTAAAATTTAAAAAAATAAAACTGCATACATTTCTAAAAAAATCTTTTACTAAAAGTAAATGTGTTCGTTTTCATATTTTCTCATCACGTACCTAATAATAGGCAGAAGTACTTCAAAAAGAGCAATTGGTATTTTCTATGTTGCTACGAAAATAAATCCAGGTCACCTTGAAGAAAGCAGGTTAGGAGCACCGTTTCACAGCAACACACCCAGACAGAGCCATCGCTGTACACCTTCTGAGCATAAGCAGATGGAAAACCTGTGGCACAACAACCTGAGAGATTAGCCAAAGTGCCCCAGTCACTGCTAAATGGGCCTAATTGAGTTTTCAGCTGACAGGGGGAGAAGTGAAAAGATTTGTGTCAAGCTGTTAAGAAAAGGAGATGCTACCAGCATGTTTAATTAAATCAATGTCTGTCAGTTTCACAACAAGACAGGTTCTTCCAGCTGGTAGGTTTCTGGGCATTTAATAACACAATAATAATTACCTGAACATATGATGAAACGAATTTGTAAATCAAATTCCTACTGCTTCCCTAACATACCAGGGATGAGGTCGATAGAGATGTATTTTTGGCTTGGCAGAAGAAAAATAGAGAGTAAAAGGCTGCGGACGTCTTGACTAAACAAATGTGTTTTGTTCGGAGGACAAAAATATTGAAATATTGGTCTGTGAAAGCCTCCCGCTCTAATTAGATGCAGAAGGTCAGCGACACATTCGGTCTCCAGACAACAGGCTGATCTGTTTCAAGGTTAAGAATAACAAAGTGTTTTCATCCTTACAAAATTTTGCCCCCGAGAGATGACGAGAAGATCATTTTAGCTCTGCCGGGATATAAAGGCTATTATCAAACTGGGTGTTAAACCTAGGATTACGACAGGCTTTTTGCGTAAAACAAGATCTGGTTTTATTGGAGGTAATATTTCATGTTTATATTCAATATAGAGTCTTGAAATGTAAAATGAGTTGTGCTTCTTTGGTCCAAAGGAAAACAAACACTTCATTCATTAGGTTTGCTACAGAAAAAGGCCAACGTGTGATCAATGAGTCCAGTTATTTCATCATATGTTTGAGTTCAGGAATAATTACATTTAGAGAACGTTTTTCACAAAATAATGACTGCAGAGATTCACTTAGATTTTAAACACCAAACGAGTTTCTGTCTTGAACAGTGCAGACGTTACATTAAGAATTTTTATCTCCCCTTGGATTTATGCTTTTTAGTCATACTTGTAAATTGAAACAATTTACCCAGTGTGAGATCAATAAAGTTCAATCTTGGTTCAATCTACTCTAAAAGGTTGTAAATTAATTTACATATTGTACTTGTTTCAGCCGTGTCTTATTCAGACTATTTTTGTTTATTGCTCACCTTTGTTGGTCTCACCATAATTTTTAAGTTTTAAAATAGTTTTCCACACTTTTTCTGCAGCGCCCCCTCTTGTAGATATGACAGTTGTCAAGCCCCGCCCACCTCAACACAGTTACAGCTTCAAAACTCAATTGAACTTTATTAAAAACACTCTTCCACACTCTGGCATATTTGAAATTTAAATTCTGTTACCTGGCTGCAGCCCCGGCAATGGCTCTGTACCTCTAGGGGGAGCCCACCCCCACTTTACAAACTACTAGGTTAAAGACTGTTTTGAGTGGCCAAAAAAAGATGTTCCAAAATCTCCTCCAGTCATTTTTGTCACTTTTTGTCCCTCTCAGGTCCATGATTGGAAAAAATCTGACAAAACCCCCCACAAACCAGCCTTTCTCTGCAGATCTCACTGCGGCGTTCCGTGCGTGGAACACCAATACGTGTCCTAGCAGCGTGAGTCCAGGGTCAAAGTGAATTTCCCATTCAGTCCGTTAGCTCCACAACTTTAAAGAAACTCTGCCTTTACGCCTTTTTCATTCCCGGCGTAGAAGTCGGTGCCTTTAGAGTACAGTGTTTGTGCAGAAAATAAATGAGACTCAAGTGCTGCATACTGTAGCATGACACACACACACACACACACACACACACACAAAATCAATAGGTGACGACATGAAGGTGCTTGAACCAGGAGATCGTGTGTGTGTGTGTGTGTGTGTGTGTGTGTGTGTACTGAAGATGATCCTACAGGATTCAGAGTGGAGCTCCAGTTCAAATGACTTGCCTCTTGAGATAACTCAAGAAGTGAGAATATTAAATGGATCCCACTCTGTGTCTCATTATGGAGTGGAAACACGCTGTAGGCACGTGTGAGGCTGCTGTGTCAAACACCTGCTCTCACGTTGATGACTGTTCTTTTTTGTTGCGGGTTTTGATGTAATGGGCGAAATTTCATTTCATCGACTTTTCATTTCATGCTGGCAATAAAAAGTATAAATATAAACAGTATAAAAAAACATGAAAAACAGTGTAAATAATTATAATCAAAGTAGCTCTGGTGTGCACTGTTAATTCTCCATCCTGTAAATATAAAATAAATCCAGATTGAGGTAATTGTAAAATGATTTAATTTCTAAATACAATGACCTAATGAAGGGCCCCAGATAAGAGTCAAGGACAGTGACAACCCCCTGCACAATGCTGCTTCTGAACATATATAAAATATATAAGGAATCTCCTCTTGACTACGACTCCTGGTGCTTTATCATGTATTTTCCTCTAATTGCGATCATGTTTCCAAATGTTTTATCTACACTCATGCAGAGGTCAAACCTCCAATTCTCTGACTTATTTCCAGTCTGATGGAAACACATTTTCCCGCAATGGCCACTGCACTTCAAGCAATTTCGACTTTTGGAAAATGTACCGTTTGCATTGCTTCTCCTTTTTTTTGGGGATGCAGAAAAACTTCATTATAATTAGGATGAATCTTCAACTGCCAGCCCAAGAAATATTTACTGGGAAAATGATTTCCTCGGGACGTTTTTTTAATCAGCAGCTTAATAACAGCGAGCTTGGACCAAGAGCAGTTTTGCAGAAATAAGCATAATTAGCGTAGCCTTATTCTCACTCATTAAATCCATCGAAAAAACAACCATTGGTGCAAAAACAATCTTCTTTTCTGAATGTACATTT
The DNA here is from genome assembly GCF_000523025.1 of Cynoglossus semilaevis. Lineage (NCBI taxonomy): Eukaryota > Metazoa > Chordata > Actinopteri > Pleuronectiformes > Cynoglossidae > Cynoglossus > Cynoglossus semilaevis. The sequence continues at coordinate 13,745,461 of NC_024322.1, forward strand.
TAGCATTTAGCAAACCTTACACAGGATCCTGAAAAGCCACATCTGTTTTAGCCCAGCTCCACCTGCACTGCCTCAGCCTAAATGATGCCGTGTCCTTGAAAAGGCCAGCGTGATAATCCATGATCAGTGTGTCTGCGTGTGTGTGCGTGCGCATAAACAGAGTAGGAGTGCATGCGTGAAAACTGTGTCTGCGTGTTTCCCTGTGAGTGTATATATAGTTAGTTAAGCAATGAGAGTTCATTTGCATATATGGCTCGTTAGTAAACGGCACAATGAGTGCTGCTTTCAACAGGACCACAAAAAACTACAATACTAATACTACATGAGTACTACATGAGAGCAAATGTGACGAATACTCTGCATATATGTCAGCACATCCTCAAAAGAAAAGCCAAGCCGTATAATTCCTAATAAAGGAGCACTTGCTTTTTTAATGTGGGTCTATTACTTCTGACGTGTTCTACAAGCTTTAGTCACAGTGACTTAATTCTAATTCTTCACAAATTAAAATGTATATATATACAGTATGTATGTATACCTATATATATGTGTATACATGTATATATACAGTATATACATACATGTGTGTATATATATATATATATATATACATACATGTGTATATATATGTATATATATATGTGTATATATAAATATACATGGACAGGTTGTTGGACCATTTCATTATTAACCTGTGCGTGCCTGTGTGTGTGTGCGTGTTTCTCCATCAGGAGGGAAGGATGAGCAGGAGGGCCAGACGGCCGTCAGAAAGATTTGTCAAGAATACAAAGAGGCCAAAGGTAACATCACAGAGCTCTCAGCAAACACATCCACTACACAGCAGCCCACTGATACACAGCAACCTGTGTGCGTCTGTTTATAATGCCACTGTTTGAAGAGAAAGGGCAGAGCTGCAGCACCGTGTCCCCAAGGCTTGTTTTTACAGTCTTTGCCAAGAGTACGCACGCACTTTAATACACACTGGAAGGTACACACACACAAACACACACACACACACACAGAATCAAAGATAGTCTCCTTTAAGGATACGGAAATTTGTTGACAGACGTGGAAGGAGGCAAAGAGAGGAGGGGAATTTTCAAAAAGAACGAGGAGTTGAAGCAAAAATTGAGTTGCAAGTAGAGTTAGAGAGAAAGAGGAAATATTTCCCTCTCTACTTGCAACTCAATTTTATATATGTATGTATATATTTATATGTATATATATATATATATATATATATATGTATATAGCAGCTAAAAAATTATTATTACTCACTGTCTTACATTTTGTTGACCTAACCAGTCAGATCATATTGACAGCAGTAGATTACAGTACTTCAGTAGTTACAGCAGATGCCGACCTAGTAACGTCAACGGATACATCCCCAGTTTCTGTGAACAAAGTTTCTCAGACCGTGGCACCATCTTAAATATTCTAGGCCGATCTGCAGGTGGAAGAGTTAAAGATGCTGAGATGTTGAGTGCGAGGGACCGTAATGGACATGGATTAGAAATAAGTAGATCAGAGGGACCATTAGGGGCTGAGCGGTCTGTAGATAAAGTTCCAGAGACTTAGTGGACGGCTGGAAAATGTGCTGAACACAGTCTGTGAATATCTCACACAAAGGATGTTAGAGATGAAACTGTCAGACGCACGGAAAAAAAAGAAGACCCCAGAGAAAATTCATGAATAGAGTGAAGGAGGAGAGTCGGTGTAAGAGTGGAAGAAGAGGCAGAGAACAGGGTGAAATGGAGGTGATGATCCCCCTCCTGGAGGAACAGCAGCAGCGCCAGAAGAATGAATCGACACATTATCACTTGAAGTCCGTCTGTTGATACACTGTAAGGTTATTTACGACATCAACCGCAGCACTGACAACTGCCAAACAAGCTGCACTTTGTCCTGCCCGGTCTCCGCAGCGGCAGGGAGCTAGCTGGCCGGGTCGCTGCCTGTGTCTAAGTGGCTGTCAGGTACAGAGACAGCAGCCACGTCGCTGGTGTCATTGAAGTCGATTTCCCCGGACGAGGCCGTGCTGGAATTGATTACTCCTTTTGCAATTGGCAGGCACTGAGGCATGGGGGACGACAGAGGTGTCCGCAGCCAGATGCTTGTGCACTGAATGAGAATGTGTCGATGTGTGTGTGTGTGTGTGTGAGCGTAATTGTGACGTAGATTCTCATTAGATTAGTATGTGAGGCAGGAACCCTAAAAAATCTCTGTCCGAACATCCGCTGTCGTCATTTTTATGATTTCAAAAGTCAGTTGCACAAAAAAAAAATCCTTGTCTTCCATAAAATGTTTTTATCTTTTAAATGTATTTATCTTTAAAATTCTTCCAAAAGTTTTAACAAATTTTGACGCAACGTATATCCAATATTATTATTATTATTATCCAATAATTCCGCCATCCATTCATTCATTGCTCTATTGAACAGCAAATTCTTCCAGATTTTTAACAAATTTTAACGCAACGTATATCCAATAATTCCGCCGTCCATTCATTCATTGCTCTATTGAACAGTCAATTCAAATATTAACTTAATATCGTGTCAGTTCAATAAATATATCCCATTTCTGTCATATCTAGGGATGTATATTTGTCCCAATTATCATGATTAATCGCGATTACACAGAATAAAAATCGTCATTATTTGACAGCTCTAATAAAATTACATTTTGAACTTCTACACATTAGGAATAGGTATTATAGACTGCTGTATTTTCTTTTGCAATTTTTTTATAACAATGATTGCCAGAGATTGAAACGGTTATCTTTCAATCAATGTCAGGTCAAAGGTCAACTCTGGCTTCTGCTGATCATTGAATTTTTCAAAGTAGACTGGCACTGGGAGTGTTTGATCAGTTTTAACTGCCGTTCACCCTCAGATCACATGGACTTATTTTGAAAGCACGTGGAAATCTGTAAAATCTGCTTTTTCAAAGCTTCTTTATAAAGACAACACACACACACACATTCTCTTCTCCCTCTTCTCTGTTTTACCTCAGGCGTCACTGCTCGTCCACTATCTGTAGTCACTGTGCACTTTAAGGGCCGTTGGTTATGGAGCCTTCTGTCGTGGCTCCCTGTAGCATTAAAAATAAAAAACGTAGTGTAAATAACTTTTTTTTTCCATTAAGCCTCTGTCATGTCGTGACATCCGTGATAATGCAGCTCAGTTTTCCAGGTGATAGAGGGAAAAAAAGGGCTATAAATACCACACAGTGGAGTTCTTGCTCTCATACAGCACATCACGCTGCTTACTGTGGTGAGATGAAACGGTTATCTGTCTGAGATAACCCCGGCCTCAATCTTCACAACTCACTGGACTGACGGCAAAACACCCTCTCACAAAACTAATAATGCGTAGCTTCATGCAGAGCCCGACAGGAAGTGTTTCCTGCTCACAGGACAGACAACAGTCCTCTGTCTTTTACTGAGTGACTGGGTGTCGAACCACTGGACGCTTAAATCGGCATTTCTACGAGTTTGTTGTCTTTAATCAGGTGGTCGCTTCATTGGCATGGGATTAAGATTCCCAGCATGCCATGCAAATAGTTCTGAGTTCAATATCGACCAAATCTCAGCTTGGTTTTTCCCATGGAACGGTGTGAAAAATTCAAACCGCTTTGTTGGCTTCCACTGTGGATTAAAGGAGTAATAAACTAAAAACTTTGGTTTTAGAAGTCTGTACAATTAAACCATTTAAATTTATATATATTTTTATATATGTATATTTCTACATATACAGATACATTTATATGTATATTTCTACATATACAGATATATTTATTATCTTGCTGTATATGTAGTAATGGTATCTGTTAAAGAGGTACTTAGGGTAATAAAATAAGCAAGAAATATTATTATCTACACAACACCGATTATGAGATCCGTTTGCTCCTTGACCCCTTCGCTCCCTTCTGGTCCAGACCCCACCTTTATTTAATGTTTGTTCATGGTTTTAATGGGTCATTGGAATTCTTCCCAAACCTGCTCAGAAAACTGCCAACAGAGCTGTGTGATGCAGCCAAGTTCTGATTGGTTCACTGCCTTCTATTCACTCAACATCCTCCCAGTTCTCACTCCACTGCCAAGAATGTAAAGTCAAAGGCTACGGACAGAGTATGGATGAGTGCAACAAAGGAACGACGCCGGCCTCACTCCAACAAATCAACTGAATCACAGTCTGTGAAGGAGTTGGTGCTGGCAAAACGCCCTGATGTCATACTCTACACTTCACTCTCACCACCGCCGGCCTCAGCCATCGCTGTCACCTTCATGACAATTTTCATAGTGAAACTATTATGTTTTTTGGCAAGTATTTTATAAGAGTTGAGAATTCTCTGCTGACTGTGTTGATTCTCAAACTTTTATTACATGTTAAAAACCTAGAACAGCGAGGATAAACTGGTGGCCCGAGGGCCGCATCTGGCCCTCCAATCTAACCCAGCAATTAGATACCAAGATAAACATTGAATAATAATGTTAGACAAATATGTGAGTGTCCGGCCCCCGAAGTGTCTGTCCAAGTAACATTCTAGCCCTCCGACTAATATATCTGACGAATCAGGATCAGGATATATACACATATATACACACACACACACAGGGTATATAATCACAGTCTTCAGCTCCTCCCTCTTTTCCTCTTGTTTTTCCTCACCCCCCCCCCCCCAAACTGCACTCTCCCCTAACCCACTGAAGCGTGTTTCAAAATATGAAGTCTAGTGATTACCGAATCAGGATAAGATATTTTCTCTCCGTCTAGCGACTCGTCCTGACATGGTTGAGGAAGCACTCTTTTTTGGCTGTTTGTGAAAGTTAAAATTTGACACTTAACTTTTGAAAATAAAATGTTTTAAAATGACACATTATTATTAATAAAAAAAACACCAGTGAAAACACTGACCTATTCTTATTCTTATTCTTATTCGTACTTTTTCAAATCCAGAGTCAAATGCTAAACGTTTGGCTGTGTTGACTCCTGATTCAGATCTGGGTGTAATCCATCTTTACATCTGCTGCGTGACATTCAGGATGGTATGCGTGTGTTGAAGCTGAAGATGAACTAAGAGGATTAATCCAAGACAGACGTTAAATTACCGTCTCATTATCATGTACGGTTAGGAATGTTTTTAATCTTTGGTTTATGTATTCAGCCCAGGTCAGTACTGCTGTTCAACATGAACATGTAGAACCGTTCCTGGCTTTGGTTGGAGAGTCCAGGCTGTGAAACAGAACTCGCAGAAGTGAGAATATTTTGTTTGAAATGCAGAATTAGACTGGGAGACAAATCAAGTCTAGTTAGTGGTGACTGGTTAAATAAATAATTCAAAGTTTCCTGCACAACTAAGTAATAAACTGTAGCTGTGGAGACTGTTTTTGGTCAACTGGATATAAAAATGGATTGACCGGCCTTAAGGCAGCCTCAGTTTTACCCAGGATTGTTAGGTCTGTGCTGCTTGACAGGGATCGACCTCAGGGGAGTCCAGACTAGACAGAAACGTTGTGAAACACACATACACACACACACTTTCGAAACCCACTAGTTTTTGGTGTTTTGTGAACACTCCACAAAAGTTTGAAGTCGTAGCTGTGAACATGTCAATGTGAACGACAGTCCTGTCTACGGAAAAAGGAGAACAGAAAATCTTTTAGCTCTGAATTCACTCGAATTGAACTCTGCCGATTCAAAACATTCCAATGTCCAATGGGAAACGTCCACACAAGGACAAAATGTCCTCACAACAATCATCATTTTACCACTGTCCTCTCACATACAGCAGTAACAAAGACACAAACTGTTGTCTGTGGTCAGTTTGATGCAGACTTTTTTCTTTGCTTCTGTTTAAATTTCCTTCTCCTCCATCCTCTTCACACACACACACACAGGTGAGTGACATGACTTGGAGTTAGGGCTGCTGTCAGACTCCAATCAGAAGCAGCTGCACTCTCATCTCTCACGGTGGCCTTTTCACTATCTGTTCTATCAGCTCCTTCCTCCTCTTACTCCCCTCTCAGGACTCCTTCTGTCCTTGTCCATGTATTTGATGCTCCACAGAGGCTGTTGATCTCAGCCAGGGATAAAACATTACTGTGTTTTTAAGATAAGGCCGGCTCGCTGCTCTGTGTCAAGTAAAATGTTGCCAATGGGAATGTACTTGACAAGTCTTTAAAAAATATATATATATATTCCCTGTTCAATTGAATTTCTTATTCATTTCTTCAAATTCTTTTTTTTTTTTTTTGGCAGTGAATCTGGGCCTCAGATGGCTTTACTCTGCTTTGTCCAGGGTCACATCTGCTTACCAGTTGACCTTTACCCATTAATGACCAATTTGGCCACAGTGTTTTGTGACCCAACCCCACATGGGACCCCCTTTTTAGTCCACTTTGCCCCCCCCCTCTGCCCCCCCCCCCCGAGCGCTCCACCGGAAGGCACGCAACGGTGTGGATATCACATCATTGCACTTTGTCTGATATCTGAGTGTGTGAGGCAGTGAAGGAGTTCACACACACACATGTAGAGATTGGAGTAAATGCTTAAGAGTATAATGCAGCCTGGAAATGGACTTACAAAGCCTGCTGGGAAAGACGATTCATACTCCCTTTGATGTCCTAGTCGTTGGAGGAAATAATCCATTTACAATGGTTCTTATGAGTAAATTTCTCTCTCTCTCTCTCTCTCTCCCTCCCTCTCTCTCTCTGTGTTCATGTTAGTGGAGTTTGAGTTACTGGACTTGGCCTCGTTGCAGTCCGTCCATCAATTTGTTCAGAGCTTCAAACATCGCGGTCTACCGCTGCACATCCTAATCAATAATGGTGAGTAACGGCACGTTTTTATCTTTGGGTGACAGTCAGTATTGACCAGGTTCCAGCAGCTGCTAAACAGCAGAGTGACTTCAATGTCCCGGGTTCAAAACTGAAGGATCTCTGCTGCTCAAACAGATCAGGAAGATTTATGAAATCATACAGAAGAAGTCTATTCGCATGAGCTTTACGAGTTGTTTTTTTTTAACCAATCACATTTCAGCCTCATGTGAGCTTGATCTTTAACCAATCAGAGTTTGAGTCGAGCTGCCTTCCAGCAGTAGTACAGTTACAGTTTCCATTTAAATGATATGGTTACACTGTGTCTGAGATCCTTGTACGTGTGTGTGTGAAGCGGGCATCATGTTGGTTCCCGAGGGCCGTACCCAAAGTGGGTTTGAGCTGCACTTTGGAGTGAACTACTTAGGTCACTTCCTGTTGACGTGGCTGCTCCTGGACACACTGAAGGATTCGGGACGGACCGGTCACTGCTCTCGCGTGGTCACCGTCTCCTCCTCTGCACACAGTATCGGCAAGATCGTCCTAAATGATTTGAACAGCAGGTGGGTTCGAGAGCACAAACATATCGTACCGTGATAAGCGGCCAATACACGCCCCATTTCGGGATAAAAGAAAGAATAATCAATCCTTTTTTTTTGTTTCCGATCTCTTTGCAGCCAGTTTTATTCGGCCCATGCTGCCTACTGTCAGAGCAAACTGGCCCAGCTTGTATTTAGTGCCCAGCTCCAGCAGGAGCTGCAGCGCGGAGGTTTCCCAGTGACGTCCTGCGCCGTGGACCCTGGCGTGGTGAACACCGCTCTGTACCAGCACCTCTGGACGCCACTGCGCCTGGTGCACGGCACGCTGGCTCCCTGGTTTTTGAGGGTAACTCTGCTTTTATTATTCTCACCAAAAAAAAAAAATAAGAAGTGTCATTTTTCCTCTGATAAATGTCATTAGCTCTGCAGATAAAAATGACGTGCTTTCCTGTCAGAACCGATTTGCATCGTGTGTTTTGAATGTTAAAAAAAACACCCGCGATTTAACCGTGGACCTGAAAATAGGAGCGTTACTCTAGCTGCAGGCACAACCATCACTCTGTTATATTTTAAAAGGTGTTACACAGCTTGAAGCAGTGGCTCCGAGCTTCTATTAATGTCTGTGGGATCGTAATGACAAGAGACGTGTGAATCCCAAACTGTTGTCACAGGGATTCGCCTGTGAGTGGAACCCTTATTTTTCGCCTGACAGGCCGGACAGATTTAGCCACCTAGCCTCCTGCTGCTCTACACCTCTGTACAGGCCGCGGCATCGTCGCTACTCTTTTTAAAAAAATCCAGGGCACAAACGTTCTTGAGATGATGGCGACCTTCTACAGCGGTTTTCGAGCGACTGGGAGCAGCTGCCCACTTGGCATGGGGTAAATTCTTTACCCTGTAGCATGACCATGGCACAGCTGCCGCGGTCGTGCTACTGGAGAGGTGGAATCTCCAGTTACAGAGTGTGGAGTTGAGGGCACTGTGTTCTAATGATGATGGTTTGATGGAAAACTTCCTGATTACTAATACCACCAAAAAAAACAGATTACTACACAAACAAACAAACAAACAACGTCTTTGTACATGCAAAAAAAACCCACTCTGTGTGTTTCCACAGACCCCTGCAGAGGGCGCTGCCACCGTCCTGTACACTGCCCTATCACCAGCCCTGGAAGGGGAACTTGGAGGAGGCTACTGGGCCGATGGGTGCAAGGAGATGACATCTCCGCCGACCTTTGACCCTGAGCTGCAGCTGAGCCTGTGGGAGAGCAGCCTCCAGTTACTGGGCCTGCGTTGGCATCAGATGAAAGAATAACCAACAGGACTCTATCCTGAGGAAAAGCTCAGATTACTGAACCCTGAAATGGGTCAAACCAGCTCTCCTCCTCTTCCTCCTTCTCCCTTTCCCATTTTTTGTTTTTCAATGTTTATCTCCACTGTGCCAGACCCGCCATAAAAGGGCTACAGGGGATGTGAGACGTGTTTTTTGTTTTCACTGTGAGCACGCTAACGTACGCACACAAACACAAACTCTGGAAAGACAGGAAATTTTGTAGCCAGATATCGGTCATGTCCTGACACGTTTCTGTTTGTAGCTTTACAGAGATATGATTCTATTATTCTGGCAGTCAGCACAAAATTCCAATAGTTTGCTAAAACAAAAAGGCAGTAGAATTATGGGGTTTTTTTTTCATAGTAATGTTAAAAGTAAAGGCCGGTGTTTTCTTGCAATGGGAGAAATTGAACTAGCTTTGTTAAAAATGTTTAAAAAAAAAACGCACGTCAATCGAAGGACAGTGTGCGCACACGTCAATGCACTACGACAAAAACCACACTGTAAATTTTACACTTGTCACGTTGATGTCATGACACATCACAGTAATTTATATCACTGTCTCTCCGTTCGACCTTGCTCTTTAAATTCATCCTTGTGGTTTTAATGGCCACTAACTTCTGAGATGAATCATCGCGGTCAGCGTTGGACTTCAGTCATTTCTGTAGTTTCAGTGGAGGAAAAAGCTCCAACAACATCAGCTCTGCTGTATTTAAAAATAAACAAAAACATTCCTTTGTAGTAAATCCTGACACTGGAAACACACGGAAAAGACGCAGCGAAAACTTTTTTTTGCTTCATTTAAATTGTCGGTGTTAAGGAGTTCTTTTACGTTTCTTTTGTTCCCCGTGAAAACAAAAAGCCAACAATGAAGACGCGGTCGCCTCTTTAATCCAAATCTGTCCCTGTTTTCCCTTGTCATCTGGATTAATCGGTGTACTGTGACTGTCATGGATGTGTGTGTGTGTGTGTGCTTCGTACAGCAGTACGGCATTGCCTGGCGTTAAAGAGCCAATTGGTGTTGATAGTTTGTACAAACAATGGTCCAGTCCAGATGGACCGGCATCAGAGAGAGACAAACAGAACACACTCGTTTCATCATTCAAGCTGTGATTGGTTCCTAATTGCTAGTGCAGCTTCCTCATTTGGCATTACTCCCATTGCATTATGGGATTGTGATTTCCCAGTGGTGAGAATCAAACTCCATCTGCTCAGCTGACAAACACACACACACACACACTGGCTGTGAAAACCTGGAGGTGGTGCAGTACACCCAGGCAGAGGCTTTTCTCATCAGGCACATGGAGAACAAACACGTCTGCCTGTCATGTCGCTAACGCTCCACGCAGCCATGAAAACCATCGCCCACTGTGATTTGTCATTTTAGTCGTGAAGGCGGAAACTCCCATATCAAGTTAAACAGGTTTCCTCCTAAATCGCTTCGTTCACAATCCGAGTGCTGTATCAGGTCAGCGTGCGCGCCGTCACTTCACCGCGCTGGGCGTCCAGTGTTCGTTACGAACCGCCATATGTGAAGCAATAGTGGGACTGTGATACTGTAGCAGCTGGAGTCAGATGTTGGAACAAGAGGGAAAAATAGACTAAAAAATATAACAGTGACTAGAGAAAACAAAAAAACAATATATTTTTGAATATATTTTAGCTTGATAGGGGGTGCTAGAGTGCCAACTTGCCAGTCACGGAGAAGGTTCCGGGTACGATTCCACCTGGTTGACATGAATAACAGTTCCGATCAAATTAAAAATATTTTTTTGAGAAACTAAATGACATTTAGATGATTAAACTAGATTTTATTTGTCATCATTTTATATCTGTAGCAGCAGCAGCAGCAGCGTAGGAACGGACTCTTCCTGCCAGCAATTCTTGTGTTTTTTTCTGGTTTCTCCTCAGAGCTGTCCAGCTGCTCTGTACTGTCTCTGTGCTTCCTCGTTTGACCGTGGTTCCTGCTCTAAAGTGCATCGACGAAACAACAAACAAACGGCCTCGTGTCTTTTCACCGTGATGAAAACACCAGCTCACCCACTCAGCAGCGCCCATTACCAAAAGTACCGAGCCTCGGTGTGAATAACGTCCGTAATGTTTTTTCCTGCTACGGTGAATATTTTACTTTACCGACGCCCGAGAGTGGAAACGTCTGAGCACAAGACTCGGGCTGAGGAGGACAAGCGTGACGGCCTGTCTGGGTCGTTCTTTTTCGGGTCGCCGTGCAGCGGGATCTGCTGAATTAAGTCAGCCATTACCTTGTTATATATTTAACTCTGTCCTGCAGCAGTCGGCACAGACAGCAGAGGACGGCACAGTGAACTTTTCTCAGCTTCTCAGCTCAAGTGTCGTTCAGTGATATCTGGGACCGCAAGAAAAGGAAGAAAACAGTTGCAGCTCAAGTGTCGTTCAGTGATATCTGTCTGTGGTATTTGACGTGTGCATTATCTAGAAGCGTTGTCCTCACTGGATGTGGACCAGTGGAGATGTACTGTACTGTACTGTACTGTACTGCATGTAGACCAGAGATGCTCTCCCCAGCCAGCGTTTGTATGTGGGACACGTCGGGGAACTTTACTCCAAAAAATTGTGTTCCACTTTGTCGGTGAGTGTAGGGCAAACAACATGGATGATACGTTGAAAGTAAAAGTTGAGATCAGAGCCAAGTTAAATTCACAATTATATAAAGGTAGATTTGACTTCATTAACTCAATGTTCTCAAGACACCTGACTGTTCATAATCCTTTGATTCAGTCGTTTTGTTTATGAGTAAAAACGTTAGGCACCACAGGTGGCGCCATTACCAAAATGAAGCCAACTTCCGCAGAGATAGCTGACAAGTTTAGCACTTAAACCAAATGAGGTGTTAAACTAATGAGCTATAATAAACATAGCGCCCCCACCTGGATTGAGACACTTCAGGTCAGGGGTCACCAACTACAGTTGATGACCTCTGCTTTAGGATGTTTATTATTTACATTAGTCCAGCCACCAGTAGAGGGCTCCAGAGACTTGAAATTTGTGACATTTGAAATAAATGCACATAAACAAATCCAAGCACTTCACTAATTATATTATTAATTTTTCATCACAACTCAGTTCAGCTCACATTGGGAAACAGACTGGTGACTGTGTTCGTCCTTCATTTGCTGTATGAGCACAAACAGGAAACCAACATGGAGAGGATGAGCCCAAAAGTTCTGGAGCAACATTTAGTTCTAGGCCAGATCTTAAGGAACAGTGATAAATCCAAGGGTTTGTTGAAAAAAATACTTCAAAAAACGTATTTTCACAGATCAACTAGTGACCAAATATGGTGCCCCCTCTCCCCCCCCCACATGGATTTGCTGGCTGGGCCTTATAGCCATTCCTCTAACTGAGCTGGGATCACATTTATATTAAATGTTCTGGTCCCAGCTTCTGTATGTGTGTGTGTATAGGAAGAGCCGGTATAGAGACGCACCAGATGAACTGAGTCACTCACTCTGGTTGGAGCAGCTGGAGCAGTGAAGAGGAAACACACGCAAACATGCTTCTGTACTCTCACCTCCCTAATGCACGCTCCTCCATACCGTCCTCTCCCGTGGAGTGAGCGCGACCTTTCACACGAGTCCCCGCGCGCTGCAAATTGAAGACGTTCCCACCTCGGCTCCATTGTGAAACCTTCGGTGCATCTGGGCTCCCCGAGGAGCAAGGAAACGTGATAAAAAAAAAAAAAAAAGTTTTATTTTTTATTGTTATTTGGTTGTTGTAGAGACATACGTTCAGTTGCCTCGTACAAACTGTGATAACGTCTCGTCCTGTGCAATGATGTGAGTGTTTTCTTCTCTTTGGAGTGAGGGTAATGGAGACGGGGAGTGTGTGTGTGTGTGTGTGTGTGAGAGAGAGAGAGAGTGTGTAGATTAGGCCGTTCATGTCCCATGTTCCTGTGGATGGTTGTGACGTTCCAGCAGCAGCCTCTACCTTTTCTATTATCCAAAGCCTCTCAATAAACATATCATTGTGCCAACACCCGTGTCACCGCCTGTCACTGAGCCACTGTCAGTCTGATAACACTCAGCCTGAGACGGACCCCGCAAACCCCCTCCTCACCCCCCCCCCCTCCCCCCCCCCCGAGCCCAGGGGGAACTTTGAGAGAGAGAGTCTCAGATGTGTGAGTGAAACACACACTCGTACACACACAAAAACACATTATGTCTCGAACCGAGTGTCAGCCCTGAGGTCAGCGCTCACGACATCAAAGGAGACAGTGTCGTAGCTTAGAGCGAGGGTTCACAGACACACGGTGCTTACGTATAGGTTAGGACTAATTTCACTCGGGGTGTGTGTTGGCAAGAATGTGGCGAGACGATAGGTGTCGCGATACAGGGCCGACAATACGATATACTACGATATATTGCAACCAAATAGGCGTAACGATATATTGAGTTTGGGTTTACTAGGAAATAAAAGGAAAATAAATGAACAAACAATATGAATATTTGCACGATACAGTGCTGTGGAAAATCCATACAGGATCGTGAAACGACAACATCGAGATATATCGGCGCATCAATATTTTTTAAATATTTCATATACATTCTATATTTAAAAAAGATTAATAAAATAAATTTAAATTTTACTTCCATTTTATTGTATATACATTTATTTTATTTATTTATTTTTTCATATAAAACATTTATATTTAATGCTGTTACACTAAAATAAAGTAAAATAACATTTGATGTCAATCTTTCCCGTCTTTCAGGTCACTAACTGTCGTTTGAAGGACTTTTCCTCCCTCAGACTGATCACTGGGCTAAATGGGACAAAATCGAAGAATGAAATCATCAGTCACATTAATCAGTGTGACATGATTGGACTAATTAAATCAGAAATAAAATGATGATCTCTGCAGGGAGTTTGTTTTCCATAGCCACTCAGTGAGGAGGTGGGCATAAATTAAATACTCGAAGAACTCATTTGTGACCAAAAAAGTAGGCTGTGGGTCATTAGTGAAGGGGGGGGGAGGGGGTCTGAATGTAAGACTATTATCTCAGATGGCCACATCACCCTCACATTCACTTCTATGGTGACATTAATGTCAATTTAATCCAGTGCATATCATTCAAAATCAAAACAAATATTAAATTATTTTTTCTCCCTGTGCCCTCCTGCTATAACTTCACGCCACCTTTGGGGGGCCCCGCCCTTCGATTTGGACACCACTGATTTAACCTTGGTAGTGCTGCAATTCCAGAAAACCAGGTATCTCACACTAACGTCCACTCAGAGTTCTGGGTCGAAGCTCAAGGCGTTTCAGGCAAAAAAAAAAAATCTAAACATGAACAAAAACCCCCGATAAGGTAATATTTGGACTGTTTCTGAGGAGCTGCTTTGAAGTCCAGCCACCCTGTCCTTTCATGTGTATAAATAACACAGGAGGGAAATCGGCAGATGAGATAAGACGCGCTCTACAGCGCCTCCTTTCTTTCCGTCCTCGCCCATAAGCAGCTACTGTATAATGTGTTCTCCGAGCCGACTCGTCTGTACACCCTCTCCACTGTTACACCGCGTGGAAGAATTAAACAAATGACACGGTGTTTATTCAAATGTGGTGAAGGGATATTTATTTATTTAAAAAAAAAAAGTATTTAATTAAAGAATCCTGGTCTGAGCCGGTGCTTCAGGCCAGGACACAGCTGTTCATCTGGATGGAACTGTGAAGGAGGACGTCTACCTGGAGAAACCATCGACCATAGAACCATGTTGTCCTGAATTCTCTTTCCCACACGAACCCCCTTTGACCTCTTGACCCCGGTGAATACAACACCTGATCAGTGGGTGAGGGCGTGGTCACCTCATTTGTTTTACTGTATCGCCTGTCTGTTCAGGTGTTCAGCCATTATCAGCCAAAATACCAGGATTTTTTCAGCAGTCACTAAGAACTAGGTACTAGGTAAGAACGAGGTAAAAGTGACGTCCACCTGGCAGGTCGCGCCCCTTATCTTTAACAGTCAGAACACGCTAAGAACTGAGGTAAAAGTGATGCCCACCTGGCAGGTCACGCCCCTTATCTTTAACAGTCAGAACACAAATAAGAAAAAGCTCAGTTTGGACGATTCAATGCACAACTTTTAGCATTCCTGTCCTGTCGATGTTAAACTTTATTACCTCCCCCTTCCTCACACACACTCCATTAAGTTTTCACTCACAAGTGCTTAATAGAGGCTGGGAAATGAAGCAACCCACCCGTGAGATTTGGTTGAGGACAAACCATAAGTCCTTAAAACAAAACAAAACAAAGAAAAAGAAAAAAAAAATCCCCGTCGACTAAATATACAACGTAAACCCGAGACAGTGCAACGACCGAACGTGAAACGTCTTCGTCTGCACGTCTGACAATGGAGTGCAGAGAAAAAAGTGTCATGTTGTCTGAAAAGAAAAGTGCCTTTGAGGCAACGGATGAGTCAACGTGACGGATCAACACCGCAGCAACAACAGCCGAGCATCAGGAGAAGAAAAGAGGAAAAAAAACAAAGTGCAGAACAACTGATGGGGGGGTGAGGGGGGGGGGCATCTGAATGTCAGAGAGGGTGTGTGTGCCGCGTCGTGTTATAATAAGTGTGTGAGACAAAGAGGAAAGTGAGGAGGTGTCTCTTCAGCTCTTCTTTGTCACCAAAGGACACACACACACACACACACACACACACACACACACCGCGGCGTCAGAGCCACTGTCGTCTGAGCTCAAGTCGACGACGGAGCGGTCGGCCTCGTCTCCTCTGTGACTCTAAGTGATTTGAACAAACCTGCAGGAAATTTAAAAAAAAAAATAAAAAAAATTTAGATCCATAAATCATTAGAATCACAATTAGCAGGTCCTCGTTCAGCCACTAAGTGGCAGCTTTCCCAGAATAACTCTTTTGGGGAGAGGGGACGTGGGGGTGAGGGTTAATGAACTCATTCCTCTCTCACTCCAAAACAAGAAGGTGGCTAATATGCATTCAGTTATTTAATTACTCCTCCATGACTTAGACACAGTACACAACTACAGTACACAACTACAGTACACAGCTACAGTACACAGGTACAGTACACAACTACAGTACATGGATACAGTACACAGGTACAGTACACAGCTAGTCATTTTTTTCCACATGTACAATATTTAATTTCAATAAAATGAGCTTTTTTTCCATGGAACACGGTGTAATGATTTCCCCTAGTGGTAGTGTAGGGGAATTACTAAAAACACATTCTCACCAAAAACAGAAATAATACAAAAAACCCCCACTATTTCCATAAAATATGTATCATATTGATCTGCTAAACCGACCGCCCACTGCAAAAAATGGAATATGTATAGTTCTAATTTAATTAATTTTAAAAATCACTTACTACGTAGCCATAATTATCTAATTTAAATTTTTTATGAATTAAAAAATGTTAATATTTACAGATCACTGGCGCTCCATAATAATAACTATGGCTGTGTCCAGTCCCAGCACTGACACCTGTATGATGTTAATATTTACAGATCACTGTCCAGTCCCAGCACTGACACCTGTATGAAGTAGCCATGATACTGAACCACACTGAGGAAGTCAACAAGTTCTAAGACAAATTTAAACAAATATATTTAGGAAAATAACCAAATACTTCATCTCTGTTAGAGTAAATACTTCAACAAATTGTGATTCTGTCAGAGAATTCTTTTTTTTTCTCCACAACCGTCCTATCTACAAAATCACGACGCTGCACCAACATATGAGCCCAGTGTCTGTAACAGTGACACTGACTGCTGTGTTGGTCTGACATTAGACTCTGACACGGTGACGTGAGCGTCTCCTCCACCACGGCCCAGACAGACCACGGCTCGGTGTGCTGCCAGAGGGCACCTTCCTCTAATCAAAACAACTCATTTACTTCTCAAATGTAATTTTGAAGAACGCTGCTCCAAACCCTGGTGTTTGTTTCACTGAAACATTTTTAAAAAGTCTGAAATTCCCTCTCCTGATTTAAGGTGAGTGCGCTCAGCAGATGTGTCTAACAGATGTCTAATTAATGCACTGATTAGGTTTCTCAGTCTGTGGAGGCAGAACAGAAAGACCTCTGCTTCGACCTTGATGCAAAGCCATTAAAATTCAGCGCATTATGGCGCCTCAACGGGTAAACACTGAGCGTTAAGCCAAACCCGCACATGAGCACGAAACTGGGAAAAGGATGTGATGAGAATGTGGAGTCGTACACGAAGGTGGTGGGAACGGAGGAACCGGCCGGTCCTCGGAAGGCAACCGCTCCACACGACATGCGGAGCAGGTCAGGGTTTTGTTTTGGTCGGTTCGTCTGCGCGTCCGTCTATTACTGTGGTGTCACTGTTATGTGAGGACAGCCATTAATCTTCCGAGCTGCAGTGGCTTATGGGAAAGCCCTGACGGCCCAGGGCTAAGTGATACATGTAGCTTGTCAAGACGAGACGACGAGGTGATGGAGGCAGAGGGAAAACGGGAAAGGAAAAAAGGAAAATATGCTAATTATAAAAACTGCCGATACGATAAGCAAATACCGGGACATCAGTTCCTTGAGTCAACAGGAGACTTGAGTAGTAAAGTAAAGCCATGGGGTTAAAACTGCCTTCTCAGACTGAGATGAAGAACACGAGGCAGAGAGAGTGTGCGTCTGACGATATGAGGACACAACACTCCAAAGATGTTTGGTGTTTTCTCAATTTCAAGGATATGACCTTGAAAACCACCATCGTCTCATGATGACTCCTTCCAGGTCACATGATGCGTATCGAACCCGTCTGAAAGGGTGTGTTCGACATGATGAAGGACTTCTTCCAAAACAGGAAGCAGTAAATCCTGACGCATTCAAGGTCTGTGTTAAAAATCTAATCCCATAATACCAGGATACATGACCAAATATCTAAAATTGTCTTTTCTTATGTTGGATGACAACATGTTTCAAATGAGTGTGATCTGACTCACTTTGACAACATGTGTATCACAGTTTCAAATGAGTGTGATCTGACTCACCGCTGCCTCCAGTGGTCAAGTTTGGAATATACAAAAATTACAAAGTGCTAAAAAATAAAATTACTAAAATTACACAACGGCACATACATCAGAATACGGTCAAAAATACATATTATATATATATATAATAATTTATATTTTTATGTGAAAGATGCTAATGATTGATGCTTTTATTTTAATGTACAAAATGAGTCCTGCTGCCGTTAGTCTTGACAACTGTGGTAAACATGATAAAGGACATTCTTCATCCTCATCGAAGACTGCAGTGAATGAAATGTCTTTAAAAATAAAGACAGAAAAAAACATGTTCAAGTCAAACATGGAAATCCAGTGAATCCAGTGGAGTTCTATCTGGTCTCCGTCAGCTGGTCCAGGATTTCACAGCGTGAGGGATGAGCAGGCGAGTGGCTGAGCTCTGTGCCATTGTGTGTCTGTGTGTGTGTGCTGGTGTATCGCTTACACACTCTTGAATACATACACATTCAGTCACTCAGAGTTGGACTACGGAGGAGATGATGGGATTTACTGACCGATGAGGAGGAGGAGGAGGAGGAGGAGGAGGAGGGACGCTGTGAGGAGACATGTCAGAGAGGGACAGAGGGATGTGTTTGAGTCTGAGGTCACATGGTAAGGCATGGTATAAGAGAGGACAAGTCACCAGGGAGGAAGGAGGAGAAGAAGGGAGAGAAAACACAATCACTAAAAATATACATCAAAGAAAAGACGGAGGAGGATGAAAAAAAAATCGAGGAATCGAGGAAAAGCCAGCGAAAGAGAAAATAAGCTGTCATGTTCTGAGTAAGATTTATGCATTTGTACAACAACAACAACAACCACGGCGAACCGGTTACTGAGATAAGGGGTCTCAGAGTCAAACACTCAGGGCCTCCCTCTGAGGAGCAAGAAAAAAAAACAACTGTTTGTCACAATCGCTGCACAAAACATTTACGATGCTGCAAAATCAACAGGAATTTGTTGGTTTTTAATTATTGTTTTATGACTCATCGTTTGCTGATGTTTATCCTACTGTATATGTAAGGAATTCATTATTTCCCTTTTCTCGTAAGTTAGCTGCTTTAGCCATCGTCCCAGGCTTGACCCCCCTCTGCAGGGCACTTTCTGCAGTACAACAGATTAGACATTAATAAATCTGTCTTACCACGACAGTACTTAATACTTTATACACAACACTACTGCAATCATTTAGTGTAACTGTTACTGCAGCTCACGGTGAATTTAATTTGTCCCCGACGAAAAGAAATAAGTCTTAAAAAAACCCAGAAGTCTTGACAGATTTATGGACCAACATTTATGGAGCAGAGCGGCCCTCGCTCTCTTTCTTCTTCTCTCTTAAACACACCAGCACCTAGTGGACAAAGGAGTTGATTCTGTTTTTCAAAATGCAAAATTTCAAAATCCAAACCCTCATCTTTCATCCTAATTTGAACTCGAACTCCAAACTAAATGTTGAACGTCCAAACACCACCTCAGCCACTGATCGACACCAGGCAGACGCACACACATCAAACACACACAGGTCTGGACCGTGGAAAAGTGGACGGCACAACGTTCTCCAGGGCGCAATGTTACACTCCACCCACTCATCACTGAGGAGAGATCCAGAGGAGAATTATGGGGGAGAGAGACAGAGAGAGAGGGAGAGAGAGAGAGAGATAAAGATGGAAAATAGCTAGAATGAAAAAAGTAAAAGAGATGAAGGGAGACAGAGAGAGAGAGAGAGAGGGACAAATCCAGTGAGAGAGAGAGGAAGAGAGAGAGACAAAATAAGAGGGGGAGAGTAAAAGGGGGAGAGAGAGAGGTTTAGCGATGCCCACAGAGTAAACCAGAGACATGCAGAGAAACCGCAGGCAAGACACGAGGAGGAAAGCAAAGAAGATGAGGAAAGAAAAAAAAATAGAAAGAGAGAGAGAGAGGTAAAGAGGAAACGAAGAGGGGGAGAAGGATGACACATCAGAGGGGGAGGAGGAAGGGGAGCGTAGTGTGGGAGAACTGCCTGACAGCCATCAGACGCCTCCTGAATAATAATCTCCTCTGCTCTCTCAGGTGGCTGCAGACTTTCTCTCTGTTGTTTTCTGGGAAGAAACCCCTCTCTCCCTCTCTCCCCCTTTCTCCCTCCTCCTCACCCTCCAGCGTCCTTGGAGCAGGAGGTGCTCCTCAGCTCTCGTGCAGTGCAGGAGGACTTTCCACCTGCTAATCCATCACCGTTGAGGGGAATATGAGCTGCTGGAGATTGCACGCCAAATCAAATTCCACGTCGCCGCGGTCGATAAACAATTACGGCCCAGTCAATAGTCGGGGTGGAAACATGATTTGAGTACAGTCCACGTGGTGCGATCCACAGTCAACGACGGCCGACGACTCAAAGAAGGAAAACGCAGGGAAGTTGTAACGAGACTCATTACCGATGACGAATGTGACTGGAATTCTAAACAGTTTCCAAACAGCCTGAAATGTCAGAGTAGTGGGTGCAGCCCAGACAGTGGGCCGCAAACAGAAGCAGTGTGTGTGATATTAAAGACCAGAATCTGGTGAGAAGATCAGTCTGTCGAGTCCACCACCAAATACTGAATCTTTTATTTTAGTTAAAAAAGAAAGAAATTCGACAAAAGTAGCAGCATCATTTTTATGTTTTTGGTTTTTTTTTTGGGTTTAAAAGCATTTAACTAAAAATGTCTTTACTTTTAGGAAGTAGGACGAACAAGAATAACGTTCAACACAGTTCATATTTTACAAGAAATCAATCCCAATATGGACTGACCAAAAAAAGCTGAAAAAGCTGAACTACAAACTCATTTTCTGGTTCCTACAGAGTTCCTCCAGTTCTATGTTTTCTACGTCCTTTCTACGCTCAGATTTCTGCAAACCTCTTGCAAAGTTTAGACCCTTTTAATTTCAACTTAAATTCACGTGGACTTTGAGGAAATCCTCATCATTAGAAACCTAAATGCCTGACAAAGACGTGTTAATGAAATGTACCACGGCAGAGAGGCGTGTCTAGGGGTGTCCGATAATATTGGTCCAATATTAGCATAAATGTGTAATATCAATAAGAATCATCATCGGTTTTTCCTCCGATAACAAAAAACCCGATAACGCAATGTCTGAGTTTCACCGAATATGCTAGAATCTCTTGTACGGTCCTGAGACGTTTACTTCAGTTTCGGGGTTGCATATATCGGTATCAGTTGATATCGGAATTGGAAATTAAGCGTTTGTTTGACGTGGGCATGTCGGATTTATCCCTAGGTAAAATCCTAAAAATCTGTCTTGGAACTTTTTGACGAACCCTAACGTTATGTCGATGACGACGCAGTGACTCTTCTAGAATAACAGCAGCCATTTTGCCTGATTGGACATCATCACGTGTCTGTCGTCTAAAAATAATTCTACGTTTTGCATCCATTTCCTCCGCAGCCAAATTACACTCAAGATCATGGTCATATCTAAAAATAATTCTATGTTTCGCATCCATTTCCTCCAGGGCCAAATTACACTCAAGATCATGGTCATAAAACTTTATTCCAAATTTAATTAAAAATAAAAAACAAACAGTAAATGTGGTCCCTCCTGTGACAGAGGGTGAGTGGAGCCGGGAGACCCACTGTAACTGGTTAATGAATCTGTGAACAGATCTCACCCTGTAGTCGCAGGATGATTCAACTAAAATTAAAATATCCCATTAATTAACTGATTAGTCACTCTAACGAACAACACCGAACCACTTGTGTGTCCCTGGTGGTGGTTGTTGTGACACAGAGCCGGTGTTTGTGCCACAATAATCTCTCCTCGTGGATTCTGGGACCGACAGCACGGACAGACTGACGGCTCTGGACTCACACACGAGGATTTGCCTGTTTGTGAAATTACTGAAATTGATGTAAATATTGAATAATCAAAACCGAGCGGCTGGGTCATCAGCACAGGTTGGGGTCGAAACCTTTTTTTTGGGACGGACAAACATTTCTGGAGAATTGCTGGAGGAATGGATGTTGATGTCCGTCTGTTTCTGCAGGATGTTGTTAGAACAGGTTGTTAAAAAGTCCAGAATTATTTATGAAGCAGCACATTTTAGTAGAAAGTTTCTCCTTAAAGCATTTTTCTTAATGTGTTAGATAAAAATAAAACACTTCTCTTTTGAATGTTCCTAATAAATACATTCTAAATTCACTGGACTGCCCCGCGGCGTCAGACGGTCAGGCACCGCTCAAAGATCACAAACAGCCGGCACACAAAGATGGATGTAACCAGTAACTGACACTGGCTGGATCCCAGGCACAGACAGCGGTTATTACCCAGGAGGCAACAGTCTGCCTGGTAATGTGCAGCACACAGAAAATGCAGAAATACTGCCTGTCGCCCAACAGAGCAGCGTTTAACAGGCAGCAACAGGAAGTAGAAACAGCGTTTTCTAAATGAAGGCTGACAGGTAACGACGCACTTCAGAGATGAGAATAATCTGGATAAATACTGGGTGGATGAAGGAGGAAAACACAGATATCGCTGCGATGTGATTGACAGGTGGACGACGTCACGTCTGCTAAAGATGTGTGATGTCATCAACGAAGTGACGATCGGCAGAGAAAGTCGTCTACACTGGGGCAGAACTTGTTGCAGAGGAGCCAGGAGGGGGCAGTAGAACAAGAGCTAGAATGTCCTGAAATATTGAATTCGAACGACTGCAACATCGTACATTATACACATTTATACAAAACAACCACAGCCGTGTGTAGTTCAGGTGGGCCATACAAACCAAGGTGGTGGGCCAGATTCAGGCCTCGGGCCATGGGTTTGACATGGATGGGGGGGTGTAGATTAAGTATCTGATTTTGATATTTTTGACATGTTGTGTCTCCAATATCTGTATTTAAACCGGACGATGATGATGATGTAATATATTAACTTTAGATAATATTAATATTAATAGCTTTTATTTTAGCTGCTTTTTTTTCAAGCGAATACAAACAAAATCCTGTAGAATTGTTGAAGCTTTTACAAAAGATTTTCTTCTTTGCAAAATTTGTTTCCAGTAAAACTCAATTCCTCTTTCCACACAAGGTGAGAAGCGCGGTCAGGACCTGGTGTGAAAGACTTCAACCAGAATTCTTAAAAAAAAAATATATATATATATATATTTTTTTTTCCTGGCAGCATCACTTTCAGACGTGTCTGGAATTGAAATAGAGAAACAGCTTTGATATCTTCAAAAAAAGAGAAAAAAAGAGAGAAAAACTTTTTCAATTATCTGAGAACTTTTTGACTCATATAAACACACACAGCCACAGGGTCAAGAATAAAAAAAACATCTGGAAATAATACAATAAAACAACAGCATTAGAGACTGGTTTGAAAACAATAGTGTCCAGAAAATTAGACTCCGCCTCTTTGTCTCATCATATACACGCAAAACTCAATTTCCAGAACAGAGGGGTAAAAAAAAAAAAAAAAAAGAAAAGCTGTTCATCGGTTTCACCCAGTGTAGACTTTGGGGAATAAACTGGAGATTAATGGACGTACAGGGTGAGGATGAGGAGGGAGGTACGGGAGGAGGAGGGGGCGATGACATGGGCGGAGAGTGACACTGGTGGATGAGTGAGGGAGAACGACGGGGCAAATGCAGCAGACCGTTAGCATCAAACTAGCGTTTGGTTTAGATGGAGAGTGCTGTGATGTCCTTGGGCGTCAGGTCAATAAAGGCAATATGTTAAAGTGACAGATGCTCAGTGTAAAGAGAGCTGGCAGTGCCGGGGTGTGTGTGCTGATTTTCCTACACTCGTGGGGACATTTAGTCAACTTATTTAATTAAAGTTAACTTCCAGGTTTACGATATGGTTTTATGTCCGACAAATCGTACATGTGTGCTCCTGATTTTCCTATACTTGTGGGGACATTGTTGTCCAAGCATTTTCTGGAAAAGTACTATTTCTCTGAGGACACTTTGCCCTTTTTTTGTGTGCTCTTACTTATGGAGTTAAAGGGCAATTCTGGATTTAAGGCTTAGTTTTGGGTGAGGATTAATATTAGTGTTGGATTAGGGTTATAATAAGACTGAGGGCAGGGTGTCTTACAAATGCCAGTATGTGTGTGTGTGTGTGTGTGTGGTGCATGACAGACCAATGAGTGACACTTCATGAACACACAGTCTGCAGGACAGATGATTTATCCTGTGTATGTGGACTCAGGCTCTGACAGACACGGCCTCGGGGCGGCAGTTTCCCATATGCTCATATCAGAGTCGATGTATCCTTAAAGGAACATTCGACCTTTTTTTTTTCTAGCCTTCAGTTCAGCATGTCTATAATAAAAGCAGAATCAGATTCATCATCCGGATGCTGAGGTTCACAGACTGATCTAGTCACTGTGCTTCTTTTTTTGATATAAACCAAACGTCGACTTACAGTCAGATATTTCCACTCAGCTGAGGTGATAATTAACAACAACTAATACCGGTGAGCAAACTACATCTACTTTGGGACAAAACCAAACCGGGTCACAACAAAGAGAATCATCACGGAGGCAAACCAGTTCAATAAGGAGTTGGCAGGAAACCAAACAAGTATCAAGGTCGGAGCGAGAACAAAGGAACGATAGAACACAGAGATCTCTCTCTGTGTCTCGGAGAACGCCGACTGCAGTTTTCATCATCGTCCTCACCAGCTGTTTCTCTCAAGGGACTAATGGACACAGAGCACAACGTGACTGCGAACAGACAGGCGGAAAGAACACGAGTCAAGACGATCAGCAGACGACATGACTTCAGTGACGACAGGATGTTGAATAAAGGAAGACGAAACATTTGTCATTTCTTATATAATTCATTGTGTGTTCATATTCTCGGTGTAGCTATACTCGTGGGGACATTTGGCAGTTTCCCCCCACTGAGTGACAATTTGGAGTTGGGATTGGAATTATGTTCAGATTAGGAATATATTTGGAACAAATAAGGTTAAAAGCATTTTGTCTACATGATAAGCCCACAAACCAGTATGTATGTGTATGTGTGTGTGTGTGTGTGTGTGAGAGAGAGTAAGAGCTTCATTGGTCCCAAAGTGGGCGTCCATAAATCTGTCAAGACTTCTGATTCTTCAGACCTGTTTCTTAATCTCCAGGGTTTAACTGCATTACATTACTATGTGTGTGTGTGTGTGTGTGTGTGTGTGCGGGTGGGTGTGTGTAAGTGAAATTGGAAGTGTCACACCTGTGTGTCACGGCTTCATGAATTGCATTCATTATACCCGTCTGTCACGTCAGTATTATCATGCTTTTGTCAATTATCTGTGATCTGTGTGCATTTATTCTGTGATCCCTCTCTCTCTCTCTCTCTCTCTACCTCTCTCCCTCTCTCCGTTTGTGTGTGTGTGCCAGAGGGAGAGAACCCTGTGGTGCAGTAATGAGACATATTGCCTGCATAGAGCATTGGGGAAGGTCAAAGACACCAGAGAAGAAGAGTAGGAGTGACTGTGAGCTCCTAATGACAAATCACAACAAGCAGCGGTGAATAATCAGATAAGACTCGTCCTACGGCGACATGAAGGGGAGGAAAAGATGGGAGGAGATGAAGATGGACGGAGAGAGGGGAAGGTTGAGACAGACAGAGAGACGATGGGAGAGATGTCCCTCTGTCATCTGTCGTCCAAACCTTGAGGACGTCTGAGCGGTAAACGAGTGCAGAAGCCCTGTATTGTCCTGTGTTGAGGAACGCGAATGTGATGTCACGCAGCGTGACGCAGCTGACAGATGGATTTAAATGAGTAAATATGTCGCCTTGGCTTTTTTCCAGCCCCTAGAGATCAGACCTTCTGGCTCACGTCCCTCTCCCGTCAGACTAACAGCTCTCACTGAAAGGATAACTGCAGTGAAAACTGCATTAAAAAAATATTAAAGAGTGAATTTAATGCTGATGTATTTTCCTGTCAACTAAGGCTGGTGAAGTCTTGTTGGACAGACGTTGGTCAACTTAGATGTTGACATGTAAAATGTATCTCTTAAACAGGGAAATTGATCACAAAAAAAATCATTATGGTAATTTTCTGTGTTTTTTTAAGGAGGATAATTTTATTTCAATTCTAATTTTAAAACTGAAAAGTTCATTTAGACAAATGTATTTTGTTAGCGACGTCGATGTATGCTAATATTAGCATAATTATGTAATATCGGTATCTGATTGTTATCGATTATTCTTCTTCCAAAATCAAACCTTCTCTTCACGCTTTCATTTCCATCAGGAAAAGTGTTGTTGTTGTTCAGACGCAGTGTAAACCGCCATCCCCGCTCACACCCGCATCTCATCTGGGATCATAATCAGATGGTAATCACGCTTCCTCACAAATGTTTTTACCGTAGTTACAGACGTTACGTCTGTCAGGAGGAAACTCCTGCGACACGTCTAGTTTCTCACAACTCTTCATCCAGGTATCGGCAATTTATCTTCTCAGCCTCTGAATGATTTATGAACTAATTCTATGACTCACACGCCCCGGCCTCCCTGACCTTGGAGGAAACTGTCCGAACTGTCAGACGTCTTGCCAACATCACATCTTCCTGTCTCTCTGCTCCTCCTCCGTTTGTAATTGAGACAACATCAGTGACAGCCCTAAGTCATCGGACCCTCAGCTGTGATAACCACATGAAGCAGAGAGGAATTATTTTTTTCTACACCTAGAGGTCACTGGTCTGAGATGAACGGCTGCATTTTGTGTTGAAATGTGTTGCTCGGGACAAATGTTTTGTACGGTAAGAAGTGGAGATTCAACGTTGACCTTTTGTTGCCAATTTTAGATTCTACAAGTGGTAAAAGGAGAGTCGGCCATAACAATGTGGATACCATACAGGGGCAGTTCTAGGTGGCTGCATCTGTAAGTGCCCCTCCCTCAATGTGCACACGAAGACTCCAAACATCAACAGAATTATGACATCAGACATGATCACTTAAAGTTTAAATCACATATGTCAAACCCAAGGCCCACAGCCCAAATGTGGCCCGCCCCGTATATATGTATATATATGTATATACTGTATATATATATTTTTTATTATTATTATATTTTGTTTTTTTTTTTTCTTTTTTTGCGGCTGTGACCCTTCCAGTAGGTGGCGCCCTAGGTTATATAATCTACAGTGCTAGATGGCCTATGCTAGAGAGTATCGTGTGTTGGGGGGGGTTATGTTTCAGTTCAGAACAGTTGAGGACCTTAGCTAAAACTTAACATTATCTGTGGCTCCTCCCTGTGGTCGTACTAATGACCTGCCCTAATTTTGCCGTTGACAATGAGAGTCTGGCAGAATCTGCGTTTAACATTACAAATGATTCCACATCCTCTAGTGGTGGAGTGTTTAGACTGACTATGAGAGTTGTTGTGATTGATTCTTATTGCGTAGCGCCCCCTCCCTCCTCATCACCAGTTATTATATTCTCTTCCTTTCCTCCAGGCTTTTACTCTGTGCAGTGGAGTGGCAATTATTATGGTAATAACTGAAACAGATATCAGATGGGTTTTCCTGGAATATGCTTTTTGTATTTCACCCACATCACTTTGAGTGTGTACAATATGTGTTGATGTCAGCGCATTGATTCTTTTGTGTGGGAAGAAAATGGTGGCAGGAAGCAGCTGAAAGTGTCGAGGGGGGGTTGTATTTTTTTTTTTTTTTTCCACCTTGCCAGGCAGATTTAATACTAACTCTACTGGTCTCCACGCTTCCTGAATGGCTCAGAAATGAAGTGTGGATTAAAGGGGGAGGTGGTGTCACCAACGACAGCGATGTGATGACGGGCCTCTTTCCAAGGTCATTGTTCCGTCTCGGCGGCGTTTCATTTCCTCTGCCTCTGTGCAGCGTTAGTTCATGTGCTGCTCACGGCGTCATGTAATGTGTTTTGTCAAACGTGCTTTCGAAATTGAAAGAAATGTGAAAGTGCGGTAGCTCAGGTTGGTTTTAACGACCTTGGAGGTACCGATCCACGTGGGTCTGGTCTAATTATGGGTCCAAATCATTCCTGACAGATTTGGAATTTTGGAGTTTCATCATGTTTATTTAATTCCATCGTAAGTCCAGGTCCCAAATCACAGAGCTGTATTTGAACAGCGCTGGTTACTGCTCGAGGTCGGCCTGACATCATGGTCATGAATGAGACTCTGAGTCTGAAGTTACTGTAGCAACCCAGGTCAGAGCGCTTGATCTCATTGGGCACATGCTGGTGGATCAGGGAGGAATCAAAAAGCTTTTGGGAGAATTGGACAAAATGTACTGGCCAGGAAGAAATAAAGTACAGGAATATCCAGGTACTACAGTACAGTACTAGACGACAGCAGTACCAACTACTGAGATTTCTCTCCATTCTTAATTCCAGTGGAACATTTATTTATCTCTATCTTTAATCACGATGCCCTCTAGAGCGTGTTGAGGTCACTGACACGGTTGATTTACTTTGAAAAAAATAAAAATAATTATAATTGCGTTAGCGCTCACATGAGCAGAGAGGTGATGTTCAAAGCAGTGGTGTATTTTTAGTCATACCCTAACAGGCTTTTCTGACCTCTTGCTGTTTGTGGATTTACACTTTAAAAAAACAAAACAAACAACATCAAAAAATTTAATTTTTTTTTAATAAAAAAACAAAACAAACAACATCAAAATCAGGTCCGACCACAGGGAGCAGCGGAGAGGTTGTGGAAAAAGCACTGAAGGAATCGTTGATTTTAAAACACATTCGTAGAAAGCCTAATGTTCTATGATCAAAGTGATAATGAAGTGGTCACTGAACATTCAAGGGAATACGCTGCGAGTGTTTTCTAATTAGAGCACAGACAACAATGAGTCCAAGAGGAAAGACTTTAGGTCACGACATGGTTCTCCAGTGGAGAACAAAGAGTTTAGGTTCTACGCAATAATAGAAGTGAGTGTAGAACTGTGTTAGTAAATGAAGGTTAGTGTTGTTACTTAGTGTTTGTCTGCTATTTGGAATACAGTGTCTGAAGTTTGATATATACATAGGTATATACATATATCTATATATATAGTATATATATATATATATATACATATACATATACTATACAATTTACATGACGTACTATATATACATATACACACATATATAATTTACATGCACATATACACATATACATACCAATATATACACATATATACTGTGCATATATTTATTTCATATATGTATTCATATATACATATATTTGTACACATATGTACATATATTGCACATATATTAATGTTTAAAGTGTATATTTATTCAGATATAAATATATATAGATATATATCTACGTGCCATATAACGTGCCAGTAAAAATGGCATAAATAAACTTTGACTGGAACAACAGGAGACATTGAATTGTTATAAATGTCATATACTGTACATGTACACGTAGGTACACTTAGCTTAGCATAAAACAGCTAAAACAACGCGCTAAATAAAGTAAACTTGTCCAGGAGACTAAAAAAAAAAACAAAATATGATTTTTTTTTTCTTTTCTTCATTTGTGATCAAGCCTGAAGGCGAACACTGAAACAGCAGCTATAAGTGGACATGAGGAGGAGGAGGAGGAAGAGGAGGAGGCTGATTTGCTGCTTCATCAAATTACCTTGATATTCCCAACAGAAATCACCAGATGCTTAATGTGGAGGTGGCTTTAAACTGACAGATTATATTGTAGCCACACATTTATGCCTCGCACCACAGGATTAAGCGCAGTTTTTTGAAGCCGCTGTAATCATGTCAGGTGTGAAAAAGCCAAAAGCGCTTTATTTTTTTATGACATGTGATTGAAGTGATGCAGAGGTGAAGTTTCAGTGTGTAGGTGGTGGTGAAAAATGTGCAGCAAGTTCTTAACGTTAATTCTATCTGTATATTCTATATATATTTTAATAAATCTTTCTAAAAGAAAATACATTTTGTCAATATATATATATATAATTGATTTTTTATGGAAAATGAAAAAAAATTATCTACAACAATATAACAACATATATGAAACAACACTAGAATATTTCACATTTACTGGTACCCAACTTAATGAGTATTAGTACTTGATATTGGCAAGTACACAAATAAAAATAGTACTCTTAGAGCTATAGTGTGGTAATTAGAAATAAAAATAACAATACACATTATTTGATAAAATCGTAGTTCTTCAGCGCAGTAACCTTTAGTAAGAGATTATGCATTAAAGTAATCGCTTTATAGAGTACTTGCTGGGTACAGTGCATACCAATGTCTACACAAAGTACTCCGTCTCTTTAAGGCTCACATGAGAATCCTTTCAATCCACTCTGTTTGTCCTCATTCCACCTGCCAAATGATTCTTCCTGACACTTTGACGTTGTCACTCCACACTTCACACCCTTTCAGAGGAATCCTGTTGTGTCGCCCCCTGCTGCACTGACCCACTTTCTGACTCCACACAAATCTGTAAATCTTTATCATTTCTTTTGTGTCGCTGCAAATATCCTGCCGTCTTCACTCCTTTGGACAACTGTGACAGAGGTTGTCCTCGTCTGCCTCGGCAGGACGCTGCACATCTATCACTGACCCTGAACTGGCAGCTGCAGTGAGGAGTCGAACCGTCGACAGCTTCCCTCCTGAGTACTGACAAAGTCAGAGTAATGACTGTGATGGCTGATTTATTAGAATCATTTTGAAATGATAATGAGTTGAAGGTTAGCGTCGAACGCAAGACAGTGAGAAAGACACAATAAGACCTCAGATCTCAGAGGGTTTACAGTCAGACTTCACAGTCACAGATTTTTACTAACAATGTAGGATATTTTTGTACAATTTCTACTTGCGTTTAACAATTACTACAATTTGGCTCTCGCAAGTGAACCCTGGTTTGTTTCACCGACTGCAGTGATTTCCAACCGCTGTGCCACTGTGCCACACTAGTCTGCCGTGAGGGATCATTACGTGTGCCACGAAAAAATGATTCTTTGTTCATCAATGTATGACAAGCAGAGCAATCCAATCATATTCCACTAGGTGGCAGCAGATGGTTATTGAAACAAAAAAGATAATCAGAGCTGTTATAGAAGATCTTTGTGATCTTTCTTCAATTCCTGCCAGTATATCAGCGTTGTCTTCAACTAAACAGGAGTATATTTTTAGTAAATTTAAACTCAAACATTATTTTATTGTTTATTACATCATTGTCCTACTGGTTTGGTTCTATTTTAAAAGTGCCATGTTAAAGTGAACCAAACCAATTTTTTTTTATTATTATTATTTCCTGCTTGAGACATCCAGGTCCCCAGGAATGTCCTGGAGTGAACGAATTCAATAAAATGTTGAGTGTTCAGGTAAAGGACAGAGAAGCCTGAGACGAACTCTCCCTCACTGTTCCTCTGTGTCTCTCTCCCTCTTGTTGTAGTTGTAGAACAGGGCTAAACAAGGATAAGGAGAAGGTCAAACACACACGGACACAGTTAATCTTCCTCCTGTCACTGCAGCCCTGCTCATGAGACGGCGCTCCTCCAAGAATGACTCAATTATCCTCCAGCCTACAACCAAACACCAACACTGTGTCTCCTACATTAGTGGAGGCTGTTTGTCACCGAACGCTTTTACTTTGAAAGTATGATTTTATTGACGGATTGTATTTTGACTAAAGTAGGTTTTTCTTTTGCTTTTTAGAATGTCAGAGACTTCACCGTGGCATCCATCCATCCATCCATCCAATCATCCATCCATCCATCCATCCACCCAACCAGAGTCTTCCCTATCATGAAATTAATTTCCTCTCTCTTCCCACCTCTATCTCTCAGTCTTTCTTGCCACTCTCCTTTTTACATTTCCTTCCTGCAGAGCTGGTGACTGAAGGTCATTTTTACTGTTAGAGATGAGAGGGGTTGGGCTGGGGTAGGGGTAGGGGGAGGGGGAGGGGACGGATTCCACAGTAGGCATCCGCTGCATTGTATAACTGCAGAGAGACAGATAAATGAATGATAACAGCGTGGATGTGGAAGCAAAGAAACTGGAGGGAAAAAAAAACAGAGAGAGAGAGAGAGAGAGAGAGAGAGAGATGGTGGCGGGGGAGAATTTACACTGAGGTTAATCTGCCCTGAGGCGTGGATTCACACTGTCCTGGCTTTTGCTCGGCTGCTGATCACCCTGACTTCACGTGTGCACCAATGCATACTGCTACAATTCGTTTTCATTAGTGGCCCATCGTGGTGGTTGGACCTTCAAATGACCTCTGTGTCACTGCTGTTCTTTTCTCTGAGTGGATTTACAGAACGACGCACAAGGCACGTCCGTCTGACTAATCATGATTTATATAGATGTATAAAAATATACTTATACATCTATTTACAGTATATGTCCATATATGGAGAAATATATATATAGACATATACTCTAAATATATTTATAAATATATATAGCTATATAAATAAGAGTCAGACATACATATATACATATATAAACATATATGACTATGTATTTATATATATTATGTATGTGTATTTAAAAGATATATTAATAAAATAATCAATTATAATTATTCTTTAATGTGTCAAAATTGTTCGTTTTGAGGATTGTGAAACAGCTCACAGCTCAAAGGTTGGCAAAAATATTATGATAAAACTTAACAAAACTCATTTTTATCATTAAAATCCCACATAGAAATTCTGAGTTTCTTCTTTTGTGAGCAGTGTTTAACAGAGACGGTCTGAACTACAACTACAGAAAGCTTCTGTCACAAAGTTTGGGTTTTACTTGTTCACACCTGTGAAAACTGCAGTTGTTTTTTGACAGGGGCTTAGCATGCGAGTACAGCTTTTTCTCTAGCAGATAAACAGCGGAGGAAAAGCTGTGAAAAGCCCATGATGTGTTTACAAAAATACCAGGTTCCCTGCTGTGTCACTGCTGCTAGAGCTCCTCCATCCACAGGTGGTGAAAATCCTCCGAGGAGTCTGCAGGAATATTACTATAATATATTGTACTGTATAATATCACTTCTATTATTGTTGTTATTAGAAAGTATTTTGTCGCATAAAGTGTTTCCAAGATCTCAAAGAGTTCCTGTGACCCTAAGACAGATCCACATCCAATCATCTGTCTCATCTGGTCAAGGTGATTCACAGCATCGTCATGAGAGGACGCAGCTAATGATCTCTGGACTGAGTGAATGGCAGCCGTTCATTTATTCCTTATGGAGAGCCTTCCTTTACGGAGGGATCAGCAGTATCTCTGATGAGAACGTCGCTACAGAACTGTTTCCACTTGAATTGAGGACATGTTGGGACATGGCTTTGTTATCATTCAGAATTATTCCATTCTATTTGTCTAAGAACGTTAACCCTAACCCTCATATCCTAATCATTTGACCCCATCTTGAACCTTCTCGTCATTAACCCGACTGTGTATTTTCCCTGATTCTCTCAGAGCCGGTGACCTGGATGATTCTGACATTTGCAGACTAATAAAAACAATCATGAGACATACAGTATGTTAATCTGTCTGCCTGTGGTTGGCTGAAACAAAATGGGTGCTCTTTAAAAAAGGCCAAAGGCTCCAGTGAGTGATCACCTATGGCAGGTGAATCCATTTACCCCTAACTGTTATGGCTCTGTTTCAGAGCCATGAATGTGCTGCACTTTACTGACAGATGAGTTTGTGAAATATCTCGAGTCGACAAACTTCTGTGGTTGGATTAAGACTCTGAGGGAAAACTTTTTTTTTCTAAAAGAGAAAGATTATTTGAACTTAATTAAAAAATAGCAAGATACGAGGCAAGGAATTCAAATGTTCTGCTACCTTGGATTACGGGCAACAGATCAGAAATTAGTTATAAAAATAAAACTATTTTCTTCATGCTTTCCATTTAAGCGATGTATCCATCAAAGAAGTCTTGAGTGATCTAATCTAAACAACAACAAGTGCCAAATACTGTGCCTGGAGGAACTCCATCGAACTAGCAAAGATATCTAAAAATGTACAAACTTCCTTTTGAAATTTTCAAAGCAGATTCAAGGCAGCAAAGAAAAAAAAAAGAAGAAGAAAAATGCCCTAAAAGAACAGTGGAATTATTTTACTGTAAAGAAAAGAACGGACCCTAGAGGTGGACCCTGAGGTACCTCCTGAGCTAGCCCAGTGGAAACTGACATGTCCAAAAATGTGATGTCCAAAAAAGTTGAAACTATCATACAAAAATCTCTAAAATCCCAAGGACTCTAAGTACTGGAGTGTAGCGAAAGGTATCTAGAAGTCTCAGAAACACTAACAACAAACTGGCAAAACAACAGGATGTAACGACACAAGGACCAAACGAAACGAAGGGTAAGAAACACCAGAGGAAAATTCCGGCAGCAACAACAGCCTCGGTTCACTCATCAGACCATGAACTCTGCAATGAAATCAAAATCGTCCGCTTTTAGAAACGTGCCTTTACTGTCACATCGTATATGACAGGAGCCCAGTGTTCTGTCATATTTTCTTGCTGCAATCACATAAGTCCTCTCAGCGCCCACTGTAACCAAATCTGAATGCCAGCTTCAATGTCACTCATACAAAGCCAGTGATGACGAATCCACTCCAACTCTATGTGTGTGTGTGTGTGTGTTGCTTCCTCGGTCGAGATACTACACAATAAAATGACGTCAACACCAGGATGAAGTCTTTGGTTGTTTTTTTTTTTATTCCACAGTGTGTGTCTGTGTGAGCAGAGATGACAACCTTGTAGCTGAATTATGTTCACCAGACAGCCACAAAATCTTGGTGTGTTTTTTTAAGTCATGCTAAAGGGCAGGACAAAGACAAAAAAACAAAAAACAAACAGATGGTGCATCAGTAAATGCCTCTCTCTCACCTACGGAAAAAGTCGTTATTCAACTGAAGTACAAGCCAAGAATAAAGAAAGTCATAAAAATCATTTGACGACCATAATACTGACCTGTCAATCACAAAATCAATTTATCACATCATTGGCCTCAATTAACTCACGATTAATTGAAATTTATCTCCCTGTGATTATCTATCAATGCAAATCACTTATTATTGTGTTTCCTTTAAAAACTATGATACATTTTTATTATTACTTTGTGTTTTCTTTAGTCTCTCTGTGTGTGTGTGTGTGTGTAGCCTACAGGTGTGACATCATTGTTCCTCTTTCAATATCACAGACTCCGGCCCATGAATTATGAAAGTGTTTGGATGTGACAAAACACAGCTCACAGCCAAACACACTTTTATTGAGTTGTGACGTTTGTTTGTGTGTGTGTGTGTGTGTGCGCGCATGTTTGTTTTCTGTACATTTTCCTACGATGTTTCTGACAAACTGCCTGTCTGTGTCGATGCCACCGGCTAACACCTCTCTGGTTTTCTCTTTCTCAGAACACTCACTTCCTGCCAAGAAGGTTTGAACCAGGTCAACTTCACTGACAGGAAACAGGGAGCAGTCACAGCAGCGCTGCTGCCACCGACCCCAGCTCCATGTTACAGGTGTCTCCTCTCAAGTGATGGAGGCATTTCTCTTTTATAAGCCTGACTGCGCGGTGCCCAAGTGGGTCCCTCCTCAGCAGCACTTGACTCTAAACGCTAAATAAATAGGTCACGTCACATAAAGTAAACCCTAGTTGTCATTTTTTATTTATTTTATTTTTTGGCCCCGAAAAGTTTCTTTTCTGAAGCAAAACTGTGCCACATCACGTTTCTATAGCAACACAAATGGCAGAAATCCCAGGCTGAAACTCGGAGACGGTGAAAACGTGATTTGAAAACAAATTATGTTAAGATAGCCGTTACTAACAATAAGCCAATTTGATATCAAATGTATTTTTTTAAATAAAATGATTGGGTCATATCTATCCATTTCTACATACTGTATATGTATAGTATATCATTTGTTTACAGAAAAACAGGGGGAAAAGGAGCAGCAAGGCGTTCCTGTTTTTATTTATTTTTTATTCATCTTTTAAGGATTCTTTGTTTTTGTTCTTTGGGTCCAGGATGACCTCTCCTCTTTCTCTCCTTCACATTTTTTATAGCTACAAGTTTTTCAAAGCATCCATAAAAGCAGCTGAGGCTGAACCGTAGGTCGGTGCAATAATAGGCTCATGAGATGGAGTCGTAAATGAAACTGAAATGTAGAGGAGAGAGATATAAGGAGCCTCTCTGTTCAAGTGTAAAAGAGAGACGATGGTCTGAATCACTGAGTTAAAGGGAGAGGAAACTGAGTGACGAGGCTGCAGGTGTAGAGGAAAAAAAAGAAAACTCAGATGCAAATACACACACACAGACACACAAAATCAATATAAAAATTGTAACTCACGGTGATCATTTTTTGCATTAGTATTTAAATTTAATTCATTTGGAATTCTGGGAAATCTGAGCTCCAACTTTAACTGAACGTTTTTGAGAAAGTGCTAAAATGTAAATGTGTTGCTAATCTCTTCCATTGGTCTATAAAATCAAATAATTTCACACGTGAACGGGCTGACTGCAGTTCTGATTAAACCTGTGTCGGCCTACGCAGTTTACTAAAGTTTATTCAAATTGAAGTTGATGTCAAACAAACGCAGTAACCTCAGCTGAATCGGAAGTAGTGTTGGAATAATTACAAACATGTTGGTTTTTTGTGATTGAACTGTGTAGCAGCATAAATGATGGGCTCTCACACAGAGCCCTGTTTGACTCCGTGATGTCATACAGTTCCATAGGATTAACATTTATGCTATGGGCCGCACAAATGTCTGAAATCATGGAATAATTTGTTGCACTTTAGAGTGAAACCTAACTGTATTAGTGAGATTATATTGTAATAATCATGCTAAATAAAATAGTAATGGGGCCCGAAACGGAGCCCTGTGGGACTCCATATTATAGAGTTAGTCTTGATTCAAATATGGTGTTTTTTTCAATGGGTAAGTTTAACATACAGTTAGTCTTGATTCAAATACTGTGTTTTTTTCAATGGGTAGGTTTAACATTATATAGTTACGTAATAATGCAGACTTCATATCATTTCCTTCTATCCTGCACAGTATTATGGTGTCTTAATTTACCATTCATTAGACCAATTCTATGTAAAGCGGTCCACAAGGTCTCATTAATCTCAAGTCTCATTAATTCACAATCCATGGGAGAAGAATTATGAGAGAATTATGGGATTTAAAGAAAATGATGATATTCTGAATACAGGCCAAATAATAGAATCATTTCTAAAAACTACTGATTCATTTCAAAATAATATACTGACAGCTAATATTATGTACAATTATCTTCGTCATGTCAAAGTTTTCTCGTCTTTGATTTATTTTTTATTTTTTTGGTGGGGGGCCATTCAAGTTCAGTTCTTCAATAACATGCGTCATGTGTGAGGAGGAGCACAGTGACAGGATGACTTTCTAATAAAAGACTGATATCTGCATTTTGAATACATCCCGTTTGCAGAGAGAGAGAGAGAGAGAGAGAGAGAGAGAGAGACAAAGACAGGGTGAAGTGAAAGATGTGCAGGGCCTTTGTGAAGGAGATTTATTGAGTCACATCCAACATTACAAAGAGAAAGGCACAAAGATTACTCTGCCGTTAAGGAGAGAGCGAGGCCTGGCCTTCAGGTACAGAGCTCAGGACTGAGTGATGAGAACAGATATGCAAAGAAGTTCATCTTCTTAGCAATGGGACTGGAGCCCGACACTGCACACGGTCTAATAGAGGTTGACCTTTGCAGTGTAGTGCTAATCATTTACAGCAGAAACAGGCTGAACTGGGATTAATTTCTCACTTGGATGACAGGATTTAGATTACCAGCATATGCATATAGGCATATATATAAATATATGCATTTATGTGCATGTATATACATATATATATATATATATATATATATTATTGGAGCCTATTATTGGTGGAAAATGTGTTTCCATGTATGCACTGTTTTTGTGTCTTTTGGCTCGTATGTACCTTTACGTTTAGCTGATCTGTGCAACCATTGCCCGCAACAAGATAAATCCAGTCTATTGTGCTAATAATTAATCGCTAACAGCAACAGATTTAACCAATACCATTTCTGTAAAGATTCAGACTCAGACACTACGCAGGAATGAAGACAAAAAAAACAAAAAAACACACTTGATGCCAATTTGTTCGACCTGAGTTGGAATGTCCACCATTTTTAAACCAGATGACTCATAGCACCATCTGTAAGGAAAAAAAAATCACTCCAACTGAATTATCCTGTGGAGACCAAATCAAGCCAACAAGTCTCATTAACGACAGATGGCGCTGTACATATGGATCATAGAACATCTACGACAACAGCAAATACCAGCCACCAACTTTCAGAGGTTTAAAGGTAGGAACTCTGAACAGTTCTCAGTTCTGTTGCTACTTCAAGCACACCCCTCCCCATGGGAACTGGAAATGTGCAAATGGAACAGGAAGCTGTTCTACAAACAATGTTTTTCTCTCTCTGTGTGTGTTAGAGTAGTCTGACAAAGAAACCCAAGAAAACTTTATTTCTTTGTCAAAACAACTGCCTGGGGTCAGAGCCATTTATTAGCAAATGCAACAAAGGTAGTAGCCAAGGGCGCCATCTGCTGGAGGAAGCAATACTGTCAGAAATCACAACAAAATATCTAGAGCCAAAAGTGTCACAGCTGGTGACGTAGACACTTTACTATGAAGTCAGCAGTTTATCCTAAATGTAGAGCAACAGTTTTCAAAGTTCAGTCTAAGGAGCAACAGAAACCCCTCCCTCCAGAAGAACACATTTACACCACAAACACACGCATAACCAGAGAAAAACTGCCATCAACATATTTGAGTTTTCCAGGTTGAGAAGCAAGAGAAATAGCATATTGAACCATCTGTGAAACAACAACAAAAATTTTTGATGTCCAACACAACAATCCAACAGTTCAGTCTTCTATCATTTTACATAGCACAAGTAGAAAACATTTTCTACCTGTGGTATGTCAGCCATTTAAACCAACAGACAAATGAAAGTGAAAGTTTTAAAAAGTACTACAGTACTACTATGGCATTGTGATAACTTTTTATTTCAAAGTAGTTTTCAAGGTGAAGCTGTAATGCTACAGTGGAAGCTGAGTAACAGTTCAGAGACACTGAGCTTTTCTTGTCTTAGTCCTCCTTGTGTCCCAGCACTGCGTCGTAAATCTTCCCTGTCAGACGGTGCTGGATGTTGGTGAAGCCGGCGGCAGACATCAGGGCAGCGTACTGGGCCGCGGTCCTCTCCTTACCCTCCGTCTGTACCAGCATGTTCAGGGAGTAAAGCTGCGCAGTCACTGGGCCAGAGCCATCCTCGTAGAGCAGGGCCTCCACCACCAGTACAGCACCACCTGCAGGACAAACAGGAAGGAATGGAGGCAACATGAGAGCAGACTGAAAGTTTCTTTCAAATATACAATGACCTGTCTGACCATTTTCTCTAGGCATGTGATGTCTACAGTGATTGTAATTTGAACAGTTCAGATCAGCGGTCAGATTTGGAGCTTCAGACCTTTTTTCCCCCAATTTTATTTCCTTGTTAAAGACACAGTCTGTGGTTTGTGTTGAAGACATTCTCTCCCAATTATAGGATTCCTTCTTTCTTCTTCATTTAGTGTGCACACACACAGACACACACACACACAGGAGCCTCCTGCTTCCTGACAGCATCTCCTCCCTCAGAGTGTTATCTTTGATCAAAGTCAGAAGGACAGATTTTACTGGGATCAGCTGCATTGTGGGATATAATCTGCCACCTCATTTGAAGAAGCAAAGGAAAAAGAAAAGAAGGAAAAAAAAGGACTATTTTCTTCGACACAACCCCCACACACACACACACACACTCAGACCTGGTTTGCAGGCCCCATAAACTCTGTTGAGCAGTTCTATGCAGCGCTCGTCTGTCCAGTCATGCAGGATCCGAGCAAGGACGTAGAGGTCGGCCTCCGGCAGGGTGTCTTTAAAGAAATCCCCTGAACGTACACACGGATACAGAGAGGAAACACAGCAAATACACTG